>NC_138768.1:37116216-37446216 GCF_965119305.1 Pelophylax lessonae
TAATAACGCATTTTTTTTAATGTATTAATCATTTTTGATTTTTTTAATTCTTAAAAATTAAACAGAGAATTTAGTAATATAACATCTTTTATTAAAAAAAAAAAAAAAACGTTATACAATTTTTTAATGAACGTTGTTGGGTCTACTAATTAACCACTTGCCGACCGCTCACTGAGCTGGTACTGTGGCAAAGTGGCTCGTTCCCGTCCAGCGACGTAGACCTACGTCGCTGGACTCCTCCCCTTGTGGGCGGCTCACGCGCGCCGCTGGAGGCTCGCTTCCGCTGTATTCAGTCACAGCGGGAGTCGGACCAGGGGAGGAGCGGCGGTGATCACCGCCGCTCTTCCCCGACCGTCGGGGAATCGAGTTTGGAGATCCGCCCGCTTGTGTAAACAAAGCGGGCGGATCTCCTAAGTGACAGGCAGGGTCAGATTGCAGGGTTCAGCATAGCTGAACCTGCGATCTGTCCCTGTGTCACTCAGTCCCCTCCCCCCACACACGTCAGTAAGCACCAGGGATACATTAACCCCTCCCTCTCCAATAAAATTAACCCCTTCCCTGCCAGTGTCATTTTTACAGTAACAGTGCATATGTATAGCACTGATTACTGTAGTAATGTCACTGGTACCCCCAAAAGTGTCAAAAATGTCAGTCAAGGGTCCGATCTGTCCGCAGTCCCGCTAAAAATTGCAGATCGCCGCCATTACTAGTAAAAAAAAAACATAAATCTTTCCCGTAGTTAGTAGACGCGATAACTTTTGCGCAAAACAATAAAAAAAATAGGCTTATTGCGATTTTTTTTTACCAAAAATATGTAGCAGAAAAAAAAATGGCCTAAAATGTTAAAACATTTTGATTTTTACTTTTTTTTTTTTTTTGGGAATGTTATATAGCAGAAAGTGAAAAATATGACATTTTTGACACTTTTGGGGATACCAGTGACATTACTACAGTAATCAGTGCTAAAAATATACACTGTTACTGTAATAATGACATTGGCAGGGAAGGGTTTAACACAGTAAGTGATCAAAGGGTTAAATGTGAGCCTAGGGGAGTGATTCTAACTGTGGGGGGGGGGGCGTGGCTTGTGAAATGATCATAGAGACCTGTGATTCTATATAGAAGGATCACAAGCACTCTGTGATCCTTCCAGGGAGAAAAACGGTCGGCTGTGTTTACAACAGCCGACCGTCCTTCTCTCTCAGCGGGGAGCGATCGCGGGTGTCAGGCGGCAATAAAAGCCGCCAGCCCCGTGCATCGGAGTCCGGGGCGGGAGCGCACCGCCGTCGATGAGAATGGCTGGGGATGAGAAACCTCGTGCTCACACCTTTAATAGTAAGCTCAGCATTTCTGCTATAATACAATCTCCTAAACCTACTGCAATAATCTCCTAAACCTACTGCAGTTAACGCTTAATCTTTATTTTTGAGTGGGGTAGAATCTTTAAACTAACCATTCAAAATTTCAAATATTTTAAAACATAAATAACATTTATACTAAAAAAAAAAAAAAAAGTTAATTTTAATTCTTCACACTTTAGGAAAACAATCAATTGAAAAAGGCCCCAAATTTCCATAAAAATATAGAAATATACCAAAAAAACACTACTGTGCAAAAAAAATCAACCACAACATTTTTTTTTTTTTTACCCTTTGCTTTTTGATTTTCAAGGTTTGCATACAATTTATAAGGATCACAAATTAGTTGCTTATTTTTTTTTATTTTTAATCTACATTACAGTACACAAAGGAAGCAATAAACAGCAAGGCTGGACAAGGAGATCAAAGAACATAATATCACTGCAAGCACCAATTAAACAGAATGAGCACAGCAAAAAAAAAAAAATGGCAGCACAAAATAGGAAAAAAATAAAATAAAATAATAAATAAATAAAGCAGCACATGTGATCATGACTGGCCAATCATGAACGGATACAACATCCAAGAAATAATGTTTCAACCACAGCACCTCCACAAAACGGCATGTCATGCAGCTTTAGCTTATTACATGACGCCATCATTTCACATTTTAAACTGCTAGTCGATTGAACTTACGGACTGGGGGGGGCCCTTTTCTCCACGTCATTACGTTAACTTTTTCGGCGTGAGATCGTGTGTTGGGTCTGGTTAGGTTGGGAATGAGTTGAATGACAAAAAAAAAAGAAAAGATTTTTTTTTTTTTTTTTCTTTTTCGAGTGTTTTGCGTATTGGGTGTATTTTCATTTTTCTTCGGAAAAAAAGAGGAAGGAGGAGGAGGAGGAGGAGGGGGGGGGGGAGAAAATATATAAATAGCACTCATAGGTCATTTGAGCAATCACGATGAAGGCAGGTGACAAAAAAATGAAAAAGCCACATCAAAATGAAAAGAAGGACTAGAGCAAAAACAGAAAAAAGTGACAGAGCAAGGGACACATGGAGATGTAACGGCAAGTCAGAAACAGACAGAGGCAAGCTTTGTAGTCATGATAAAGGAACACATGCACTGGATGAATGCAATACAAACATAGCCTTGCAAATGTTTGGAACAATTATTTCCAGCCAGCCCTCTAAGTCACATTCCAAAGCTCTACCAGTAAAATTCTGTAGGTGGTACTTTGTAGATAAATGCATCAAACCTTCCTTAATTTTCATAGAGCAATATGCTTTAATAAACTTTAATACATTATTATTATTACCATAGACATACAATGTTGCACTTTTTTATTTTTCATGATACTGTATGCTTTACATTTCCTTGTAAATTACATTAATAAAGATAATCATTTTTTTTTCTTTTGTACAATCCATTTTTGTTGCCTTACTATGGTCTTCCCCTGGGGCCATCATAAGATTTTTTGGTTTCTGAGCTTGAAAACATTTTTTTTTTTTTACAGAATTCTGTGTTTGAAAGTCAGAATTCTGACTTTGAAAGTCAGAATTCTGAGATTACAAGTTTGGACCATGTTAAAATTTATTAAACACAATTCTGAGATTAAAAGTCAGAATTCTGAGTTTAAAAGTCAGAATTCTGACTTTTAATCTCAGAATTCTGACTTTCAAACTCATAATTCTGACTTTTAAACTCAGAATTCCGACTTTTAAAGCGGAGTTCCACCCAAAAGTGGAACTTCCGCTTTAGGGAGTCCTGACCCCCCGACATGCCACATTTGGCATGTCATTTTTTGGGGGGGGGGGGGGAGCGGGTACCTAGTTTTGACAGGTACCCGCTCCCACTTCCGCTCGGAGCGCCGCGGCGCCCTGAGCGGAAGTTCTCCTCTCCCCCTCCCTCCCTGCAATCTTCTGGGACATGTCAGAGGTCCCAGAAGATTGCCGGCCAATCACGGCGCGCAGCGCGACTCGCGCATGCGCAGTGGGTACCCGGCTGTGAAGCCGCAAACTGTAACAGCCGGGTGCCCACAGCAGTGATGCCGGCGCCGAGGGAGAGGATCGAGGCTTCCGGCGGCCGCATCGCTGGACCGTTGGACAGGTGAGTAAATGGCTGGAACTCCGCTTTAATCTCAGAATTCTGACTTTTAAACTCAGAATTCTGACTTTTAAACTCAGAATTCTGAAGTTTAAACCCAGAAGTTTAAATCTCAGAATTGTGTGTAATACATTTTAGCATGGTCCAAACTTGTAATCTCAGAATTCTGACTTTCAAACCCTGAATTCTGACTTTCAAACTCAGAATTCTGTAAACAAAAAAAAAACCAATTTCAAGCTCAGAAATCTTTCAAAAATGTTTTTTTTATGATGGCCCCAGGGCTCTTCCATACCTTACCACATTGTCAAACCATTCTGATTTAACTTTTTTTTTAAAAAAAAGTGTGATTACACCTCTACACCTGCGCACAGGATTAGCAAATCAAATTACCAAAAAATATCTCTAAATGGCAAACAATGTGAAAAATCAATAATAGTTATAATAAGCGGCCCCCGTCTAAAAAAACAAATAGATTGACTATAGATAAGTAGAAAACAGGTAGACCGCGCTCATAAACCAATAAAATAGTATATTAATGAATTAATTAATATATGATTATATATATTAATATATTCATTATATTAATTATATATTAACCACTATTGGACCAGAAAGGATTTGCCCCCCTTAATGATGAGGCCATTTTTTGTGATTCGGCACTGCGTACTTTAACGGAAAATTGCGCACAGGATTAGCAAATCAAATTACCAAATAATATCTATAAATGACAAACAATGTGAAAAATCAATAATAGTTATAATGAGCGGCTCGTCTAAAAAACAAATAAATTGCCTATCGATAAGTAGAAAACAGGTAGACCGAGCTCATAAACCAATACAATAGTATATTAACTAATTAATATTTTATTATATCTATTTATTATATTAATTATATATTAACCACTTCTGGACCAGAAAGGATTTGCCCCCTTAACGACCAGGCCATTTTTTGTGATTCAGCACTGCGTTATTTTAACAGAAAAATAGCGGCGTCATGCGACGCTGTACCTAAATAAAATTGATGTCCTTTTTTCCCCACTGAGGGCCGGTTCACATTATTGCGAGTGCGGCGATCGCATGTAATTCGGAGCGCACTGCTCCTTCATTACATGCGATCGGATGTGCGGATGCGAATTCAGCCATACACTTTGTATGTCTGAATTCGCACTGTATCCGCACAAAACACGCACGTGACCCTTTTTTTTAGCCGCATTAGGATCGGATCGCACAGTGGTTCACACTTGTGCGATCCGATCCTGTGCGAACTGTCAGATCGCACTGCGATATGCGATCAAACTGGGGGTGTCGTTAACATTTAATTGACACCCCCTGCGTATCGCATATGGCAGTGTGAACTGCCAGATGTGCGGGTGCAATGCGGGAAAACAGGCTGCGAATTCGCGAAATCACCTCTGCGATTTTTATTTTTTGCGCTATAAACAAAAAAAGAGCGACAATTCTGAAAAAAAAAAAACAATATTTTTCATTTTCTGCTACATATTTCTACATATTTTTGGTAAAAAAAAAAAAAATCACAATAAACATATTTTGGTTGATTTGCGCAAAAGTTATCGTGCTTACAAACTACCAAACTACGGGAAAGATCGCCGGTTTTGCGATTCGGCACTGCGCTACTTTAACGGACAATTGCTCGGTCGTGCGACGCTGTACCCAAACTAATTTTACATCCTTTTTTTCCCACAAATAGAGCTTTCTTTTGGTACAATTTTTATTTTTTGTGTTATAAACAAAAAAAGAGAGACGTTTCTGGGGAAAAAAAAAAAAAAAACATATTTTTCACTTTTTGCTATATAACATTCGCAAAAAAAAAAAAAAAAAAAAACGAAAAATCTAAATTTTTAATCCTTTTAGGCCAATTTGTATTCTGCTACATATTTATGTTAAAAAAAAAAAATCAAAATAACCATATTTTGATTGGTTTGCGCAAAAGTTACCACACCTACAAACTAGGGGAAAGATTTATGTCATTTTTATTTGTTTATTTATTTTTTTACTAGTAATGGCGGCGATCTGCGATTTTTAGCAGGACTGCGACATTACGGCGGACAGATCGGATCCCTAACTGACATTTTTGACACTTTTGGGGGGACCAGTGACATTACTACAGTAATCAGTGCTAAAAATATGCACTGTTACTGTAATAATGACACTGGCAGGGAAGGGGTTAACCTAGTGGGTAATCAAAGGGTTAAATGTGAGCCTAATGAGTGTTTAATAACTGTGGGGGGCGTGGCTTGTGAAAGGACCATAGAGACATGTGTTCCTATATAGAAGGATCACAGGAGCTCTCTGATCATTCCAGGGAGAAGAACGGTCAGATGTGTTTACAACAGCAGACCGTCCTTCTCTCTCAGCGGGGAGCGATTGCGGGTGTCAGGCAGCAATAGCAGCTGTCGGCCCCGTGCATTGGCACCCCCGCTGCCTTGTGGGGGCAGGAGCACGCCCCCCAGCACCACACACGTGACCGGAGTAGGGCTAAGTCGGTTCGCGCAGGAGAGTGTAGCGAGTGTAGAGCGCAGTAAATGTGCGGCGGGCAGTCTTAAAGTGGTTAATAATATTAACCAGCTTTGGGCCAACACTAAGAGGGCCGTCAAAACATAAAATATTCAGGTTCAATCTACTTCAATCTACCTGAAAATTACATCTTTTGATGGCTCCAAGTGTTGGCCTAAAGCTGGTGATGACTACCTGCAATGGGGGTCATTTTTATCTGGTGAGTAGTTTGCGCATGCGGATGCCGATGGGGGAGTGGCTTATTTCACAAGCAGGGGTGGTTTTGTTTCAAGTTCTTCAAGGAAGATAGTGTATCTTATGGGACTTTATGAGCACCTTTTTTCACACTGCATATATATATATATATATATATATATATATATATATATATATATATATATATATATATATATATATATATATATATATATAAGTTTAATATAGTATTGTATTAGTTTATGACCCTGTTTTCTACTTATTCTGATTTGATTGTTTTTTCCTGCATTTTGAATGCCAAAAATAATTTGCAAAATAAAATAAAATACATAAAAAAAATGGATAATTCGCTTCAGATAACTTTGGTGTGCAAAGTAATGGGTCTGTCTTTCATTTCACAAGGTTGAGAGGTATGCACCCTAGCCACTTCAATACCGGGCACTTTTACCCCCCTTCCTGCCCAGGACAATTTTCAGTTTTTAACACTGTCACACTTTGAATGACAATTGCGTGGTCTGTACCCAAGCTAACTTTTTATCATTTTGTTTACACAACTAGATCTTTCTTTTGGTGGCATTTAATCACAACTGGGTTTTTTATTTTTTGCTAAATTAACGGAAAATAAAAAGACAAATTAATGAAACCCCCCCCCAAAAAAAATGCATATTTCTTTGTTTCTGTTATAAAAGTTTGCAAATAAATAATTGTTCTTCATAAATTTTGCCCAACATGTATTCTGCTACATTCCTTTGGTGAAAATAACCCAAATCAGTGTATAATATTTAGTCTGTAGGAAAGTTATAGTGTTCACAAACTATATCTGAGAATTGATCAATCCTTATGTACTGACTTGCCCATCCCATTTCTTGAGACCCTAAAATGCCAGGACAGTACAAATATCCCCCAAATTAGCCCTTTTTAGAAAGTAGACAATACAGGGTATTTACTAAGAGGCATGGCAGGTTTTTGAAGTTGTCATTTTTTTGGCATATTTTTTTGGAAAAATTAAGAAATAAAAAAAATGCAATATATATATATATATATATATATATATATATATATATATATATATATATATATATATATATATTTATTTATTTATTTTTATATACTGTCACCAGTGCACTACTGCATCATCATGACTGGTGTGGCGGTGATTAGGGACACTGACTGGTGACAGTACAAAAAAAAAATATATCATTTTTTAAAATCTATTTTTAATTTTGTATTACATATTTTTTTCCGTTTTTTTTTTTTTTTTTTTTTTTTTTACTAGAGCAATATAATGTTACCATAGGAAGTAATCAGGATTTTTTTTATTTATTTATGTATTTTTTTTTTTTTTTACACGTTTGCTTATAGCAGTGTATTACATTGCTATAAGCAAGCATTTTACTGAATGACACTTTCAGTTTGTTTTGTTGTGATTAGCTGTGATTGGTCAAAGCTAATCACATGGTAAAGATGGGCTGTGATTGGCCCTGTCTGTACCATGTGACCAAAGTGACAAATCACTGCTAGCAACACAATAATACACAATAGATGGCATGAAAGGAAGCCATCCATTGTGTACGTCATGTGAGGTGCTGTGATTGGTCACGGCGGTCACATGGTACCGAAAGCGAGCCGATACTCTGATCAGTCATCGGCTGTGTCCCAATCAGCCCTTCCTGACAGGACGTCATATGCTATAGGCAGTGCTGTATTTTGGCCTAGGGCAACAAGGCCCAAGCCTAGGGGGGCAGATTGCAGGGAGGCAGCAAAAAAGCCGCCCCCCCTCCACCTGAGACTCTTTTGGCCACTGGTTGCTAGAGGCGCCTCTCCCACCTCTCTCTCTCTCACCCCCCTCCTCTCTCTCTCACTCACTCAACTCCCCCTCTCTCCCTCACCCCCCTCTCTCTCTCACACCTCCTCTCCCTCGCACCTCTCTCTCTCTCCCTCTCACCCCCTCTCTCTCAGCCCCTCTTCTCTCATCCCCCCTCTCTCTCTCACTCCCTCTCTCCCTTTTATCCCCTCTTTCTCTCATCCCCCTCTCTCTCTCACCCCTCCTCTCTCTCTCACCCCTCCTCTCTCTCACCCCCCTCCCCCTCTCTCTCATCCCCCCTCTCTCTCTCCCTCCCTCACCCACCCCCCTCTCTCTCTCTCTCCCACCCCCTCTCACCCCCCTCTCTCAGGAGATCTCAGGGGTTCATGCTGGGACTTGGAGTCCTTCAATTTTGGAGGAAGTCACATCCGTTAAAAAGAAAGAAGTGGGGCAGATTTACATAGGAGGGGGAAAGGGGGAGCCCAATTTTAGTCTTGCCTAGGGCAGCACAAAACCAAACTACACCACTGGCTATAGGCTGGGTGGGAAGGTGCGAGGGATGTCACATATTACACTTTGATTCTTGACAAATATCACAAAGCGCACTATATAGCAAAAAAAGTTTTTGGACACCTGCACATCACACCAACACTATATGGCCAAAAGTACGTGAACATTTTTGAGTTCTGATCTTTCCAGTAAAGTGTACATTTAATGCTAGTGAATACAGACACTTTAGGCAATCGGGCAATTCCAACCTTGTAAAATAATAAAAGTCAGTGCTAGGGATTTCAATAACTAGGCCACTTACAGCAAGGTTTAACATACAAAAAAAACCCCAAAAGAGTGTTCAAGGCAAAAATGTGGTGCCAAAATACAATAAATATTTATACCAACAAAATAGTTATATAGTTAGTGTGGTTGAAAAAAGACACAAGTCTATCTAGTTCAACCAATAAAAAGATAAAAAAAATCATACAACCCAATACACACAATCCTATACCCACAGTTGATCTAGAGCAGGGGCCTTCAAACTATGGCCCTGCAGTTGTTCAGGAACTACAATTCCCATCATGCCTAGTCATGTCTGTGAATGTCAGAGTTTTACAATGCCTCCTGGGACGTGTAGTTCCGCAACAGCTGGAGGGCCGTATTCTGAAGACCCCTGATCTAGAGGAAGGTTAAAAAAAAACCCAGCAAAGCATGAACCAATTTTCTCCAGCAGGGGAGCTGATCCTTCCTGATCCCCCGAGAGGCAATGGATATTCCCTGGATCAAAAAATAATGTGCAAAAAGTCTCTTTTAAATTCAACTTCAATGTATTTTCTTATTCGCCATAACATGGGCATCAAATAAAGGTACATAAAATTTAAATCCATAAAACCTCAAACACTTTGATGGATGATTGAAGTTTTATGGACCTTCATTTGAAGCACATGTTATGGTGAAGAAGGAAAGTCATTGAAGTAGAATTTGACAGAGGCTTTTTGCACATTATTTTGTTTGTATTAATATTTATTTATTTTTCTGGCACTACATTTTCACCTTGAAGCTTCCAACTTTGAGGCAACTGTACGGGGAAGGTCCATTTTGTGTTCCCATATGACTGTGCCCCAGTGCGCAAAGCCAGCTCCATAAAGACATTGGGGTTTGATTTACCAAAGCTGGAGAGTGCAAAATCTGTTGAAGTTCTGCATAAAAACCAATCAACTTCCAGGTTTTATTGTCAAAGCCTAATTGAGCAAGCTGAAGTTAAGAGCTGATTGGCTACCATGCACAGCTGCACCAGATACTTTGTGCTCCAGTTTTAGTAAGTTTACCCCTTAGTGCCGGTTCACACTATCGCGGCACGACTTCGGGGCCACCTGTGAAGTCGCGTGCACCGCGACTTTGGCGCGACTTGCACGGACTTCATAAAATGAATGTCAATGCAAGTCGCTCTGATGTCGCCCCGAAGTAGTACAGGAACTATTTTCTAAGTCGGAGCGACTTGAGTCGCTCCTATTAGAACGGTTCCCGTAGCACTGCATGGACCTCGACTTGTCAGGCTGACCAGTCGCCTGACAAGTCGCGGTAGTGTGAAAGGGCACTTAGGCTTCTCAGTAGGTGGTGTTAGAAATGGGTAAAATGGTGGCAAAGTCAAAGTTTACACTGTGAAGGAAAACTCTTCGAAGGATAACCTGATAACTAGTAGCTGTGGGGTTGATTTACTAAAACTGGAGAGTGCAAAATCTGGTGCAGCTCTAGTTGAGCAAGCTGAGTTTAGGAGCTGATTGGCCACCATGCACAGCTGCACCAGATACTTTATGGTCCAGTTCTAGTAAATCTGCCCCAATGTTTGATGAGTTTGTTGGGATGGCTTGCGCAAAGCCCTGACCTCAACCCTACTGAACACCTTTTAGATAAGTTTGAATGCCTATTGCAAGCTGGTTCTTCTTGTCCAAGATCATTACATAAAAAAATGCTCTCTTGTTTCAAAATTCTAGAGGAAAGCCTTAAGAGTTGTGACCAGTGGCGGCTGGTGCATTGGGGGCGAAGGGGCGCTGCCCCCCTATCCATGCATCCGGCCCCCTAATCTACATGCGGGGCGCCGGACGCATGGACTTCAATGGGGCTTTTTTTTTTTTTGCCCAGTGATTAGAGCCAGAGGCTCTAATAGGCTAAAAATAAGATGGGCTCGGGGCTCAGATCACAGCGCCCCAAGCCCACCCAGTTGTGTGACAATAGCAAATGAAAATTTGCTATTGTCACATGGATCCTCCTCCTGGCCAATTAGGAAGCGGGTCTTGAGACCCATTTCCCGATTGGCCGAAAGGAGAAGCCATGCCATTGGGCATGGAGGAGGAGGGAGGAGACACAGAAGACATGAGGAAGAAGCCGAAGCCGCCGCCTGCTGCTGCTGAAGATATCCAGGCAGGGTGAGTGAGCAGGGGGGGTCCTCTGTCCTGTCCCCTGTCCTGCTGTGGTCTTGGGGGGTGGGGTTTAGTGCAGTCCGTCTGCTGCCCCCCCCCCCCCGGCCCATGGAGCACCAGCCGCCACTGGTTGATACTGTGAACTGCAAAGGAAATGGGTAGGTGGAGGTGGGATTTGGGGTAAGGCAAATCCATATTGAAATCCTTAGGTTTAGAATGTGATGTGCAACAAGCTCATACATGAGAGATGGTCAGCTGTCCACAAATGTTTGGACAATAGTGTATATTTTATAATGAGCAGTAAATGAAGAACCATCTGGAACCAAAACCGGGGCCAATGAAGTGTCATCTAATTATCATTAAAATAAATGTTATATGCACACGGAATTGTGGGAAGCCACTGAAATTGAAATGGTGGAAACCAGTCTAAATATTGATTACAACTTTCGATAACTGACCTCCAAGACGCGCATATGGATATTTACTTGTGTTGGATGTATGCTGCTTGGCCCTGTTTGCACGCTGCCCTATAAATAACGAATTAGTTGGAATTTGTAAGTATCAAATGGTTAATATTTTGGATGCAATGATTATGTTTTCAATTCCACCTACTTGTATAAAGTTCCTAAATGTAATCTTTTCTATATACTTTACATATTGTATAAATGTAACACGTCTGATTTATTCCTGATGATGTTGATGTCAAGCTCAATGAAATGCATTAAGATTTGAAGCTCAAGAATCAACACATCTTGTAGTGGTTATGGATGTAAGAACAGTCTTCTGGATGTCTTACTGTGTAATAACTGACATGCTGTGAGCTTAGAGGGTATTAGTATTATAGAGGGTATATATAATAAAGGGTAATAGAGGGTATATAATAGAAGGTATTGGTATAATGGAATCATTTATATGAATTTTCTATGACATTTTTAATGCTGATTATTTTCGTGTAACAAAATGTATTTTTTCTTTTTTTTTATATATATATTTCTCTGGATATGTGTGTGGTAGCATTAAAAAAAATCCCTTTTCCAAGTGGTCGTTTTTGGCTCAATTATTTCTGGGGTGTGGGTACCATAAAGTTTTAGAATATATACACGGTTTCTGTGATAAATTACTATGCGTCCATTTATTTGTGGAATATTACAAACCTTTATTAGAAAATCAATTTGCAAATAAAAATTTGTAATTTTGTAATTACTGCTAAAAAAATGATTTTATGTACAGCAAAAAAAAAAAAAAAAAAAAAATATATATATATATAAAAATATATATTTTGATGTTCAGATATGTTCAGATCTGAAAAAGGGCGCTATCGGACAAGCCCGAAACCGTAGACAGACATTTGTATTATGTCTGTTTGACTAGATTTGATTGGATTTATCCAATAAAGATTATATGTGCAATAATCCCTTTGACTATATATGCATTAGCACATCCATCCCAGCAAGGAGTGTTGTCTCCAAGGGTTGGAGAGGCTGGATTCACCCCTTTTCTATGGATAGTGTAGGACCCACTGATAATGGGGTACTTTGACGCAGTGGTGGACTTGAGCACGATATGGCCATATGGTGGGACTAAACCCCCATTTTTATTTATGGATTGTCTCCATATTTAATAGTCATTTCTTTTGCATGGTTGCGCTATTCTTTTTTAATATACATGTTGCTTGGTCCATAGCTGCACCGGCTTTAGATATACATGTTCAGGGTTTGCTCCCACAAGTTTTTGCTTGTTTATTATATATATATATATATATATATATATATATATATATATATATACACATTATAATACCAAAAGTATTGGGACGCCTGCCTTTACACGCACATGAACTTTAATGGCATCCCAGTCTTAGCTCGTAGGGTTCAATATTGAGTTGGCCCACCCTTTGCAGGGTGAGTTTGGGATGGAGGAACCTGACTGGCCTGACCTCAACAAAGTTGGAAGCATGAAATTTTCCAAAATGTCTTGATATGCTGATGCCTTAAGAGTTCCCTTCACTGGAAACTAAGGGGCCAAGCCCAACCCCTGAAAAACAACCCCCCCACCATAATCCCCCCCTCCACCAAATGATTTGGACCAGTACACAAAGCAAGGTCCATAAAGACATGGGGTGGAGGAACATGACTGGCTTGCAAAGAGTCCTGACCTCAACCCGATAGAACATCTTTGGGATGAATTAGAGTGGAGACTGCAAGCCAGTCCTTCTCCCCAACATCAGCACCTGACCTCACAAACATTCCCATAGACACACTCCTAAACCTTGTGGACAGCCTTCCCAGAAGAGTTGAAGCCTGGTATAGCTGCAAAGGGTGGGCCAACTTATTTTGAACCCTACATTCTAAGATTGGGTTGCCTTTAAAGTTCATGTGTGTGTAAAGGCAGGCGTCCCAATACTTTTGACAATATAGTGTGTAAGTGAGTGTGTAAGTATATATATATATATTTATATATATAGATAGATATAGATATAGATATATATATATATATATATATATTGTATATCTTCTGGAGTGACCTCATATATTTCTGTCTCACTTCTCTAATTGTTGCCTAACATTAAAATATGCACAAAATATTTTTCAGGCAAAAAATGTTCTGGGACCCCATAATGCTGATCATGTGTAACTATTTGATCACATGATCTATGCTGATGGTAAGGATTAGCCAGCCTGAACCCTTGAATGAAGGAAAGGATCAATTAATTAATTAATGAATCATGTGACAAAAAGCTTAGCTAGCCATTTGTTTACTTGATTCCTGAGCAGAATTTGCATGGTAGAACCACTTTATATATTTTTTTTAGTATTGCAGAAATCCTGATAAAAATAATACATAATAAAAAAAATTCATAATAAAAGAAATACATAATAAAAACAAATACAATGTGGATCGGCTTAAATAATACTGTTGCAAGTCACACTATTCTTAGACTATTCCTAGTTCTCATTCTGGGCAACAATCTATGTAACTCCATGATCACAAGAAAGGAGTCAGTGGACAAACATTAAAAGCCACCCACATTCTTTTCATCTTGAATTTTACAGATGTAATTGAAGCAGTTTTGTTTCTTTTTATATTCTTCTAGACTCCAGTGTCATCTTTAGGGTTAAGAGATCACACCACCCCATGACCTCTTGAAGATGAACAGAGCACCTCGGGTCCCTGAAATAATGCTTGGGGTGCGGAAGGGGCATGAAGCAAATTGTCGTGTTTGAAATATGAAAGATTTCATAGCTGTAATTGCCAAGAGAGTTTGCTATTTTTTCCTACAAAAGTCATTTTCACAGGTTAAAGGATCTGACTTGTTGAAGCTGAAATGGAACAGCAGCAAGATTTTATGGACGACCTCACATAAGTAGGTTTGATACTGAGGTTACTGGGTGCTCTGAAATCAAGAACCCTTTCCAATAGAAAGAAAAAAAAATAAAGTGGTTCATAAATAAAGGGAAAAAAAATCTTAACCCTAATTGTGAGAACTGATTTTACAAAAAAAAAAAAAAAAAAAAAGGTTGGATATGGAAAATGTTATTGTTAGTAATAAATACCAACATATTTAATTACTAGGCAGAAGTTTTATTTTTTTATGTGCGAGATTTGCTGTTGAATTTCATTTTTTTTTTACAAATAATACATTGGGCCATTTTTACAATCTTTTTTGTCTTGTGCGAGTCCATAACTTTTCCTGTGTATTATTTTTTTTTTTTTTTGTATTTTCAAAAACATTTTCTAGTTTGTTTAAATTAAATAACAAGCTCTGGGAAGCCTAGCTCAGTAATGCTTTTATAAATTCTGGAATTTTTTTGTATTTTCAAAAACATTTTCTAGTTTTTTAAATTAAATAACAAGCTCTGGGAAGCCTAGCTCAGTAATGCTTTTATAAATTCTGGAATTTTTGTATTTTCAAAAACATTTTCTAGTTTGTTTAAATTAAATAACAAGCTCTGGGAAGCCTAGCTCAGTAATGCTTTTATAAATTCTGGAATTTTTTTGTATTTTCAAAAACATTTTCTAGTTTGTTTAAATTAAATAACAAGCTCTGGGAAGCCTAGCTCAGTAATGCTTTTATAAATTCTGGATTTTTTTTGTATTTTCAAAAACATTTTCTAGTTTGTTTAAATTAAATAACAAGCTCTGTGAAGCCTAGCTCAGTAATGCTTTTATAAATTCTGGAATTTTTTGTATTTTCAAAAACATTTTCTAGTTTATTTAAATTAAATAACAAGCTCTGGGAAGCCTAGCTCAGTAATGCTTTTATAAATTCTGGAATTTTTGTATTTTCAAAAACATTTTCTAGTTTGTTTAAATTAAATAACAAGCTCTGGGAAGCCTAGCTCAGTAATGCTTTTATAAATTCTGGAATTTTTGTATTTTCAAAAACATTTTCTAGTTTGTTTAAATTAAATAACAAGCTCTGGGAAGCCTAGCTCAGTAATGCTTTTATAAATTCTGGAATGTTTTTGTATTTTCAAAAACATTTTCTAGTTTGTTTAAATTAAATAACAAGCTCTGGGAAGCCTAGCTCAGTAATGCTTTTATAAATTCTGGAATTTTTTTGTATTTTCAAAAACATTTTCTAGTTTGTTTAAATTAAATAACAAGCTCTGGGAAGCCTAGCTCAGTAATGTTTTTATAAATTCTGGAATTTTTTTGTATTTTCAAAAACATTTTCTAGTTTGTTTAAATTAAATAACAAGCTCTGGGAAGCCTAGCTCAGTAATGCTTTTATAAATTCTGGAATTTTTTGTATTTTCAAAAACATTTTCTAGTTTGTTTAAATTAAATAACAAGCTCTGGGAAGCCTAGCTCAGTAATGCTTTTATAAATTCTGGAATATTTTTGTATTTTCAAAAACATTTTCTAGCTTGTTTAAATTAAATAACAAGCTCTGGTAAGCCTAGCTCAGTAATGCTTTTATAAATTCTGGAATTTTTCTTGAGTTTCCAAAAACATTTTCTATATTGTTTAAACAAATAACAAGTTTTGTCAAACTTAGGCTTAATTAATTTTTTTTTTAAGTTTGGAAATTTGTGGAAGTTTGTAAAGAAAATTGTTTCAAACACCAAGGTTCGCTCCTCTTGTGATAGCGGCACCTAAGGTCTTACAGAGCAATAAATACTTATTTAAAGGGATATTTTGGTTTTGTATACGGTATATTTTTTTACTTTTTTATTAAAAAAAAGGAACACTTGAGATAATTTTCGGGTCTCATGGAACCCCTGGTAAGATTACTCTATTGAGGGTCATTGGGAAAATGCCTCTTACATTAATGGTGGTAAGTGTGAAGAACCCCTCCCTTACAGTGGTAATAAACTCCACTTTTGAACTTGCGGTATTTAGGTGATATTCACATGGGATGCAGTCGTGACATCACCATGCATGTGCTCTGAAGGGAGGGCATTCCCATGTGCCGTAATTCATGACTGGAGTGATGCCATCGTGACTCAGCCATTCAAAGGACTGGAGCCAGCGAACCCAGAAGGAGGACCGGGGGAAGACGGAAGTCCTGTCAATGGTGAAAGCACAGTGCTGGAGAGCTTTGTTCTAAGGTATTTCATAATGTGCTAGTATGTGATGCATACTAGTACATTATGCTATTGACTTGCTGGGTTTTTTCTTTTTTTTTTTGAAGGCCCGTGATTTACTACTGCTTTAAAGGGGTAGCCAGAAGGACACCCTTGCAGCCATGTTGCTGGCACTGCCAAATGGTGTTGGACCTGAAACTAAGCAGGCAACATCAGATGGGAGCTTAGTTAGCCAGAACTCAGGGAACCCCTTGCTATCCTTGGAGAAACCCTAGGGTTCCACAGAACCCTGGTTGAGAATGGTTGCTTTAGCCCCTCCGTTGCTGAACCCTATCTAAGACAAATAGGTAAAGGAAGTGAATCCTCCTGCACTCTCTCAATAGGTTGTTGAGCCATGCGCTACATTGTGGATTGTGCCGGGTGTGGTCATTTACTCCATTTTAAAGTAGGCTTCCTTAACTCCATACTCTGAATGGTCTTACCGTATCTGTTGGCATATACTATAACATGTAAGCTTATTTCTATGAGCTAGATTTAGTGATGGAAAAGATACCCAATCACTTGAAGTCCTGGATAGAGGTGGCCATCATCCCTTAAGGAAATAATAAAAGAATACCCCCTTGGTATATGAGACTATAAAGGCAACCACTAGCCAAATTTGTAAAAGACATACATTTTGCTTTTTCCATGTAAAAATAGTATAGATCACATCATTGTTGTACAGAAAACATACATGTACAGTGTAAATAACAAACATTAAAATGTCAGGGCCCTAGAGATAAACTCAGAAATATTGCAGCCTCGATCTCGAAAATGAGTGTTCCTCCAGTACTCAACGCGTTTCAGGTGACCACCACCTTTCTTCAGGGGTATGGGAAAATAGAGGTTACACAGTTCCCAGAAAAGAGGATATTTTGTGATGACAAAAGAAGCCATGTGCATTAAAAACCAAAGAGAGGTTATAGGATGAAGGTGCCAAGGTGAAATGATGGTAACATATGATGGCTTATGGTGGAGACATCTCAGCTACCAAACAGTCCCATAGTGTCCCACAACGGTCCTCAAATCTAGGCCAAAAGTGTCCCAAAGCATATGTTTTTTAGAAAAAAAGCTGTTCATTCGAAGGGATTGCATGAGGACTCGAGGGCATACAATGCGATTAGAGGAGAAGCGTTTTAACCTCAACGTGGGGGGTTCTTTACTGTTAGGGCTACAAGATTGTGGAATTCTCTACCACAAGAGGTGGTTTCTGCGGGTAGTATGGTGGCTTTCAAAAGACTCTTAGACTTACATCTCAAGGATCAGAACATTCAGGGGTATGTGAGATGATTACAGCCACACACACCTACATAGGTTGAACTGGATGGACTATTGTCTTTATTCAACCTCACCTACTATGTAACTATGTTATAGAACTTGGATATAACTTTCAGCATTGATGGTGCCTTTCCAGGTATGTAAGCTGCGATGATAACAACTTGGGTTGTCCTTGTCCTCTTTATTCCGGATAACATGGCGTCCCAGTTTTCCAAAAAGAACTTTGATTCGAATTTTGATTTGTCTGACCACAGAACACTTGCCGCAGTCCATTTTAAATGAGCCTTGGCCCAGAGAAAATGCCTGCGCTTCTGGATCATGTTTAGATATGGCTTCTTTTTTTTGGCCTATAGAGTTTTAGCCGGCAACGGCGAATGGCACGGTGGATTGTGTTCACCGACAATGTTAGCCGGCAACGGCGAATGGCACGGTGGATTGTGTTCACCGACAATGTTTTCTGGAAGTATTCCTGAGCCCATGTTGTGATTTCCATTACAGTAACATTCCTGTATGTGATGCAGTGCTGTCTAAGGGCCCGAAGATCACGGGCATCCAGTATGGTTTTCCGGCCTTGACCCTTACGCACAGAGATTGTTCCAGATTCTCTGAATCTTTGGATGATATTATGTACTGTAGATGATGATAACTTCAAACTCTTTGCAATTTTTCTCTGAGAAACTCCTTTCTGATATTGCTCCACTATTTTTCGCCATAGCATTGGGGGAATTGGTGATCCTCTGCCCATCTTGACTTCTGAGAGACACTGCCACTCTGAGAGGCTCTTTTTATACCCAATCATGTTGCCAATTGACCTAATAAGTTGCAAATTGGTCCTCCAGCTGTTCCTTATATGTACATTTAAGTTTTCCGGCCTCTTATTGCTACCTGTTCCAACTTTTTTGGAATGTGTAACTCTCATGAAATCCAAAATGAGCCAATATTTGGCATGACATTTCAAAATGTCTCACTTTCAACATTTGATATGTTATCAATATTATATTGTGAATACAATATAAGTTTATACAATTTGTAAATTAGTCCATTCCTTTTTTACTCACTCTTTGTACAGTGTCCCAACTTTTTTGGAATTGGGTTTGTACATTATATGAGTATTCTTAGGGAGTTGGAAGTCAGGATAAATGTAGAAATCGATAGACGTCTCGGTGTGTAGTTAGACGATACACGGTAGCACTGTCAGTGACACATCGGGCCTAGTTTTGAGGACCTAGTTTTTTAGGAACCATGTAACCTCTATTTTCCCATATCCCTGAAGGAAGGTGGTGGTCACCTGAAACACGTCGGGTACTGGAGGAACACTAATTTTCAAGACTAGAGCTGCAATATTTCTGATATTTCTAGAGCCGTGATATTTTAATGTTTATTATTTACACTGTACATGTATGTTTTCTGTACAACAATTATGTGATCTATACTATTTTTACTTGGAACAAATAAAATGTATATATATTACAAATTAAGCTAGCGGTTGCCTTTATAGTTCCATATACCAAGGGGATATTCTTTTATTATAGATTTAGTGATGTGCACTTTAAAATCTTAACATTTACAGTGTATTCATAAAGTATTCAGAACCCATTCACTGTTTTCAATTTTGTTCTGTTGCAGCCTGACTCCACAGTTTTTTAACTGCTTCAATAACTGCGCACTTTCACCCCCTTCCTGTCCAGGCCAATTTATAGCTTTTAGCGCTGTCACACTTCGAATGACAATTGCACATTCATGCAAAACTGTACCCAAATTGAATGTTTATAATTTTTTTGTTTTTAAACAGATAGAGTTTTCTTGTGGTGGTATTTAATGTTAAACCACAGGGTTTTTTATTTTTTTGCTATTTTTTAAAACGACAGAAAATTAAAAAAAAAAAACCTTGATGGGGCAGCACCGATGGGCACTGCTAGACTGCACTAATGGGCACTGATGAGGCGGCACTGAAGAGCACTGATGAGAAGGCACTCATAGGCAGCACCCAGGGGCACTGGTAGGTGGCACTGATATGCAGCACTGATGAGCACTGATAGGTGGCACTGATGGGCACTGATAGGTGGCAATAATGGCCACTATTGAGCAGGCACTGATAGGCACTAAAAGGGTGCACTGGTTGACATCACTGATGGGCACTGATTGGCATTACTGATGGGCATTGATAGGCATGGATTGGCATCATTGATGGGCACTGTTGGGGCTGCACTGATAATGAGGGCACTGATTATCTGTGCAGGTGTCCCTTGTGAAGAAATGCCGCTGATGGGACCTTCTCTCCTCTCCTCATATGCATTTCCTTGTTTACATGTGATCAGTTGTGATTGGACACAGCTGATCACATGGGTAAAGAGCCACGTCATCGCGTCTTTACTGAGAACAGGGATGTGCTGTGCCCCAGAGACACAGCGCATCCCCATGGGTGCGCAAGTGCGGCGAGTGTGAGACAACCTCATTTGTCTATATGGCAGGTGAGAGGGGGTTAAATTCATTTTTTTTACTCATTAATCTACACTCTGTACCCTATAATGACAAAGTGAAAATAGCATTTTAGAAATGTTTGCAAATGTATGAAAAAGGAAAAACTTAAATAATACATTGGCATAAGGATTTAGATCCTTTGTAACAACACTTAAAGTTTAGCTCAGGTGCCTTCCATTTCTCTTGATTGTTGCTGAGATGTTTGGAGTCCACCTGTAGTAAATTAAATTGATTGGACATGATTTGGAAAGGCACACACCTCTCTATAAATGGCTTTGCAGTTGACCAAGGATACTGCATCAGAGCAAAGGCCATGAAGTAAAAGGAACTGCCTGCAAAACTCAAAGACAGCATTATTGCAAGGCACAGATCTGTGGAAGACTTCAAAGTGGCCTCCATAGTTCTTAAATGGAACAAGTTTGGCACAACTAGGACCCTTCCAAGAGCTAGTGGTCTGGCCAAACTGAGTAATCGGATGAGAAGGGCCTTTGCAAGAGCAGTGACCAAGAACCTGATGGTCACTCCGACTGAGCTCCAGAGATTCTGCGTGGAGATGGGACAAAGTTCCAGAAGGACACCCATTACTGCAGCCCACCACCGATCTGGGCTTTATGGTAGAGTGACTAGATGGAAGCCCGCTTGGAGTTTGGAAAAAAGCACCTGAAGGACTCTCAGACTGTGAGGAATTAGATTCTTTGGTCTGATGAAACCAAGATTGAACTGTTTGTTCTCAATTCTAAGCGTTATGTCTGGAGGAAACCTGGCACCGCTCATCCCCTGCCCAATACCATCCCAACAGTGAATAATGGTGGTGGCACGATCATGCTGTGGGGATATTTTTCAGCAGCAGCGACTGGGAGACCAGTTAAGGTTTAGGGAAAACTGAATGGAGCAAAGCACAGAGATACCTTTAATGAGGACCTCAGACTGAGCCGAAGGCTTATCTTGCAACATGACATTGACCCCTAAGCACAAAGCCAAGACAACACAGGAGTGGCTTAGGGGCAACTCTGTGAATGTCCTAGACTGGCCAAAACTAAGCCATGTCTTGAACCCTATTGAACATCTCTGGAGAGACCTGGAAATGGCTGTCCACCGATGGTCCCTATTCAACCTGACAGAACTTGAGAGGATTTGCAAAGAAGAATGGCAGAAAATGCTCCAATCCATCCAAGCGTGCAAAGCTTGTGGTGTCATACCCAAAAAGACTTGAGGCTGTAATTGCTGCCAAAGGTGCTTCAACAAAGCACTGAGTAAAGGGTCTGAATACTTAAGTAAATGTAATATTTCAGTTGTGTCTTTTCAATAAATTCACAGACTTTTCTAAAATTCTGTTTTCACTTGTCATTATGGGGGGGAGTCACCTTCTCTATTAGTCTTAAAACCCGAAATTTTAGAATTGCTGCCAGAACTAGAGGTATAAAGAGATCTTCCAACGACAAGTGTCCAAGAAGGGAATAACCTTTTCATTAGAGAGATTTATTCTGACTTTCTGTTGCATCTTCAGGACATGAAGTTAACCACTTGCCGACTGCCTAAAGACGATTTACGTCGGCAGTCAGCCCCTCACAGGCAGAGCAACATAGGTCTACGTCGCTAGCCTGTGAGGCTCTAGGGAGCGAGCACGCGCCGCCGGAGGCAAGCTCCCGCTCGCTCACGGACCCCCCCCGCGCGTGTGCCCGGCGGACCCGATTTCCACTGGGCACTCGCAATTGTCCGTTACAGCGGGAGAAAGGCAGGCAGCTAATGTAAACACAGCCTCCTGTCATTCTCCCCTGTGTAAGAATGGAGATCATACGCTTCTGCTATGTAGGACCGTTGATCTCTGTTCTTACACCTCAAGCCACATCCAATCACAGTTAGAAGCACGCCCCTAGGGACACACTTAACCCCTCCATCTCAAAAAAAAAAGTTAACCCCTTCACTGCCAGTGTCATTTTTACAGTAACAGTGCATATGTATAGCACTGATTACTGTAGTAATGTCACTGGTAACCCCAAAAGTGTCAAAAATGTCAGTCAAGGGTCCGATCTGTCCGCCGCAATGTCGCAGTCCCGCAAAAAAAATCGCAGATCGCCGCCATTACTCGTTAAAAAAAAAACAACAAAAATCTTTCCCTTAGTTAGTAAACGCAATAACTTTTACGCAAACCAATCAAAATACGCTTTTTGCAATTTTTTTTACCAAACATATGTAGCAGAAAACAAATTTGCATAAAATGTTAAAAAATTTAGATTTTTACATTTGGGGGGGGGGGGGGGGGGGTTTATATAAAAAAAATGTGAAAATATTGTTATTTTTGCAAAATTTACGCTCTTTTTTTGTTTATAGCGCATGATCAAAAAATCGCACAGGTGATCAAATACCACCAAAAGAAAGCTCTGTTTGTGGAGAAAAAAGGACGTCAAATTTGTTTAGGTATAGCGTCGCACGACTGCGCAATTGTCCGTTAAAGTCACGCAGTGCCGAATCGCAAAATAGGCCCTGGTCAGGAAGGGGGTAAAATCTTCCGGGGCTTAAGTGGTTAAGGGAAATCTCCCCAATTGAAAGGTGGCAAAAAATAAAAATACAAAACGGGTTTTAACCCTTCAATACTCCAAAACTAAAAAGGAAAGTTTTGCCTTTACATATATTTGAAAGAAATCCTAGAGGTAAAATAAAACAAAGATAATATAATTATATATAATATATATATATATATATATATTAGTGTGAAAATATATTTTCACACTAAGCTTGGTGACTATGGGAATAGCTTGGCATGTA
The DNA here is from genome assembly GCF_965119305.1 of Pelophylax lessonae. Classification (NCBI taxonomy): domain Eukaryota; kingdom Metazoa; phylum Chordata; class Amphibia; order Anura; family Ranidae; genus Pelophylax; species Pelophylax lessonae. The sequence goes on from NC_138768.1 coordinate 37,139,219, forward strand.
TGACTCTCATTTCCTCCCAGGAAATAGAGCGATTACACAGAGCAAGTTAAAAAAAAAAAATCTCCACGAAATGACAGCAGCAAGCAATGACTCTGCTTGGTCTGTCTGATGGATTCGGTGTCTTTATAACAAAATTAAAATTTCACCAAACAAGGCCTGGTTCCGAGGCCTGCACGGAATAAATGACAAAAGCAAACCGCTAACTCCTTTTGCTTATTCTTTGCTGCGCTCTCATCATCCATCTCTCCCCAGATTATATTTTCAGCTGAATTTAATGAAGATCATTTATTAGAGGAACGTTCGGGCCTTGCTCCGGCCTCAGACAGATGCACCGGCTAATATGAATCATTTCTTTAAATTGGATTATTTTGATGGAGGAACAGGCCCCTGCACTCTTTGGTGCAGGGAAAGCTGCGGCGACACACACAAAATCGTGACAGGGAGGCCGTTTGCGCTCATTAAAAAACAATCTCGTGCACAGAGCTGCATGCGGAAATATGGATGGTTATCATTTGCCATTGGTGACGCTGTTTGAGGGCCCGCTCCCCACCGCCAGTCCCGCTATACAATGCAGGGATAATGAGCATACACAAAGCACATTTTAGTTTTGTTTATTTAGAGAAAATGTGCAAATTACTGGCACTTCTTCAGCCGTAGCTGCAAATCACTTTTGAAATAGATTTACACTGACTGCAACACTTCAGGGTTGTAGGCTTCCATCTCAGAAGAAAATGTTTGATGGTATGACCGGTAAAACCTAGACTTGTTGGCAATGGCTTTAATAGGAGTCCAGTATTTGTTTTCTACAAAGGGCCTCATTTACTTTGATTCAGATAACAGGTCTACATCAAAGAGACTCTGTCTCAGAGTGGCAGAGTCTTTCCAAAGTCCACTCCTTCAACCCTCTTTTACTTATCTTTACCATGCTCCCTCGTCACACGTGTTAAGGCATGGGGGAGCATCTATCTCCTTAAGTGATATAGTGCTTGGGACTGGCAGCAAATCACCAGGGTCGAATATTGTGAGGAAGAAAAGTCATAGTCAACTCTGTGCAAGCTCAGGGAGATCTTGGTGCAAAATATTGGAATGTATTGCAATATATAGGACTGTGGGAAAGATAAATATATTTGGGTCAGGGGTTGGGCTTTAAAGAGACCCACCTTTCCCAGTGTGGGCATAGGGACAGAGTCCTGTTATTGATTTATGAACTAATAAACAATGTGACCCATCCATACTTGCTATGCTTTATACCGTTAAGAATTCTACTTACTCTATGGAGTTGTCTTTTTCTTACTAAAAACCTCTAAATCCAACAAAGCGACCCAAATGATTCTCTTGTAAGTGTTAAAAATTTGTAAATGCCCATTATTACACTGGTGATGCCTACCACGAACCCTCTTAACTCTAAATCTAATTAAGCACCTTTAATGGTTCTCCTATAAGGGTTACCAGTTACTAAACACCCATAACTACACTGGTGATGCCCACAATGAACTCTTCTCCATGTGTCCAACTAAGTGCCCAAAATAGTTTTATCAGTTACCCATGTCCACACTATACTGGTGATGCCCACCATTAACACGCTTCCACCGGTAAATCCAACTAAGCACTCCAAATGGTTCTCTTGTAAGTATTACCAAATACTAAACACTCATCACTACACTGGTGATGCCCACCATGAAGTGTTACCAAATACTAAACACTCATCACTACACTGGTGATGCCCACCATGAAGTGTTACCAAATACTAAACACTCATCACTACACTGGTGATGCCTACCATGAACCCTCTCACCTCCAAATCCAATTAAGCACCCTGAATGGTTCTCCTGTAAGGGTTACCAGTTAATAAACACCCATAACTACACTGGTGATGCCCACAATGAACTCTTCTCCATGTGTCCAACTAAATGTCCAAAATAGTTTTATCAGTTACTAAATGCCCACACTATACTGGTGATGCCCACCATTAACACACTTCCATCAGTAAATCCAACTAAGCACCCCAAATGGTTCTCTTGTAAGTGTTACCAAATACTAAACACTCATCACTACACTGGTGATGCCCACTATAAAGTGTTACCAAATACTAAACACTCATCACTACACTGGTGATGCCTACCATGAACCCTCTCACCTCCAAATCCAATTAAGCACCCTGAATGGTTCTCCTGTAAGGGTTACCAGTTACTAAACACCCATAACTACACTGGTGATGCCCAAAATGAACCCTTCTCCATGTGTCCAAATAAGTGTCCCAAATAGTTTTATCAGTTACTAAACACCCACACTATACTGGTGATGCCCACCATTAACACACTCCCATCAGTAAATCCAACTAAGCACCCCAAATGGTTCTCTTTTAAGTGTTACCAAATACTAAACACCCGTCGCTATACTGGTGATGCCTACCACAAACCCTCTTACCTATAAATCCAATTAAGCACCCTGAATGGTTCTCCTGTAAGGGTTACCAGTTACTAAACACTGATAACTACACTGGTGATGCCCACAATGAACTCTTCTCCATGTGTCCAACTACGTGCCCAAAATAGTTTTATCAGTTACTAAATGCCCACACTATACTGGTGATGCCCACCATTAACACACTTCCATCAGTAAATCCAACTAAGCACCCCAAATGGTTCTCTTGTAAGTGTTACCAAATGCTAAACACTCGTCACTACACTGGTGATGCCTACCATGAACCCTCTTACCTCTAAATCCAATTAAGCACCCTGGATGGTTGTCCTGTAAGGGTTCCCAGTTACTAAACACCCATAACTACACTGTTGATGCCCACAATGAACTCTTCTCCATGTGTCCAACTACGTGCCCAAAATAGTTTTATCAGTTACTAAATGTCCATACTATACTGGTGATGCCCACCATTAACACACTTCCATCAGTAAATCCAACTAAACACTCCAAATGATCCTCTTGTAAGTGTTACCAAATACTAAACACTCGTCACTACACTGGTGATGCCCACTATGAACCCTCTCACCTCCAAATCCAATTAAGCACCTTGAATGGTTCTCCTGTAAGGGTTACCAGTTGCTAAACACCCATAACTACACTGGTGATGCCCAAATGAACCCTTCTCCATGTGTCCAACTAAGTGTCCAAAATAATTTTATCAGTTACTAAATGCCCAAACTATACTGGTGATGCCCACCATTAACACACTTCCATCAGTAAATCCAACTAAGCACCCCAAATGGTTCTCTTGTAAGTGTTACCAAATACTAAACACTCTTCACTACACTGGTGATGCCTACCATGAACGTTCTTACCTCTAAATCCAATTAAGCACCTTGAATGGTTCTCCTGTAAGGGTTACCAGTTACTAAACACCCATAACTACACTGGTGATGCCCAAAATGAACCCTTCTCCATGTGTCCAACTAAGTGCCCCAAATAGTTTTTATCAGTTACTAAATGCCCACACTATACTGGTGATGCCAACCATTAACACACTTCCATCAGTAAATCCAACTAAGCGCCCCAAATGGTTCTCTTGTAAGTGTTACCAAATACTAAACACTCATTACTACACTGGTGATGCCCACCATGAACGCTCTTAACTCTAAATCCAATTAAGCACCTTGAATGGTTCTCCTGTAAGGGTTCCCAGTTACTAAACACCCATAACTACACTGGTGATGCCCACAATGAACTCTCCTCCGTGTGTCCAACTAAGTGCCCAAAATAGTTTTATCAGTTACTAAATGTCCATACTATACTGGTGATGCCCACCATTAACACACTTCCATCAGTAAATCCAACTAAACACTCCAAATGATTCTCTTGTAAGTGTTACCAAATACTAAACACTCGTCACTACACTGGTGATGCCCACCATGAAGTGTTACCAAATACTAAACACTCATCAGTACACTGGTGATGCCCACTATGAACCCTCTCACCTCCAAATCCAATTAAGCACCTTGAATGGTTCTCCTGTAAGGGTTACCAGTTACTAAACACCCATAACTACACTGGTGATGCCCAAAATGAACCCTTCTCCATGTGTCCAACTAAGTGCCCCAAATAGTTTTTATCAGTTACTAAATGCCCACACTATACTGGTGATGCCAACCATTAACACACTTCCATCAGTAAATCCAACTAAGCGCCCCAAATGGTTCTCTTGTAAGTGTTACCAAATACTAAACACTCATTACTACACTGGTGATGCCCACCATGAACGCTCTTAACTCTAAATCCAATTAAGCACCTTGAATGGTTCTCCTGTAAGGGTTCCCAGTTACTAAACACCCATAACTACACTGGTGATGCCCACAATGAACTCTCCTCCGTGTGTCCAACTAAGTGCCCAAAATAGTTTTATCAGTTACTAAATGTCCATACTATACTGGTGATGCCCACCATTAACACACTTCCATCAGTAAATCCAACTAAACACTCCAAATGATTCTCTTGTAAGTGTTACCAAATACTAAACACTCGTCACTACACTGGTGATGCCCACCATGAAGTGTTACCAAATACTAAACACTCATCAGTACACTGGTGATGCCCACTATGAACCCTCTCACCTCCAAATCCAATTAAGCACCTTGAATGGTTCTCCTGTAAGGGTTACCAGTTGCTAAACACCCATAACTACACTGGTGATGCCCAAATTGAACCCTTCTCCATGTGTCCAACTAAGTGCCCCAAATAGTTTTTATCAGTTACTAAATGCCCACACTATACTGGTGATGCCCACCATTAACACACTTCCATCAGTAAATCCAACTAAGCGCCCCAAATGGTTCTCTTGTAAGTGTTACCAAATACTAAACACTCGTCACTACACTGGTGATGCCCACCATGAACGCTCTTAACTCTAAATCCAATTAAGCACCTTGAATGGTTCTCCTGTAAGGGTTCCCAGTTAATAAACACCCATAACTACTCTGGTGATGCCCACAATGAACTCTTCTCCGTGTGTCCAACTAAGTGCCCAAAATAGTTTTATCAGTTACTAAATGCCCACACTATACTGGTGATGTCCACCATTAACACACTTCCATCAGTAAATCCAACTAAGCACCCCAAATGGTTCTCTTGTAAGTGTTACCAAATACTAAACACTCGTCACTACACTGGTGATGCCCACCATGAAGTGTTACCAAATACTAAACACTCATCAGTACACTGGTGATGCCTACCATGAACCCTCTCACCTCCAAATCCAATTAAGCACCCTGAATGGTTCTCCTGTAAGGGTTACCAGTTACTAAACACCCATAACTACACTGGTGATGCCCAAAATGAACCCTTCTCCATGTGTCCAACTAAGTGTCCAAAATAGTTTTATCAGGTACTAAATGCCCAAATTATACTGGTGATGCCCACCATTAACACACTTCCATCGGTAATTCCAACTAAGCACCCCAAATGGTTCTCTTTTAAGTGTACTAAACACTCATCACTACACTGGTGATGGCCACCATGAAGTGTTACCAAATACTAAAAACTCATCACTACACTGGTGATGCCCACCATGAACCCTCTCCACCTGTAAATCCAACTTAGACCCCCGAATAATACCATTGTAAGGGATACCAATTACTAAACGTCCATCTCTACACTGATGATGTCCACTATAAACCCTATTCCACCTGTAAATCCAAATAAGCATCCTGAATAATTCTTATGTAAGAGTTACCAACTGGTACCTGTTTGCAATACCTCCTGCCTATCAGCTTCAAGAGCATATAGTGCAACTGCAAGTCAGACATCAACGTTCAGCTTTCCATAAGCACAGCTTTGAGATATTTGAAGTAGATAGAAATAAAATCTCAACTTTTAATTGAAATTTTTAGTGAAGTCTGTTTTAATCTGATCGTCTGGAGTTTGTTTTTGACCCATTTGGCAATAAATGCGTATGGCCCAATCTGAACATCATGGTCAGCCAAAACGCTTTAAGACAGATTTGCCAGTGCTCTGGGGGTTCTTTGCTGGTCACCTTAAAGTGAACCTTACAACCATTTTACATTTTTAATTGTAAAAGATCTAACACAATGCCTACGTTTGCTTCATTGATACTGGTTGGTTACTATGTTACTAAGGACTTGGTTTCCCAACTTCAGAGGTAAGTCCTGGCCACCCATTATTCTCCTGAGCAGCCTTATTCGTGCACTCCAATTAAACAGAGGGACAGGCTGTGGGTGGGGTATAGTCCAAAAATCAGGATAATAAAGATCTCTGTAACTAGAAATCATCTTTTAACCACTTAAGCCCCGGATGATTTTACCCCCTTCCTGACCAGGGCCTATTTTGCGATTCGGCACTGCGTGACTTTAACGGACAATTGCACGGTCGTGCGATGCTGTACCTAATTTGACGTCCTTTTTTTTCCCACAAACAGAGCTTTCTTTTGGTGGTATTTGATTACCTGTGCGATTTTTTGATCATGCGCTATAAACAAAAAAAGAGCGTAAATTTTGCAAAAATAACAATATTTTTCAAATTTTTTTATATGAAATTCCCCCCCAAAAAAATTTAAAAATGCAAAAGTTATCGCGTTTACTAACTAAGGGAAAGATTTTTGTCATTTTTGTTGGTTTTTTTTTTTAACGCGTAATGGCAGCGATCTGCGATTTTTTTTGCGGTACTGCGACATTGGGGCGGACAGATCGGACCCTTGACTGACATTTTTGACACTTTTGGGGTTACCAGTGACATTACTGCAGTAATCAGTGCTATACATATGCACTGTTACTGTAAAATGACACTGGTAGTGAAGGGGTTAACTTTTTTTTGAGAGGGAGGGGCTGTGTGTGTCCCTAGGGGCGTGATTCTAACTGTGATTGGCTGTGGCTAGAGGTGTAGGAACAGTGATCAACGGTCCTACATAGTAGAACCGTATGATCACCATTCTTACATCGGGGAGAATGACAGGCGGCTTGTTTACATTAGCCGCCTGCCTTTCTCCCACTGTACCGGACGATCGCGAGTGTCCGGCGGACATCGGGTCCACCGGGCACACGCGCGGGGGGGGGGGTCCGTGACCACTCGGGAGCGGGAGCGCGCCTCCAGCGGCACGCGCTCGCTCCCTAGACCCTCACAGGGTAGCGACGTAGACCTACGTCGCTCTGCCTGTGAGGGGCTGACCGCCGCAGTAAATAGTCGTGCGGCGGTCGGCAAGTGGTTAAAGGATGCAAACAGAAGGGTTTTTTTTAAAATGAAGTAATACCTTATTAATAAAGTAATGCAATAATAAAGCAATAACTTCCCCTTTGCCATTAAAAGTTTAATTTGCCAGATAAGTTTGCTTAATTATGCCCATATATTGGATATTTTCAGGCGAAAGTTTGTTTAAGACTGTGTCTACTGAAACTGACCTCTCTATGGGTCCATGACTTGAAGGTCAAAAGATATCTTAATGGATGTCAAAAGGCTGGGATGGTAGATATCTTAGAAGCATTGATGTGTGTATGTGCTTTCTGCATGACTGCTTCCATTGTAACCCCCCATTCCTCATATGACGCAGGCACTCTCTTCAAATGCCATATCTGTCAGACTTGGTCAACCCTGGGAGCTAAACAGACATATAAAAACAGCATTCCTAATACACTGCTCAAAAAAATGAAATGAGCACTTTTTAATCATAGTACAGCATCAAGTCAATTAAACTCCTGGGATATTGGTCTGGTCAGTTATGTAGCAGAGGGGGGTTTTGGTAATCAGTTTCAGCTGCTTTGGTGTTAATGACATTAACAACCGCTGCACTAGATGGGCAACAATAAGATGACCCCCAAAACAGGAATGGTTTCACAGGTGGAGACCACTGACATTTATTTTCCCCCCTACTCATCTTTTCTGACTGTTTTTCCCTAGTTTTGCATTTGGCTAGGGTCAGTGTCACTACTGGAAGCATGAGGCGATACCTGGACCCTAAAGAGGTTGGACAAACAGTCCAACTCCTCCAGGATGGCACATCAATATGTGCCATTTCCAGAAGGTTTGCTGTGTCTCTCAACACAAGAGCATGGAAGCGATTCCAGGCGCATGGAGGAGATTCCAGGAGACAGGCAGTTACTCTAGGAGAGCTGCACAGGGCCATAGAAGGTCCTTAACCCATAAGCAGGACCTGTATCTGCTCCTTTGTCCAAGGAGAAAAAGGATCAGCACTGCCAGAACCCTACAAAATGACCTCCAGCAGGCCACTGGTGTTAATGTCTCTGACCAAACAATCAGAAACAGACTTCATGAGGGTGGTGACATTCTCTAGTGGGCCCTGTGCTCACTACCTGGCACTGTGGAGCTCGATTGGCATTTTCCATTGAACACCAGAATTGGCCGGTCCGCTACTGGCGCCCTGTACTTTTCACAGATGAGAGCAGGTTCACCCTGAGCACATGTGACAGAGGTGAAAGGGTCTGGAGAAGCCGTGGAGAATGTAAAGCTGCCTGTAACATCGTTTAGCATGACCAGTTTGGTGGTGGATCAGTGATAGTCTGGGAAGGCATATCCATGGAGGGGCACACAGACCTTCACAGACTAGACAATGGCACCCTGGCTGCCATTAGGTATCGGAATGAAATCCTTGGACCCATTTTCAAACCCTACGTTGATGCAGTGGGTCCTGGGTTCCTCCTGGTGCACGACAATGCCCGGCCCCATGTGGGGAGAGTATGCAGCCAGTTCCTGGAGGATAAAGTAATTTATACCATTGAATGGCCCCCACCCTCACCCAACCTAAATCCAATAGAACATCTCTGAGACATCAGTCCATTCGACGCCGCCAGGTTGCACCTCAGTCTGTTCAGGAGCTCAGTGATGCCCTGGTGCAGATCTGGAAGGAATACCCCAGAACACCATCTGTCGTGTCATTAGAAGCAAGTCCTGACGTTGTCAGACATGCATACAAGCACGTGGGGGCCATACAAACTACTGAGGACCATTTTGAGTTGCTGCAATGAAATTTCAGCAAAATTGACTAGCCTGCTGCATCATTTTTTCACTTAGATTTTTGGGGTGCCTTTGAATTCAGCCCTCTAGTGGGTGAAAATTTTCATTAAGAATTCACAGGGGGAGAGAGGCGCTCAGGTGTGCATAGTCTAGTGATCAGCGGTCGGGTGCACGTCAGATCCGTAACTCCGGCAGCAATGTTCACACAAACGATTAGAGACTGCACTCCAACTTGAAAAGATACGATTTATTGATCAAGATGACAGACAAATATTGTACAGAGACAGGACCAAGGTTAACGTGTTTCACGGAGTTAGATCCGCTTAGTCATAACCATGATGACTAAGCAGATCTAACTCCGTTAAACGCGTTAACCTTGGTCCTGTCTCTGTACAATATTTGTCTGTCATCTTGATCAATAAATCATATCGTTTCAAGTTGGAGTGCAGTCTCTCATCGTTTGTGTGAACATTGATCATTTTCATTTCCATCAAACAATGTGGCATCCTTTTCGTTCCTAACACATTACTCAGTCCCTATTATAGTCCCTAGTATAGATATCCAGCATGAGATTTTTCCTCATTGAGATCTGATGTGTTTTTGAAAGTGTTCCTTATATTTTTTTGAGCAGTGTGTGCATAAATATTTGTACAAATTTAAATTTCAAAAATGCATTTCACAAATTCTGAAACTTTTTCAAAATCACATGCAGGTGGCACCTCTGGTTCTCGATTTCCAAGAAACTATGAGGGAACTTCTTAAAATAAAAATAGTTTCTATGTTCAGGAAGGAAGGGGTTGTCAGGGAGAGCTGAGCTGCCAAGTCACTGCTGGAAGGTTTGGAAGCAGAATATCCTCATCTGCTAAGTCACTACTGAGAGGGAGAATCAGGGAGGACTGATTTGATGAGTCATGATGGGGAGGGAAGCAGGGGGAGCTTAGCTGCCGAGTCTCTGCAAGGAGGTGAAAGCAAGGTAAGCTAAGCTGCTGAGTTTCTGCTAAGAGAAAGGGCAGGGTGAGCTAAACTGCAGTGTCACTACCAAGAGAAGGGTGCAGGATAGCGTGAGCTGAGCTACCGAATCACTACCAGGGGATAGGAGCAGGGTGAGCTGAGCTGCTGTGTCACTGCCAAAAGGGGTGTGCAAGGTGAGCTGAGCTGCTGTTTCATTGCTGGAAGGGCAGAGCAAAATAAGTTGAACTACTTATTACTGCTGAGAGCTGGAAAGCCACTGCTGGGAATGAGGGGGGGGGGGGGGGGGGCTGAGCTGCTCAGTCAGTTCTGTGAGGGGGAGCTGAGCTGCTGAGTCACTGCTGGGAGGGTAAGCTGAACTGCTGCTAAGTAGTGTTGAGCGAACACGGACTGTATTACCGGATAATTGGATTTTTGTTACCCGGACACGGACCCGAAAACCTTACTGTATGTTCGGGTTTAAAATCTGTGTTCGGTAATTTTATTTCCTATATGTAATGGCGCGGTTTTAATGGCGGGCTTTCAACAGCCAATCAACAAGCGTTTAACTGGTGTGCCATAGAAGCCATCACAGCCATGCCTACTAATGGCATGGCTGTGATTGGCCAGCTGAAGCATGTGACCCAGGTCTTTATAAGCTAGAGACACAGCGCCATGTGCGTCAGTCTTCTCTAGTGTAGGGAGAGAGCACACATAACGGTGCTGGCTGCTGCTGATTAGGGACAGACAGGGAAAAAAAAAACATTGTGCCCGAAAAAAATGTAGGGACAGGTCGGAGTGTAGGCAGGGAAAGATATTTGAGCATTTTAGGGAATGGCTGGAGAGAGTAGGCAGGGAGAGATTAGGAGACACAGGACAGAACAATCGTCCGTTAGCGATCTACATCGATTTTGCTGTGTGGGGGGTGGTGCAGTGAACAATCTTTTTGCCCTCACTTGAGCCCACTGAGGAGGAGGAGGAGGAGCGAGAAAAAAAAATATTTTTATCAGTCTGTTGTGTGCAGCGTTCAGCTATATTTTACTACACAGTGCTGTTCCAATCTGCTATTTAAAAATTACAAATTTAAAGGGGAATTTTTTTAAGAGCCCTTGCCATGCTCTTAACTACATTTTGCTGCCATTTGCAGCACTCTAGCCCTTTCCATTGGTTTTTTAGAGCCATTTTAGTGCCTGAAAGTTCGGGTCCCCATTGACTTCAATGGGGTTCGGTGTCCGGGTAAAGTTCACGGACCTGGACTTTTTTTTCAAGTTCAGCCGAACCCGGACATCCAGGTGTCCGCTCAACTCTACTGCTAAGCATCTTCTGGGAAAAGTGAGCAAGGAAATATTCGGTTCCTGCAGCTACAGAGGTCAGTGAGACTTTGTTTGAAAGCTAATTGCAGGGCTCTCTTAACCACTTTACAACCGGAGGATTTTGCTGTCTTCCGTCCAGGCCACTTTTTGCGATTCGGCGCTGTGCGACTTCAACTGACAATTGCGCGGTCGTGCGACGCCGTACCCAAACGAAATTTACGTCCTTTTTTTCCCACAAACAGAGCTTTCTTTTGGTGGTATTTGATCACCTGTGCGATTTTTACTTTTTGCGCTATAAACAAAAAAAGAGCGTTTATTTTGAAAAAATAACAATATTTTTCAAATTTTTTTATATGAAATTCCCCCCAAAAAAGATGTAAAAACCAATTTTTTTAAAAGTTTTTGGCCAATTTGTTTTATGCTACATATGTTTGGTAAAAAAAATCGCAATAAGCGTATTTTGATTGGTTTGCGCAAAAGTTATTGCGTTTACTAACAAAGGGAAAGATTTCTGTCATTTTTGGTGTTTTTTTTTTTAACGCGTAATGGCGGCGATCTGCGATTTTTTTTGCGGGACTGCGACATTGCGGCGGACAGACCGGACCCCTGACTGACATTTTTGACACTTTTGGGGGTACCAGTGACATTACTGCAGTAATCAGTGCTATATATATGCACTGTTACTGTAAAAATGACACTGGCAGGGAAGGGGTTAATTTTATTGGAGAGGGAGGGGTTAATGTATGCCTGGTGCTTACTGACGTGTAGGGGGGGAGGTGACTATGTGATTCATGGACAGATCGGATGTCCAGCTATGCTGAACAGTCCGATCTGTCACTCCCTGTCACTATGGAGATCCGCCCGCTGTGTTTACACACAGCGGGCGGATCTCCAGACTCGATCCCCGACGATCGGGTAAGAGCAGCGGCGATCGCCGCTGCTCCTCCCCTGGCCCGACTCCCGCTGTGAATGAAAACAGCGGGAGCGAGCCTCCGGCGGCGCGCAAGCGCCGCCCAGAAGGGGAGGAGTCCAGTCACGTTAATACTACGTGGCTGGACGGGAACGAGCCACTCTGCCGCAGTAGTATTACTGTGAGCGGTTGCAGAGTGGTTAAAGGAAACCTGAGTTGTGATAAACTGTATATGTTGAGTTCCATTGTCTGAAAATGATAGCTGCTTGGCTGTCAGGGGTAAACCTCAGTTCCCTAGTTCTCTGGAACAGGCATCTAGTGGGAATTAAATAAAAAAACATATATCAGGACTTCTCAAAGGACCTTGTTAATGATGGTCTGTACTATTTATTTCCTCTGGGACATGGGGTACACAAATAAGATCTCTAAATGAGCATCCGCCAGACCTTCCGCTTAACTGAACTGTATTAAAACTTCCTCGCTAAGGTACGCGAACCCTCTGCCGCAGCATAATAAATCCACAAGTACTTTTTGCTTTTGGCAATCCATAGACAAGACTTTCTATCTGACTTGATGTTTTCCTTAGCTAATGACTGCTTAATTAGCATACCCCGGAAAAAGCGAGGTAATAGCTATGAGATAATGCTCCAATTAAATCCATTTCACAAAAACACAAAGTCATTTTTTGACCGCAAGATGAAAACGTACAATAAACAAAAAAACAGAAGCCCGCTCCACGGAACTTCATCAATAAGATATTAAAGTATGTATTGGAATTAAGGGCCTTCAAAGACACACATATATCTGTAGAGTTGTAGCTTTCATATTTGGGAAGTAAATGCTGTGTTCTTGGCGCTGTGAAGTGTATAAAATCAGAAAAATCATGTGCAAGCATTTTATTTCCATCTTAAAGCTGAACCTCAGGCAAAAAAAAAAAACGCACACAAAGGAATGCATACTTAGTAGTATTTAGTCAAATTTAACTGGACTTATAATGTTGAAGACATTTTGTAGCTTCTCCAAGCCACTTCTTCAGTTCCAGTAAATGTCAGGAAGGTACCCCAACATAATTTATATTATATCCACACAGGTAGCATAGACACTTTGATCCATACACCATGGACTGTGTCAAGGCAGATGCTAATTGTCCAAGAACAGCATTGAAGGTGTGGAACCATAAAACTCTAGTTAAATAATCCCGTCCTTGGTGTAAGGAAGTCTTCATGATGTGCGCATTTTGGACAGAGTGGGCAACTGGTTAGCAAGGGGCGTGAAAGAAGCCATTTACACCAGGCTATACCAAATGTCCCTGAACAGGGTTTGGGGCCTTCAACACCACCTGTTGAGGCATGAAAAAAAGGACATTTATATCAAACTAGAATAATTATCCCTGAGTAGGGTTGGGGGCCTTCAATACCATCTGTTGAGGTGTGAAAGAGGCCATTTACATCAAAGTAAAACAACCAACCCTGAACAGGTTTGGGGATTTCAACACTATGCCATTTTAACATCTCTACCAAGGTGATTTGACAACAAATCACACCTCTTGCTTTGTGATGTAAAGGATTAACACCTATGCAGACTGCCTGCCCTTAAAAATGGGATTACGTTCATTAAGACACGTGGCCACTCACTAAAACTAGATGAAAAGGCGGTTTAACCTTAAAGTACGTAGGGGGTTCTTCACTGTCAGAGCAGTAAGGATGTGGAATTCTCTTCCACAAGCAGTGGTATCAGCAGGGAGCATCGATAGTTTCAAAAAACTATTAGATGGGCATCTTAAAGACCACAACATACAGGGGTATACAATGTACGGTTAACAGCAAACACACACACACATCATAGGTTGAACTGGATGGACTGATTTTTTTCAACCTCACTAACTATGTAACTATGTAACTAGAGTTCTGATGCTTAACCTATAGCCTGGGGGCCACATGTGGTCCTCTGGCACTTTTTGTGTGGGGCTCCTGTAGCTACTACTCTGTTTCCAGTCTAGGACTCCTGAAGCATGTCCCTAGTCTCAAAAGCTCCCCTTGCATGTTTGCAGTCTTTGACCATCTTCTGCAGCATGTCGATAATCTCTGACCATGTCTTATGGCATTTCCTCAGTCTCTTTCCATCTCCTATACAATCTCCTGTAGCAAGCCCGAAGTATCTAGCCATGTCCTATAACATGTCCACCATCTCTGGTGTCTTCAAGCCCATAGCCTTTGACCATATCATGCTGTGTGTCTGCTGTTTCTAACACTGAATCTCTCCTGAATAGTATGTATGGCACTTTGGTGATCTTAGAGGCCAGACATTGAGCCTTCTACAGAAGTGGTCCTCAACTCCGGCCTCGGGGCCCACTAACAGGCCAGGTTTGCAAAATAACTAAATTACATCACAGGTGATCTCATTTGCTGCTCAGTGATTGCAGTATTCTAGTCTGCATCTCCCCAAGGTAATACTTAAAATCTGGCCTGTTAGTGGGCCCCGAGGACCAAGGTTAAGGACCACTGTTCTACAGTATTGCCAACCGTCAGTATTTTTACTGACAGCTAGTAAAGAACGGGCACTTTTCCCCTGCCAGTAAATGCCAGTGACAGGAAAAGGTTGCCAGTAAAAAACATGTCTGTGATGCTTGGCTCAGAACTGCGCAAGCTCAGTTCTGATCCAGAGCCGGCGAGACCACCCGACTGCCTGCTACAGTGTTTTCAGGTGGCGCCAGTGGGAAGCGGGTCTTGTGGAAGCAGTGCCTTAGCATGTCATGTGATGTCATGGTGCAAGGGAGCTGAGCGGAGCGGCCAGAACCTCATGTGTGGGTCCACTGGATGGGAGCCAGGCAAGCCGGGAGCGGAACCGTCAGTCCTTTTTGGACTGGAATGGACTGAAAGGACCACCCAGCATGGAGAGAGACTGTGACTGTGACTCAGGAGGGGAAATGTTGTGTTGATGAGGAATCATCAACATCTGTACTGCTGCATACTGCTGTCAGTGTCACTGTGACAGTCAATTCCATAAGTGTGTGCCGCCCATTTTAATTTTCAAGGTAAGTATTTCTTCTGAAAGGTAAGTGCGACCTGGGACAGTTCAGAGGCTATCCATTATGGAATGTACTAGCCCTGACTGTCCCGGGGTATTTTTATTGAAAAAAAGTTTCCGAGGCCAAAACTCGGCTTTAATAGAAGATATGTCCAGCATTACCTAATCAGAAGCTATAAATGCCATGGATGTGGATAGTATTTCCACCACTGCTCTCAAGCCACGTGGAGCTGTCCACACTGGAAGGAAGGAAGGAGCCACCACACATTGATGACACCACTGTAATCCAAGTTTATTGCACCATGAAACCACAATAGCAGTCCCCGTCTGAAGGACTGCTAATGTGTGGGCATGGGGAATGGGTGTGCAGAGGCTCCTTCCTTTCTAGAGATGCCTCGGATTACAGAGAAACGGATGTCATTACACTTTCAGGATCCCTGACAGGATTTACCAGTACTTCCAATAGTACTCAATAATCTCACTTGTACTCACGGAATCCCTGACAGTATTTCAAATGATCAATGGTCCTGCCAGGATTTCCAGAGTTCCCTGACATTACACTGGGCATGTCCTTTGACCAAAAGGATATTTACTCTCCAGCCTTTGAAGTGGCTGGATTTCTTCAAACCAGTTATCTATGAGCACTGCCTATAATAATGAAGCCCGTTACCTGTTGTTGCTGACTCAAATTGCCTGACTATTCTTTCATCTTCTGCATTCTTTGCTGCGTTTGTTGACTACCATTTGCTTGCTGCCTGCCAACGCTCCTGCCTGAGCCTAACTACTCTCTCGTCTCCATCCTAATTTACTGCCTATTCATTGTTAACCTGGACTGCCTAACTTCTCTCTGCTTGCCACCTGCCATGACCCCTGACTGCATTTTGGACTCCTGCCTCTGTACTGTAGCCTTTCTGTACTTGCTACCCCCTGGAGCAATCCCAGTGGTCAGGTCCTGGTGCCAGTTGCAACAAAGAGTTCCAGGGACTACTAGGTTTCAAGTCTATCCTCACCAGCAAGAGCTCTAATGAAGACCAGTTTGTACTTAGAATGCATGCCCTGAGAGAGTCCACATCACCTTTCAGAGGATATCTTAATTGGGAGAGCTGCAATAGATAAAAGGAAGGGTAGTGGGTAGAGCCCTAGAGAAAGGGTTAGATGAGTTAAATTGCGCGGTCGTGCGACGCTGTACCTAAACGAATTTGGCATCCCACAAACAGAGCTTTCTTTTGGTGGTATTTGATCACCTGTGCGATTTTTTGATCATGCGCTATAAACAAAAAAAGAGCGTCAATTTTGCAAAAATAACAATATTTTTCACATTTTTTTATATGAAATTCCCCCCCCCCCCAAAAAAAAGTAAAAATCTAAATTTTTTAACATTTTAGGCCAATTTTTTTTTTTTACCATATGTTTGGTTAAAAAAAAAAAAATCGCAAAAAGCGTATTTTGATTGGTTTGCGCAAAAATTATTGCGTTTACAAACATAGGGAAAGATTTTTGTCATTTTTTTTTTTTTTTTTTAACGCGTAATGGCGGCGATCTGCGATTTTTTTTGTGGGACTGCGACATTGGGGCGGACAGATCGGACCCTTGACTGACATTTTTGACACTTTTGGGGTTACCAGTGACATTACTGCAGTAATCAGTGCTATACATATGCACTGTTACTGTAAAAATGACACTGGCAGTGAAGAAGTTAACTGTATTGGAGAGGGAGGGGTTATGTGTGTCCCTAGGGGCGTGATTCTAACTGTGATTGGCTGTGGCTTGATGTGTAAGAACAGTGATCAACGGTTTTTCATAGTAGAACCGTTTGATCACCATTCATACACAGGGGAGACTGACAGGCGGCTTTGTTTACATTAGCCGCCTGCCTTTCTCCCGCTGTCACGGACGATCACGAGTGCCTGGCGGACATCGGGTCCGCCGGGCACACGCGCGGGGGGGTCCGTGACCGCGCGGGAGCGCGCATCCGGCGGCGCGCGCTCGCTCCCAAAACCCTTACAGGCTAGCGACGTAGCCCTACGTCGCTTTGCCTGTAAGGGGCTGACTGCCGACGTAAATAGTCATGCGGCAGTCAGCTGTTAATGGTGGTTAATTGCTTGTGCTAGATGGTTAAGGATGTGTGAATTGTCAAATTTTCAAGCTAAAGAAGTTACAGTATCATTATACGTGGAAGACAGATGTTATTGAATTCCTTTCCCCATGCTTAGAAATAATTGTTCTAATCTGGTGTAAATGGCCCCTTTCACTCTTCCTGAGAACCATTTGTCCTTTTTATCCAAAATGTGCTCCTCACTGTAAGGATTTTAAGTCGTTCAGGTGGAAGAAAAGTGAAGGGTGGGGTCAGAGAGAGGGAAGGGGAGGTGCAGGAATTTATGAAGGAAAATAGAAGATTTGGCGTGGATGGAGAGAGGGGTGGATAGGGTCAAGGGGGAGGTTATTGTAGAAAGTAAAGGGTAAGATAGAAGAATAAAGAAGCATGGGGCCATTTTAAAGAAAGGGAAGGTGCAGAGACAAAGGGAAAAGGAAGACTTGGAAGGGTAGACAGAGTAAAGGAGGAAGTTAAGGGGAGGTGAGTAGAGATGGCCTTGCGGTTTGCGGCGAATTTTGCTTGTTCGCAAATTCGCAAAAAGTCTGACTTTTGCCGATGTTCGTGAATATGTCCGCGCCGCCATTTTCTTTTTCATTCAGAAGAACTTTGACCCATGACACAGCCGTCAGGTGGAACGGGACATCCAATTGAAACATTCCAGCACATGGACAGTCCCTCCACCCTATAAATAGACCCGATCTGGCAGCCATTTCAAATTCCGCTTTCTGCCAGTGTAGGGAGAGATTGCTAGACACATAGTGCTGTGAAGATCTCCAAAAGTCCTTTTCAGGGCTGATATTTCGGTATAGGCCTTCTACACTCTCTTTTCAGGTTAGGGACAGGTATCCAGTGGTTGCTTTAGGGGCAGTTAGAGATCGGCTGCAGTCACAAATCGCTCAGTCAATGTCCACAAAAGTCCTTTCCAGGGCTGGTATTTCGGTATAGGTCTAGTATCTTTTGAGCTTAGGGAGAGGTATCCTGTGGTTGCTTTAGGGGCAGTTAGAGATCAGCTGCAGTCGCACAGAAATCGCTTTGTCAATGTCCACAAAAGTAATTTAAAATGCTCCAATGTCGTTTTAGGGTCTATTACAGTCTCTTTAACATTAGGGCCATGTATCCTGTGGTTGCTTAAGGGACAGGTAGAGATCGGCTGCAGTCACACACAAATCGCTTTGTCAATGTCCACAAAAGTCATTTAAGGTGCTCCAATGTCGTTTTAGGGTCTATTACAGTCTCTTTACTATAGGGGCCAGGTATCCTGTGGTTGCTTTAGGGGCAGTTAGAGATTGGCTGCAGTCACAAATCGCTCTGTCAATGTCCACAAAAGTCCTTTTCAGGGCTGGTATTTCAGTATAGGTCTAGTATCTTTTGAGCTTAGGGAGGTATCCTGTGGTTGCTGTAGGGGCAGTTAGAGATCGGCTGCAGTCACACACAAATCACTAATTTTGATCTCACACAAATCGCTATGTCAATGTCCACAAAAGTCATTTAAGGTGCTCCAATGTCGTTTTAGGGTCTATTACAGTCTCTTTACTATAGGGGCAGGTATCCAGTGGTTGTCACAGATGTGTGAATGGACCCTATATGTATTAGACAATGTATTTACCGGCTGCTGTCAGTTCTGGCTGATTTATGCAAAAAAATATATATTTTTTGCTGTAAAAAAAATAAAACATTTAGGGCAACTTTTTCAATTGCAATACTTCTGTAATGACATTGTCCATGTGCTGGGACTATTTGTGCACAGCTAGTACGTGTTTTGTGGCTGCAAATATGACCTAAAGGTTTTTAAAGTTCGCCTCCTATTAAAGTCAATTGGGCCCGCCGCGAACTCGCGGTTCGCGGACTTTTGAGAAAATTTGCGGCTGGCGTTTCGCGAACCGCCCCGACCGATGTTCATCCATCACTAGAGGTGAGGTTTAGAGGAACAGAAAAGAGTTGTAGGGTCAAGAAAGGGCAGGTGAAGGAACTGACAAAGGGGGAAAAAAGGTTAGGATTGGACGGAAGAAAGGGTGGATAGTGTGTAGGGGGCTAATGACCATGTGGAGGCAAGGGGGGTGGGTAAAGCTCGGAGCAAACAGAGGTAGGGAGGGTAGACTGGAGTGTAAAAAAAATTTGCTTGACTGAACTAGATTAATGTGTGGCAGGCGTAAAAAAGCTGAATAACCTAAATCACAAGATAAATTAATTGTATCTCAGCCATAAATATTAACGCGCATATTTTTATGCCCATGCTTCCCAGGCTGTGAGCGGGTTAAGAAACCAGACTAGAGATAATGCCATGGAAGGAGGACTTCTGTTCATCACTTAGGCTCAAATTAGCAGCTCAGATTCACTCATCCATCTTCTGCAAACTGCACACACACAATGCTGACTTCAACTCAAACACAGTTATATTTAAAGCATCTATCATGTCAGCTGTGATTTAGATGGTGAATTTCTTAATTGTCTTCCTTTATTTCTCCATATGTCTTTTTCAAGGCATTAGCTGTTCTCGCCGAAGTCTTAGAGCCGCTATCTGAATTTCCCGAGAATGCTGGCCCATCAGTCTTTAACATTGTTACAAGGGTAATTTAGGTATACAGGAAAGCTGCAGCACACCGCTGCAACCTTGCCGCATGCTATTCTTTTTTTTTTTATATAGAATGTAGAGAAATACATGGAAAACCAATGTTGAGGCTGCAAAGAATTTGGTGGAAACTAAACTTTAAAGCCTATTTATAGCGGAGTTCCACCCATTTTTAATATGTTGGATTACATAGCTGTATGTAATCCCCTTTAAAACGACTTTTACCAATGGAAACTTTTTTTTTTTTTGCTAGTAAATACCTTAATTTCTGGTTTATTCCTCCTCTCCTCACTTCCGGGTCCGATCGGCGATGACGTCATTCAGCGATTCGCAGTGTCTGCTGGGATGTACTCCATGCCAGAAATCTTGCAGTATTACCCAGGAGCTGAGCTGTACTGTGTGTATTCAGGCAGTGACCTGCCCCGCCTCCACCCCACCTCCGCCCCGCCTCCTCTCAGTGAGTTGTACTGTATGTATTGTATTCAGGCCGTTCTCTGCCCCGCCTCCGCCCCGCCTCCTCTCAGTGAGCGAGGACTGAAAGCATTATATCCTCACTGAGCTCACTGAGAGGAGGCGGGGCAGAGCACAGCCTGAATACAATACATAAAGTACAACTCACTGAGAGGAGGCGGGGCAGAGAACGGCCTGAATACACACAGTACAGCTCAGCTCCTGGGTAATACTGCGAGATTTCTTCCACGGAATACATCCCAGCACACACTGCGAATCGCCGAATGACGTCATCGCCGATCGGACCCGGAAGTGAGGAGAGGAGGAATAAACCAGAAAATAAGATATTTACTAGCAAAAAAAAAAACAAAAAGTTTCCATTGGTAAAAGTCGTTTTAAAGGGGATTACATACAGCTTAAGTTACGAAAATGGGTGGAACTCCACTTTAAAAAAGTACCCCCCCCCCCCCAACCCAAGCTTTTCACCTTCTACAAAAATTGGGGCACATACCTCTTTTTGCAAAGGTCTTCTGGTTGGTTCAAAGATATCACTGTTCCTCATCTTTTTCAATGCTGGAAGAGGGGTGTCCTTCCTGCTACACTGCACAGCACTCAAGTGACGTGATACATTTAATACTCTGAGCCCGAGCAGCATAATGATGCAACCTTGGGGGTGGGTCCATGACAGCCTGTGCTGACAGGAAGTGGGGTAAATTAAGCTGACCAAGAAGACTGAGGACATCTAGTGGCAGAAAGGAAGTACTGTGGGGAACAGCTCCAGACTGAAGTTGTTTTGCTACAAATGTTTTTCCTTTATTTTTCCTATTAGAGGGCTAATAATTTTATTTTTTTCAGCTACAGTAGAGCTTTTACTCAACTTACTGGCCATATCTGCAGTTAAAAAAAAAAAAAAAAACTGTAAATACACCCATGGTGTATAAATTGAATGTATTGTCTGTCCTGTACTATACTGTTAAAGTGGTTGTAAAGGCAGAAGGTTTGTTTTTATCTTAATGCATTCTATGCATTAAGATAAAAAAAAAACATTCTGTGTGCAGCAGCCCTCCTAAGCCTCCCTAAACCTTACCTAAAGTCCATCTAGGTCCAGCAAAAGAGAGACCTATGCGCTGCTAATCAGGTATAGGATGTGAGACCAATTGTAAGATGAATAGTAAATCCAAGTTACCAGGTAAGAAAATATATTATTGAAAAGAAAACAAGCAGCCAATTCTGTATTTTCACAAAATACTGCTACTGGTCAATGTAAAGGGGGGTGAATCGGGTCCAGCGATGTTGCACGAGAGCCTCCTTATTGGCTGGGACAGCAGCGTGGTGCCACTGGCTCCCGCTGCTGTCAATCAAAGTCAGTGAGCCAATGAGGAGAGAATGGACACAGGGAGCTGCGACTCGGCTCCGGTGCCCTCATAGCAAGTTGCTTGATGTGGGGGCACTCAACAGGAGGGAGGGGCCAGATGCGCTGAAGAGAGACCCGAGAAGAGGAGGGCTGTCTGACCTAAATAAGTGATTCCCAGGTGCTCCCTGAAATTTAAACAGTGCTAGGAATTCTTTTTAGTAAGCCTTGCATACGTAGTGTCATGGATGTGCCTTGTATAAATATAGATTTGCGCATTTAAAAAAATGTATAAACATACACTTTGAAAAACGATTACACTTCATGCCACAGGCATCAAAGCAAAGGTGTCACTGTGCCGAAAAAACATTCACCCAGGAGAGACATCTGTTATTCACATACTTGTTTCACGTGAGTGTCTGACTAAGTAATGCACCTCTAAAAAACATGTTAGCAAAAGCAGCTCTAATACTTTTATCCTAACAGGTTGCTTTTTGGATACACCAACGTAAAAAATCAACCCCCCCAAACTTTAACCGTTGTGCTACCTTAAAATGACAAATGGTACAAATTGAAATACTTACCTTTCCTGCAGAAACTGGTGCTAAGGCTCACCTTCCATGAGGTCATGTGATCCAGAGTTGGAGCACTGGCCACATGAACTCTGCTGAATAGTTAAGGGTAAGGATGCTCAAGCAGAGCTGGTCAATCTATGATTCTCCACTCCAGCAGAGATAATATAACATGGCCAATGCAATGTTATAGCATTGGGTCTACAGAATGGCTTTCGAAAAAGAAATTTGCCTTACAACAATATGAATTTTAAGGTGAAAATAGATGTGCCATACTAACAAGAAACAGCTACTGTACTCTTATATCTAAATTTCCAGTACCAATTCTATTCTCAAATTAAGACAATAAAAAAATAAAATAAATTATAGGTTACATAGCTGACTATATAATTGTACTCTATGACACCTCTTAACATCCAAACAGGATTAGTACGGACCTTACTGGTACAAATGAGATAACACTCAAACTTTATAAAAATATTGTACATCACTTTATTGTTATTTATAAAAATGAATGGCTCACCGAGATCCTAACAAAGATGTAACCCATATTCTCTAAACAATATCTTCTCTTAGTTGCCAACTTGCAGTGTCAAATATACAATCTAAATTCTATTCGTAACATAGATACTGTATAAATATCACATAACGTATGATGGTAGATCCTCTTAAGTCAACGTGTTTCTCATAAAGCTTCTTCAGGACCAGCCGAAGATCCCATGAGGAGATAATGGTAATAGCTAAATGTGAAAAAACCACTCATTGAGCCACATTTATATATATATATATATATATATATATATATATATATATATATACATATATACACAACGTATAATTCTCATATTTTAAATACATCTGAGGTGGATAGAAGTGGCAGTCAAAAGCAGGGTAATCCCTCGGGGGGTGGACACTAGGACAGAGAGGATGGATCTGAACCACGACCAGACTCACCCTAGCTCTACTGCAAGATGAAATGGATGGATATGGAGCTGAGTGTCAGGGCTCAGGCTGCAACGTCCAAATTGAAGCACAACCAGAATGAAACCCCACTTAGACAAAGAGCCAAACTTTCTTCATAGAAAAAAGGAAGATGTAGTCACCTATCCTTGAGCTCATAATTAACATTTTTTTTTAGATCATTTGAACAATGACAAGTTTCTAGTTGCCATAATGAAACCACTCTAATAGTGGAAGCAAGCAGATACAAGATGTAGGGAGCCTTATGACATTTTGGAGAGGGATAGGAGTTCTTTTTTTGGTTTATGCTAGTGATTATGTTCCTTTTTTTCTAAGACGAAAGTTTGGATCTTAGCCTAAGGGGAGGTCCTAAACTAGTCGTTGTCCGGATCCATCCTGTCTGTTCCAGTGTCCACCTTAGGATATCCCCCCGCTTGTGGGCGCCGCTTCTTTTCACCTCAGAAGTATTTTTGCACATTGGGAAATTTAGGATACAGTATGTATATGTGGGAAGTAAAACTATGTTTTGAAATATGAGCATTATTCATTGTGTATATATATATATATATATATCCATGGCTTAATGGGCTGTTTTTTCACATCCAGCTATTACCATTATCTCTTCATCGGATCCTCAGCTGGTCCTGAAGAAGCTTTATCAGAAACACGTTGACTTAAAGTGGTTGTTAACCCATTTTGACAACTTCACATAATCATCTCTGTTCCCTGATGACAAGTGCTCCTGTCTCTGTGTTTTATCAAATAAAAATGCCTTCTTTACCGTATTTCAGAGCAACTCCCGGCGATCACGTGACCGGCCGGCTCTCTCCTCTTCCCGTCTGACAGATGCAGCAGGCGCGGTGGGGGCGAGAGGAGGAGAGGAGAGAGAGAGCCGGCCAGTCACGTGATCGCCGGGAGCTGCTCTGAAATATGGTAAAGGCAGCATTTTTTTTTTAAAACACAGAGACAGGAGCACTTGTCATCAGAGAACAGAGGGGATTATATAGGACAAGAAAAGTTATAAAAGCAGCGGGGTGGGGTGGGGGGGGGGGGGGTTGGGGTGGTCACTGACACAGGAGCAGACAGGCAGACAGGGAGAGGAGCAGAGAGGAGGACAGAGAGTTGCGGATGACGGAGGCAAGTAAACTTACCATGGTGTTAGGGCTCAGCAGCCATGATATACCGTGGTCAGTTTCCAGAGTGGAGGGTAGAAACTGGCAGGATCAGCCAGGTTTTTTAGGTGATACGGTGGGCCAAATTATACGAGCACTGTGCTGTATAACATGCTTTAAGGGAATATGATTTTTTTCTTTCCGTTAACAACGCTTTCAGGGGATTTACCAACATCAGGTTTGTGATATTTGTACAGTGTATAGCCTATGAATAAAATTTGAATTGTATATTTGACAATGCATGTTGGCAACCAAGAGGAGATATTGTTAATTATATAGGTTATGGTTTTTAGGATCAAGGCGATCAATATATTTTTCTAAGTAACAATAAAGTGATGTACAATATTGGTATAAAGTTTGAGCGTTATCACATATGTACCAGTAAAGCCCGCACTAATTCTGTTTGGATGTTAAGAGATACAGTTTTCAGATGTGATACAGAGGTGGTGGCTTCTATTTAATACTGGACGCTATGACAACTATTTTGTTGGTGAAAATGGTTGTTGGCTAAGACACTTGACCCATAACGTGATACACAACACGATAACACGTGAAAGCTTCTGTAACCCAACTATGTTTTTGGTCTTCTTGCACCAGGCATACTTTATTGTCATGTGTTGCTTGATAAATCAACATAATCTTAAACTCTGTAGCTTTTTTTTTTTTTCTTGCTGTTTCCAGTAAGTATGATGTTTCTTCATTTCCTGTTCTAGAGGCACAACAGGAAGTGGGGAAACATCTCTCTCAACTGTCACCAGACCATGTGCCCCCATTTGAGGATTTCCCCTCAACTCTTGTTCCAAAGGCAACTGTAGAAAACTGGATTTCTCTTCACTCTCTGTACTGGTGTCAATAGCCACCAGGACAAAAAGAGACAGGGAATCTCCCCTGCAGAGACACAGACAGCGATACAAGCCTGATGGGGTTCCAACCATTCAATACCCTATCTAAAAGTGATAAAAAAAAGTTTTGGCCACAGATATACTTTTAGTATTGCAATTGCCAGATATTTTAGCTGTAATTAGCTCTATTCAGCTTGTCCTTGTGCAATTAGTCTTGAAAAAAGGCACCTGTAGATACCATAAACCTTGTTAAATATGTGATGTTACCAAAAAAATGACTTAGTTCTCACTCTCGCTTTTCCACCCAGTCTTGTCACTAGCCAGATGTTGTCTCTGGTTGACCTACCTGTGCTAGTCCTTGTTTCCAGAGGCTCCTGAAGTATCTCAGTAAGGGCGGTTGGCATCTTTCGGCCTCTTGAGTTGCACCTTCAGCCTCTTCATGCCAATCTGAAAGCCATTCATGGCCTGGATGGCCGCCTGGGCACTGGCAGGATTGTCAAAACTCACAAAACCTGTCAAAATACGAAGCGATGTGGGGGCTTAACAAGCCGAATTTATCGGAGGACCAAACACAGATAATGTAATTGCTAGGGATGTGGATGAAAAGGAGGGAATTCAACAGAGGTAGATGATCATGAGCGATTCATGTTGCATATCCTAAAAAGCAGCACCCATCATATTTAGAAGACAATAATAACTTTCCAGGTTAAAAAAATCAGCAAAGAAGAGGCACACCCTAACATCTGTTCCTGAAACTCAAGAAAGCTGAAGATTCTGTCATGTAGATATCACAGCGCTATATTAAAAAAAAAGCTATCCAAGCCAAGCCAACCAAACAGGCTACATAACTGAAAACCAAAAACATATTTCATGTGAGGTTAATTTTATGAAATAATTATTTAACCACATGGCAAAAACTTTGAAACAAGATACCTATTTTTAATTCAAATATAAAAAAAATATCAAATCAACAGTTTTTATAATCCACAACTTTCCCAGAAAAAAACATTTCGCCAACATTACCAAGCAAGACCTTACATGAAGTCACTTAATACTAGAGATTTGATTCAGGAAATGGTCTTCTCTGTTTAAGAAAATTGCCCACAATTTATGGGGACTCTTTTTGTGCCTTTTTTCAACCTGATGACCTATGTTGCTGGGTCACAGAAATAAAGTTATGAAAATGCTGAGGAGCACAAATAATATATTATTTTAAACAAACAAAAAATATAATGTGGGGTGTTATTTTTTTGTTAAAGGGACCTTTTAGGGCAAAGAGCATAGTGACAGTGCCTCTTGAAAGCTCATCTTCATTAAGCTCTCACTCTGATTATCCCATTGTCCACCATAAGTCCACTATAAGTAAGTTGTGATGTTAGAACTTATGTCCCCCCACTTGGCAGTGTTTCGACCCTGGCCACTCGAATCTGAGAACTGTTGTACGGTGGAAGTCAGACACTTCCCTTGCCCAGAAGTTTTGCTCTTTTAGAGCCACAAAGCTCCAACTTGGGATGGCAGCAATAGAGCACAGATGGTCGAGTTTACCCTGCTGGAGGGGGAAGTATGGGATTTTAGGAGGCACTCTTATCTTGACCAAGTCTTCTTAGATTCACCGCAAGCTGTGTTGGCCAAGAAGATGGCAACACAAAACCTATTTTACCTTCTGCCAAAAAAACAAAATAAAAAATTATTTTTGAACCTCTGAATTGCTCTATTATTAACTTTTAGCAATAATAAATTTGGATATTATTAATCGCATGAAAATTGTCCAGTACTTTTTAGGGAATTTAGGAGGCACGGTCATCTTGACCAAGTCTTCTTAGTTTCATCGCAAGCTGTGTTGGCCAAGAAGAAGGCAACACAAAACCTATTTTACCTTCTGCCAAAAAACCAAAAATAATTCTTCTGGAACCCCTGAATGACTCTTTGGATATTATTAATCGCATTAAAATTGTCCAGTACTTTTTAGGGATTTTAGGAGGCTCTGTTATCTTGACCAAGTCTTCTAAGATTCACCGCAAGCTGTGTTGGCCAAGAAGAAGGCAACACAAAGCCTATTTTACCTTCTGCCAAAAAACAAAAAATAATTATTTTGAACCTCTGAATGGCTCTATTATTAGCTTTTAGCAATAATAAATTTGGATATTATTAATCGCATGAAAACTGTCCAGTACTTTTTAGGGAATTTAGGAGGCACTGTCATCTTGACCAACTCTTCTTAGATTCACCGCAAGCTGTGTTGGCCAAATTAGAAGGCAACACAAAACCTATTTTACCTTCTGCCAGAAAACAAAAAATAATTCTTCTGGAACCCCTGAATGGCTCTATTATTAGCTTTTAGCAATAATAACTTTGGATATTATTAATCGCATGAAAATTGTCCAGTATTTTTTGGGATTTTAGGAGGCACTGTCATTTTGACCAAGTCTTCTTAGATTCACCGCAAGCTGTGTTGGCCAAGAAGAAGGCAACCCAAAACCTATTTTACCTTCTGCCAAAAAACAAAAAATAATAATTTTTGAACTTCTGAATGGCTCTATTATCAGCTTTTAGCAATAATAAATTTGGATATTAATAATCGCATGAAAATTGTCAGGAGCTTTTTACATTTCCTTTGTTGTTTTTGCCATTACTAGTAAAGTACTCCATGGCTTAACCACTTTTCCTCAACTGATCAAAAAACCTAATCATAAGCAATATTGTTGTTGCAAGGATTTTAGCTCTAAAGGTAAAGGGTTTTAAACCTGAATGAAGTCATTTTTTTTATTGAAAGTTGCTATTCACTAAATGGCCTTCTTTCTTGAAGGAGGTCAATGAAGTCACTCCTGTGGCACTTGCTGACTTGAATTTCAAGCCTTGAGCTGATTAGACCCATTAGATTGAAAAACAAAGTCTGTCCACGGGTGGTGTATTGGTTCAGCAAAGGCTGTGTGTTTGCTTTGATGTGGGGCATTTGTCTACAGACCTGTCGGGTAGGGCATTACCAGAGGAATATTTGGAAAATGATCAATGATATATTGAGCTTATAGAATAGAGCTTGTAGAAATAACTATCTATTAAGGCCCCAGGCAAGGTATTAGCTGAGTATTTACAAGGGAGGTCATTGTGGCTTCAACTAAAATCAGACCCCAAGCAACTTTCATTTCAGGACATTAGTGGACCTAAGGCAAAGATTTTGTCCTTTATCACTTTTATTTGAAAATGTTAACCTTAAACACCAAAACCTTTTATATGTGTTTGCTCAGATTTCACAAGTACTTGGCTATGTACTTTTGCAAGTTTTTATCATAATTAAAATCCAATAGATATATACACCTACATAATGATTTGTGTATACCAGATGTGTTTGGGAAGTGTTACCATGGTAAGGAATTAAGGATCAATTAGCATGTGACACTTTATATGTATAGGTACCTTATTTTTGTTTATGCAGGGTTCATAAGTACCCAGCACTTTATATTAAATAAAAAATATATGAATAATACACATTGAATTACATAAATTTGAGTTGATTAGATTTTTAGCATGTCGTTTTTTTTTAAGGGGAGTGCTACACATTCTAAAAAAAAAAAGTCGCTCCGACTTAGAAAAAGGGTCCGGAAGCTTCTTTGGGGCGACCTGGAGCGACCTGCATTGACTTCAATGATATGAATTCCGTGCCGGCCGCTCCGAGGTCGCGGTGCCCCGGCAAGTAGCGTCGCCCCAGTGTGAACGGGGTCTTAGCAAAACATTTACTTTGTGGAAGCTGCCTCTTCGATAAAATGAATTGCAAGAGATAACATGGAAGTCTTTGGGTTTAGAGAGTAAGAGGATATCTCTCCAAAGGGAGGGGATATCCCCTCTCATGGGAATAGGTATACCCATTGGAGGATTTTCCCTTACCTTCTGTTCCTCTGACAGCTTAGAAATATTGGATTTCCAGTCACATTGCATACCCAAGACAATGATCACTGGGGCAAATAGTGTAAATTTCCCCAGTGGGGCCATGGATGGTTATAAAAACCTTACAGGGGTCCTGATCCTTCTCTACTCTATTCTTAACTGCCAAAAAAAGTTTGACCTTAAGCTTTGCTCTGGCCAAGCTCTACTCTTTGCCCATTCTGCATACTGTCACTGTAAAGATATAGATACGGATATGGAAGTGATTGGTGTCTCTGAGATGCTGAATAATAGTTGAGCTTGTTACATATAACTCTCTGATAATGGGTTCTAACTGCACTGCTTGGGTAACAAGCAAACTTTGGCAACATTCCAAAATTTACTGAAACCATTATCACTTGAATAACAAAGTATAGCGTCTACCTTTCCTAGCCTCCTCCTACCCCAAATCTGCTGCTACTTAAAAACAATTATTCTGTAAAGTATTTAATGTCTCTATGTGCTTTCCTGAAGCCTTTACATTCTAGCTAAAACCCCAATAAAATACACAAAGCCACCAGATCGGTGAGCCAGTACAAATATTGTCACCTAGAAAGTCATAAATGACGTGTAATGAAATATAGAGCTGTATACACCTAGCCATTAAACTATTTATAACTTATAAGGTGTTGCCCCATTTCATGTGGCTATAACAGTCTTCTCCACTCTTATGAGAAGGCTTTCCATATAAGGTTGGAGTGGGTCTCTGGGAATTTTTGCCCATTAAGCCAAACAAAAGGGCCCTTTCCCAGACTGTAGCCACAAGGTTGAAGGGCATATTTGTCTAAAACAACCTTACAACCTTTTAAACACAGAGGAACCATTGAAATAACTTTCCTGGTCTCAGGGAACCCTTTCTAAAAATGACTACTGTATATTTACAACTCATGAAACATTAGTGTAATGGTCAGTGGGAAGAATGCTCTTTACATTTTTGGTCAGTGGGAAAATTGACCCCCTTACAGACATCTACAGGGCACTCTTCCTCCAACTGACACCAACAATGGGGCACCGTTCCTTCCACTGACACCAAGAGTTTGGCATAATTATCCAAAAAGTTCAATGGTGTCAGTGGGAACTTATCTGAGAGGTAGGAATTGCTCATTGGTCAAGGAACCCCTAATGGCACTTTTCCACTGCAAGTACCGGCTCGGCTCCACTCGGCCCTGCTTGGCACTGCTTGGCTCGGTTTGGTTTTCCTCTGCATGGTACCGCATGGTACGGTGTTGGAACGGTTTGGTATGGTTTGCTTTTCCACTAAAGTAGTAAGTGGGTGGGATAACAACGATTCTCTGACCAATCAGTGGCTAGTAGTGACAAACAGTCAAGGCTGTCTGCAAAGGATTGTGGGATATGGTATTGGTACGGCCCTCTTGGAACCACAACCGAGGTGGTACTGTTTAAGCGAGCTGTACCGTTCGGTTCCATGTAGTGGAAAAGCGCCGCCGCACCGTACTGTACCGAACCGTTCCAACACCGTACCAGTACCATGCAGTGGAAAAGCGCGAAAGCGAGCCGAACCGTTCAGTTCCATGCAGTGAAAAGGCTCCTTAACAAACTCTAGAGGAACCTTCGGGTTCCATGGAACCCTGGTTGAGAAACCCTGGTCTAAAATGTGTTTGCATGCTAAAGCATTAGCCTTTACAGAAATATCAGAAATCAATCATTTGGAGGGGTAATACTGGTACATATTCATTAAAAATCCTTTAATGTATGAATTTCGTGCAAGTACTTGGTCTTGACTTGCACATGTTCTGGCAGAAGAAGAATGTAGAGAAAGACAACCACATCAATGTGTGCCTTCCTATTCATTGTCCAATCACAGGCAGGGGGCAGGTAGGTGAGAAAGCTATATTGCATAACTGCAGTAGAGAAAACTCATTTTACCAGTGGCTTGTTGTACTGTCTTGCTGGACTATGTAGATCTAAAGACAAGATGGTCAAATGCGCAAATATTTTGGCAGCCAAAACAGTTTCCATATGTGAATTTCAATTGTGTATAGTGCATTTTGCCTTGGGTTTAGCTTTAGATAGAGCCACTGTAAAAGACCATCAGACTCTGTTGGAGGAAGCATAATATTTATGAACATATAGGAGGTATTTATATCCTTTGTTGGGATTTTCCACCACAAATTCCTTGAATAAAAAGAGGTGAGTTTGGTGGTTGGGTACATTGCTCTTCACCTGGGAGGATGCCTAGGATGCATACATGCAGCCTTATCTCTCCCCCACAATATGTTTTCCTAAATACGGAAGTGTATCATATGCTTTTGTATTTTTAACTATTTCTAGTTAGGAACATTTTTAAAGCCAAAAAAAAAAAAAAAAATGAAAAGTGTCCTGCAATGGCCTGGAGTAGTCTTCCCCAATTACACACATATCCTGCCCTCCCACTGCTGACTCATTAATATATTTGAGAATTTGACCCTTCAGAGAGTGTTTGATACTTATGCTCCCGCTGTGTGCCATGGTTTCTTTCTCCCCCTCCACATCACCACTGTGTCCTGTAGTGACATAGGTGTAAGAGAACGAAACATTGACACATTTAGGTGAATGCAGACAATGCAGAAAAAGTATTTTTTTTACTATAAACCAACACTATACATTTTATTCTCTAATTTGTCCTATTTAAAATTACACTAAAATTGTATTTATGGTACAAAGCATGGCCAGATTATTTGCAAACAATTTGTTTTGTGCATTGTAGTTTTATGTGACACGCAAAAAAAAGCAAATAAAATAAAAAAAACAAAACAAATTAAAGGAGGGAAAAAAAATTAAAAAAGAAGAAAAAAAGAATTGATAGGAAAATAATAGTTAGGGGAGAAGGAGAAGAAGTTATATGTTATCTAGGAATTTGGGTTGAGTCTCCACACACAGTCTGTTTAATTGTTCTTTTTTGGTATAATTTCAGTTCTCTAGGACAGTGGTCCTCAACCCTGGCCTACAGGGCCCACTAACAGGCCAGGTTTGCAAGATAACTGAAATACATCCCAGGTAATATCATTTGCTGCTCAGTGATTGCAGTACTCTAGTCTGCATCTCCCCAAGGTAATACTTAAAATCTGGCCTGTTAGTGGGCCCTGAGGACCGCAGTTGAGGACCACTGCTGATGTCCGTATTGAACTAGGTAAAATGCTTTGTCATTTACCTAGCACAGGAATCTGACACTCCTGGAAGTGCCGAAGGATGAAGATTCAGAACAGGCTTTATAAACTTTTTTTTAACTTGGAGGAACCCTTGAAACAGCTTTCTGGTCTCAGGAATGCTGCTAATAATTACTATATATACAAATCATGGGACATTAACATGATGGTTAGAGGGAATATTGTCCTTTACCTTTGTGGTCATTGGGAAAAATTCCACCCTTACAGATAGCTTTAAAGATCATTGGTGTCAATGGTAGCTTATATGAGAGGTAGAAATGGCTCAATGCTCAAGAAACCCCAAGCAACCTCTGCAGAAACTCTAGGGAACGCTGGTTGAAAATAGCTGATTTAGAAGGAGGCTGCATCATTGGAAGGGAAGACGACATGCATGGGCCACCTACGAGGTGAGTAAAATACTTCTTCTATTTAATGCTGTGCCCCGAGCTACATCACCAAACGTGACTCCAAATATCACCCAAACCATCCTCTCCGCTCTTTTCAAGACCTCTTGTTCTCCTTGTCACCTTCTCCCCTGCTCGTCTCCAGGACTTCTCCAGAGCCTCTCCTATCCTCTGGAACTCTCTACTTCAATCTGTCCAGCTATCTCCTACTCTGGGTACCTTTAGGTGATCCCTGAAAACGTATCTCTTCAGGGAAGCCTATCACGCCTCCAACTAATATTTTATCACTTCCATCAGCTCACCCCCCACAGTTACAACCTTTTGTATCACTTGCCCCACACTATTAAATTGAAGGCTCTTATGAGCAAGGCCCTCTTAACCCTCTTGTATTTTATTTTATTGTAACTGTACTAGGGATCGACCGATTATTGGCAAAGCCAATTTATCGAGGGCCGATATGCACTTTCCCCGATATTTTGGAAAGTGCTTGTACCAAAGTGATGCCTGCAGCTAGAGGCATCACCCTGGTACCGGCGTCCATAGCCGACGGTCGGCTGTCTTGTAAGGACAACCAATGCGGCTGAGAAGCCACTCGGCTGTCATTACAAGGAACGGGAGGGGACGTCCCCCCTCCCACCGCCTTCCACGGCTCGCCCAGGTCTCCCGTCCCACAGGAGACCCAGGCAACCAGCCTGCACGGCCGCCAAAGACCCGATCAAAGCCACATTTGGCTTTGATCGGGTCTCCATGCAAAAACCCGGAAGTGATGTCATGACATCACTTCCGGATACTCGGCGCCAGAGTAAAAAAAATGACAGCATTCAAAACAGCCAAACTTGGCGTTTTGAATGCTTTTAAATGCAGAGGAGGGCTTTGGGATCTTTTAGACTCCCAGATCCCTCCACAAGAGTATCTGTCAAGTAAAAAAAATATTTTTTTTTCATAAATGTACGAAAATATCGGCCCATATCGGCCAATACCGATACGCGATGACCAAAATATCGGTATCGGTAATGAAAAAACTATATCGGTCGATCACTAAACTGTACCGTCTCCCTTTTGTATTTTAAAGTGCTGCGTAAACTGTTGGCGCTATATAAATCCTATATATTAATAATATTGTAGGAGATTGCCATTAGATTTTTTTTTCTCAAGTAACTAACAAGGTCGCTTCAAAAACTGGCCATGAATCGAACCCTTTCCCTTTTATCCAAAGATATATATACTTTTTTACTGGATTTGGCTTTTAGTTCAGGCATCAGTTATCCACCTGAAGCTCCATCAGGAGGCATTAGTTGAATGCAGCCCGATTTGTGACAGCAATAGGATTTCAAACAAGAAGTTAATTCTGGATTGTTTGGCCAGTGTTAAAGTTTGAGCTGGAGTCAGTAGCAAAGCTGTCATTTAGATTTATCTTCCCAATAAGCCATCAACTTCATTGTAACGGAAAAATGCCTTCATTGCACCTTTGGGAGAACACAAGAAATTAATCTAAACATCAAATTAATTATGGTTTGCAAATGAGAAATTGCCTGCACACCTAGCATGTTTTGTAAAAATCTTCCCTCGTGGCTAATTGCATCGACTGTTGCCTGCAATTTTTTGGGGGAGGAAGGGGGTGGTATTTGAGCTGTAGATTAATCATTCAGCTTTGGGTTCAAATGGTGACCTGAAGTCACGCCTCTGGTCTTCCTGGCTTACCGGGATCTTTTGTCTCTGAAAAGTTCCCTTTTGTTGGCTGCCGGCCTTCTAGTCTACCTTAACAGACTTATCCAGTGTGCTTCCTTTAAAGTAGAAGTAAACCCAATCACTCAAATATTTTCAAAGTTTTAATATTAAATATTTAAAAATTTTTAATGTAATAATTTAATTTCAAGATTGTTTTTTTCAAAAACTTTAAAGCCCAACTCTGGGCAAAAAAAAGGTTTTCCAATGCAGTGGGGCGATCAACCAGGGCCAGCCCTACAATGGGCCCAGCTGGGTCCATTGGACCCAGGCAGCACTTGGAGAGGGGCAGCAAATTGACTCCCAGGATTTTTTTTTTCCAGAGGTTTTGTGTGTCAACAGTTGGCGGCGCGTTATGGGCGACATTTTCCCACCTCATACTACTGCCTGTAGTGAAAACTATGAGGAGGCGGAGAATCCCTCATGCGATCATGATGTGGACAATGACGTCAGACATCAGCGCACCTCATCTCACGCAGGGCAGGCTGGATCTTCTAGGGCGGTGTCGTGGCAGACACAGGAGTGACAGGAGGAGTGAGAACAGACAGTGGGTGTTTGGTGGACCGGTCCGGTGGTGAGTTATGGAATAAGATAACAGTATATACAATATTTTCTAAATGTTATATTTATATAAAATAATGGATGTGGGGGCCTTTTGTTGGACGTGATTTTTTTTTTGGGGGGGGGGGGGTGGGTCAGCATTTCATTCCTTGACCCAGGCAGCACAATGTCTTGGGACAGCCCTGGGATCAACTGTTTGTTTTTTCAATGGGTGAGCAGAAAGCATATACTCACCTGATCCTTTGATCCTCTGAAAAATGGTGCTCCCCCACAGTGCAGTAGTGGACTGTCCCTGGTCTATGGAGCCTGGTCTGGGCATGATGATGTTAGGAAGAGTCCACTATTCAAGACTGCTGGAGCACAGGGGTTGCTGGACCGGTCTTGTCTTGGCAGGATTGGAGGATCAGGTAAGTATCTCCTTTCCCCTAGACAAAAAACAAGCAGTTAACCCATGCAGTGAAGGCACAGCCCCACTGCATGGGAACTTTGATTTTTTTGCCTGGAGTTTAGCTGCAGTTGCTTTTAACTATAACCTGGGATTCCTGCCTGAGGGTCCTTGTCAGGAACTTCTTGTTTTAGGATGACAACCTCAGTCTCCAATCTGTGCTGCTTCCTCATTGTCACCTGTAACATGGCTTGCAGTGGAGACTACAAGTGGGCATTTCCACACACATAACACAGGTATAGGCCACTGTTGACATCAGTATATGCTTTCTGGAAAATGCCATGCAGCTAATATATATATATATATATATATATATACATACTGTTTATGTGTATATATATATATATATATATATATATATATATAGATATATATATATAGATATATATATAGATATAGATATAATGTAGATATAATGTATATATATATATATATATATATATATACTGTATATATATATATATATATATATATATATATATATATATATATATACGGAATTACGGGAGAAGGAGATAAAGGAGCTAACTATGGGTGGTTAACTAAGAGTTAATAAAGAGTAAAAAAATAATGCATTTTATGTAAAAAAAAAATTATTTTTTAAGTTGATAATTACATTGTTATCTATCTATCTATCTATCTATCTATCTATCTATCTATCTATCTATCTATCTATCTATCTATCTATCTATAAATATAATATTTTTTACATAAAATGTTATATATATATATATATATATCTATATCTATATCTATTTTTTATATATGTATATATATATATATATATATATATATATATATATATATATATTATTATTATTATTATTATTATTATTATTGTTATATTGTATTCACTCAATGAGAAATAGTGTGCAACCAATTATAAACTTGCTAAAAGGGAGAAGGAGAGGAAGGAGTGAATGAAGAATGATTGGGATAAACTAAGGGTTACTAAGGAATTAAATAGAAATAGATTTTATTTTTTACTTGTTGGTTTCTTTAATGTCATAATCACGTCACCTTTGTTCTACATATGAATGAAATAGTAAATACAATAAAAACAATAAATACATGGTTACATTGCATTCACTTAATGAAAATTGCCATTTATACAATAGCTAAGGGGAAGGGAAAGAGGGCTAATAAGAATACATTTTATTTCAAATGTTATACATGAGAAATGCCATGCAGCCCTCAGTGAACCCGAAGTGGCTTCAAAGAGGCTGCAGGAGATCGGCAGCACTGAGAGGTAACAAAAGATAAAAAAAATGCGAAAAAATAGTTTTTTAGTTAAAAATGGCCATTGTTTATGATACACGGTGCTTTAGGAAACCAAAAGTCATCTAGTTAGGGTTTACATCTACTTTAAAGGCCAGGGTCTATGTATCGGCTTTCAGCCCAATTAGTATTGGCGTTGCCCAGGGTCTATTTGTCACCTAGTCCTTCTTATTTCAGACTGTGTCTGAGCAATAAAAGCTGAGGGCAAGAGTTATAGTCCAGCTTGTTTTAATTCACATTTAAGTGCAAACTACTAATTGCATTATCGGGCTCTGGTAAAAAAAAAAAAAATAAGATCAATTATTCTGAATGCAGTGGAAATGTTCTTTTATACTCTTTATTTTGTACACTGGGGGAAAAGATTGGAAGAAAAATGACATGGGCAAAAGATTACAAATATAAAAGATTGTAGTGAAGAATAAAATGATGAGGATACTTTGGATTGGTCTTGTTTGAAGCATTTTATTAAA
Organism: Pelophylax lessonae; assembly: GCF_965119305.1. NCBI lineage: Eukaryota > Metazoa > Chordata > Amphibia > Anura > Ranidae > Pelophylax > Pelophylax lessonae. The sequence goes on from NC_138768.1 coordinate 37,176,303, forward strand.
ACTGTATCAATGCCACGAGGGCAAGCAATGAGAAGTGAAAAGATTGATTTTCTAAACTTAAAGCACAAAACAGCAAAATACAATACAAATGTACATAATACTGTATATTGGCTGTTTTAATGGCTGAAGGATTTGAACAGCTCTTTCTGGCAGGTCAGGGGAACTACATTTTTTAGGTGATGAGTGAATTTAAACCCGCGCTAATTAAATATGGGTGATATGGTGATAAATAAGTGAAGATTATATAAATATAAATACAAATAAATAAATAAATGATTGCAGCTGCTGTTCACCAAGTAAAAACTCGGAAAGATTAGGGAAACAAGAGAACACAGCGCTTGCAAAAATAATAAATATCTTCAATAACCAAATATATAATAATTAATAATTAATATAATATTTGATGAATACTATTATATATTTGGTTATTATTGAAGATATTTATTATTTTTGCAAGCGCTGTGTTCTCTTGTTTCACTAAATTTTTTAGGCAACACAATTAAGCAACACTTACAAGTCCCTCCCCCAGCCTGTGATTGGACAGTTAAAGAGAAAGCAAAAGACTGTTGAGCTGTCTGTCCTTCTCCGTCACTCTTCTCTTACCTCCTATCATTATGAATTAGTTAGTTAGTTTTAGTTTATTTCGAACATGTAAAAAAAAAAACATAAAAAATAAAAGAAGGAATCCAGTAATTCAGTAGTAGACAATCACAAAACAAATAGTTACAAGAGAAGACAAAGAAAAGAACTATAACAAATATTTTAGTTTACATTTCCGAAAAGGAGTGGGAAGAAGTACAAATGTATCTAATCCCATCTCTTCTCCATAAGTGTCCATTCACACTACCGCGACTTGACAGGCGACTTCTCAACCTGACAAGTCGCGGTCCGTCGCGGTCCATTGTGTGCTACAGGAACCGTTCTAATAGGAGCGACACAAGTCGCTCCTATTACAGGAAGAAAAAGGTTCCTGTACTACTTCAGGGCGACTTGCATAGACATTCATTATATGAAGTCCATGCAAGTCGCGCCGAAGTCGCGGTGCATGGGACTTCACAGGTCGCCCCCGAAGTCGTGCCGCTTCAGTGTGAACCGGCACTAATTAATAATAAAATCTTTTATAATAAATAAAATAGCAAACATAATAAAAACAATAATTACATTGTTAAATTATAGCAATGCAATTATTGTTTTTATGACATTTACTATTTTATTCATAGTGATAGGAGTTGAGGACAATGAGAAATCCTATGTAGCCATTTCTAAAATAGCTAAAGAGGAGAAGGAGAAGAAGGAGTTAATTATGGGTTGATTAGTGTAAACTAAGTGTTAATAGGAGGTTAAATATGAATACATTTTAATTCTTTTCTTAATTTATTTAACTTGTAAGGTTTCTTTATATCATTTCATAAGGAGATCAAAGGTCACACCTCTGATCTAGCTATGAATTAAATAGTAACTACAATAAAAACAATAAATATGTTGTTACATTGTATTTATTTAATGAAAATGCCATGAAACGCGTTGGTTCACGGCGTGCTGACGTCACCCTCACCAGCGTTCCGGAAGTACGGGCGAGCGGAGCCGTCTGGCCGGCGGCTGCTTTTTCATCTCTCCCTTGCCAACTTTTCGTCTATCATTGTAAGTGTGATTCTTTTAATTATACAATAAATCTGTGGGATTTTATGCTATGGCGCCCCTTCTTTTATTGTATTAATTTAATGAAAATGCCATGAAGCCATTTTTTTATAATAGCTAAAGGGGAGAAGGTCCTTCATTAATGGGTATGGGTGGGGCGAAACATGTCAGGGCTGTGTGGCCTGGATGGCGTGAGTTTGTTTGTTGCCTTTATACTTCGGGCTGGGTTGGCGTGTGGCAGACTCGGTTTCTTTTTCCAAAAGGTGTTGTCAGCCTAAATAGAAAAATTAGGAGCTCACTGGAATTCTGGAAGATCAATATGTATTTTTCTGTATTTTCAGCATTGTTTAAAGGATAAAACATGGTGAAATGTACATGTATTGCAGAGATGTAAAGAATGCAAAAATATATATTTTTATATTATACAGACATACACTTAAAATATTATAATATAATTACATTTAATAGAATAATATCACATTTAATCTAATAACATTACATTTAGAGGGGGATGAGCAAAAATTATTTTTTTGCAGACTATGTTACTTCTATTAAAAATAAAGACCAAAACATTCTTGACCAAATTCATCATCAATCAAATATTACTACACTTTAAAATAATAGCACATAATTTCAGCATTAAAACATTATATATATATATATATATATATATATATATATATATATATATATATATATATATATATATATATATATATATATATATATATATACACACATATATATATAATATATATATATATATATATATATGTATATATATATATATATATGTATATATATATATATATATATATATATATATACACACACATATATATATATATATATATATTTTTTTTATTTTTTATTTTTTTTTTATTAATTAAAATCACTCCTTGAAACAACAAACTAGCCACATCTGTGAAACCAACACACCCTTAACAATTCTCCTGCTTGTCCCTTATAACCAAAATATTTCAGACCAATCAACATCCCTTATTTAGATCTAAATTTCAACAAACAAACAATTAACCAGCTACTCTTGCATGGTACAACTATCTTCCAATAAAAACATCCAAATATAATACAGAATAAAAAACCTTTTTTTTTTTTTTTTCTAATAAAAAAATAAAAATAAATGAATATTTTTGGTGCTGCAATAAGGATGTTCTTCAAATTACACAAATGGAAACACGGTCCACTAAAACTCCACACACCACACCACATCACATAGGTCCACGGTGCACTGCAGTATATATATATATATATATAGGTTTACACCACGTCACCACATCACCACAGCACACCAGTAGAAAAACACCAACAACTCCCCAACACCGACACCCCCACACCTCCCCGAAAATTCATCAAAGCGACCAATATTTGTAGAGGTCTTCCTTAGCCCGGAAGACCCAGGTTGTCTATCAGCTGCTTGATTTTCTGGGTTAAGGTTAACACTATATTTAACTTCAGTGCTCTTTTCAATCTGCTTGGTAAAATTAATAAGCAAATAAGCTTAAAAAAAAAAAAAAAAAAATAACAAAATAAAAATCAAATAATTAATAAATAAAAAGACCATGAGTAGCTTTGGAGTTATGGTGACACCAAAGATGACTTTGAAAAGAAGAGGGTAGAGTTTTTATACTGACATAAAAGATCGTTGGATAAGGCAAAGAGCAAAATGTTTGGCATTACCGGGTTAGTCCTCCCAGACGTGATATTGCAGTTCTAACTAGTGAGCTGAATCACATGTTTATTTCTTAAAACATTTGGGGATTTCAGCTGCAAGATACCTGCCTAATGTAAAGTGTTGGATGTTTCTGCGCATCTTGGGGTATTTCTAATTCTCCATACCATAAAATCAATTAAACATCTGACATGAATGGTGGGGACCCATCATAATGGCCATAGCAGGTGTGCAGAACCAGGAACTAAACACAAGGCTGGTGGGAACCCCTCATAATAGGCATATTAGGTGCCCAGACCCAAGAACTCAGTGCAAGTATGTTGATAATAAGCACAGCAATTGCGAAGAACCAGGAATTCAACACACGGATGATAGGAACCCCAGATAATGGGCACATCAGGTGCACAGATCCAGGAACTCAGTGCAAGGATGATGATAATGAGCTCAGCGGGTGTGTAGACCCAGGAACTCAACACATGGATGATAGGAACCCCTCATAATGGGCACATCAGGTGCCCAGACCCAGGAACTCAATGCAAGTATGTTGATAATGAGCACAGCAGTTGTGTAGACCCAGGAATTCAACACACGGATGAGAGGAACCCCACATAATGGGCACATCGGGTGCACAGACCCAGGAACTCAGTGCAAGGATGATGATAATGAGCACAGCAGGTGTGTAGACCCAGGAATTCAACACACGGATGATAGGAACCCCTCATAATAGGCACATCGGGTGCACAGATCCAGGAATTCAGTGCAAGGATGATGATAATGAGCACAGCGGGTGTGTAGACCCAGGAACTCAACACATGGATGATAGGAACCCCTCATAATGGGCACAGAAACAGGAACTCAGTGCAAGAATGATGATAATGAGCACACCGGGTGTGTAGACCCAGGACTTCAACAGATGGATGATAGGAACCCCACATAATGGGTACATCAGGTGCACAGATACAGGAACTCAGTGCAAGGATGATGATAATGAGCACAGCCGGTGTGTAGACCCATGGACTTAACACATAATTTATAGGAACCCCCTCATAATAGGCACAGCAGATGGACAGACACAGGAACTCAGTGCAAGGATGACGATAGTGAGCACAGCAGGAGTGTAGACCCACAAACTTAACACACGGATTATAGGAACCCCTCATAATAGGCAAAGCAGGTGCACAGACCCAGCAACTCAGTGCAAGGATTGTGAGAACTCTTGATGGGGACAGCAGGTGCACAGACCCAGCAACTCAGTGTAAGGATTGTGAGAACTCTTGATGGGGACAGCAGGCGCACAGACCCAGCAACTCAGTGCAAGGATTGTGAGAACCTCTCATGATGGGGGCAGCAGGCTTGTTGATGCAGGACCTCAACACAAGGATGAGAGGAACCCCCCATAATAGGCAGAGCAAGCATGCGGTTCCAGGAACTTAGAGAGGAGTTCTCACCAACAAAGTACCTGAAACATCCAGGATCTACCAAACACTGAAATATCGATTTTGTGTGGACTGACCCTCAAAAGTGATACCGTTCTTTAACTCGCTTAGCAAATCACATGGTTTCACTTTAACTCCACGTGAGTCAAAGAGAAAGTGCAGTAACTAGAGGGTTTCTAATTTAGCGAGTTTAGTATACATACATCTGATTGGCTGCCAACGATTGCTGGACTGACTGATTAACAACACTGATAAATGTAAAAAATGTTCTCTACAAACACCAGGAACATTAAATCAACACATGTTATATATAACAAGCTTTTATAAAAACGTGACATATTTGTCCTCATTGTTAATGAAAAGAAAATAATATTAATCATTTTCCCAGGAGCCATTTATTGTACGTATGTCCTGTAACAAGCTAAAGCAATGTATTTTTTAGTGTAAAATAAATACTTAAATAGAACCAAGGCGCACACCAAGTTATTCAAGCAGATCCTTTGCGCTTAGGAGTATACAGATCTTAAATTACTTGAAGATAGCATATGTAAAAGATATATCTCTGTTCCTGCTCTAATAGCAGCAATGCTGGATATCAGTAGCACAAATAATGGTAAAAGGCATGTATACCTGCATCAAAATATACAAAAAGTGGCAAAAAATTGGGTACTACTCAATAATACTTAATCAACAATAATAATCAATCAACAATAATATTGCAAATGATAAACATATAAAAGTCCATAATGTGTTGAGTCCCAAATAAATTGTGAAATGATAATTGGAGATAAAGATGATCAGTGGTCGTTAGAGGGGTACACCGTCACAATTCAACCTCCACCGTGTGAGAAATAGAGAAAGTGGACACTCACCAACTTTCCATACCCGTCCACTTACATGGATCAGGCTCACCCAGCTTTTCACAAATGAAGATGTTCAGTCACAGCTCACTCCTATATTCTCCACTTCTCAAATGCTGCCAAAGAACCATGTAGGTCCTAGCAACGCCCCTGCCTGCAGCAGAGAAAAATCAGACCTCCTGCCCTTCCGAACAGGGTTGCACTGTATGGCAGAGTCATGTAAATCTCAGGACTGGATGGACATGGTTCCATGGCAGCATTTGAGCAGTGGAGAATATAGGGGTGAGCTGTGACTGAACATCATCATTTGTGAAAAGCTGGGTGAGCCTGATCCATGTAAGTCACGTATGTCAAACACAAGGCCCGCGGGCCGAATGCGGCCCTCCAGGTCTTGTCATGTGGCCCTCACACCCAGTTTTGCAGCCAGGACATGCCAGGGACTCCATTCCACCACCTCCTGCTTTCACCCTCTGCTCCCACTGTAACTACAGAAGCCTGTATACAGCTTAGCCCTAGATCTAACAGATTCCTGGACGCACTTACAGTAGGGCACAGCGGGGACAGATCTCCAGAATCTAAGAGAAAGAATGATCTCCCCGCAAATACACAGGTAGTAGAGCCGCTTAGACAGGGAGGTACTAGAGCCAGGCCAGGTAGGTGACAAGAGATGTGAGGAAACTTCATGGGGGGGTTGGGGTTACAAACTCAGTGCATCACTGAACCCTGCACTTCGTAGACAGCACACCTCTGACCACTGCACTCTGTAACGCCCTCCTGAACCCTGCACTCTGTACGTAGCGCACTCCTGAACCTTCTACTCTACAAAGCATACTCCTGAACTCCTGCGCATGATGCATTCCTGAACTCTGTACTCTGTATGTAATGCCCCCTCCTGAAATCTGCACTCTGTAACACCCTCCTGAATTCTGCACTCTGTATGCAACGCCCCCTCCTGAACTCTGCACTCTGTATGTAACGCCCTCCTGAACTCTGCACTCTGTATGTAACGCCCTCCTGAACTCCTGCACATAATACATTCCTGAACTCTGCACTCTGTATGTAACGCCCTCCTGAACTCTGCACTCTGTACATACCGCCCTCCTGAACTCTGCACATACCGCCCTCCTGAACTCTGCACTCTTTACATGGCATAGCTCTGAACTCTGCACATAATTGCATTCCTGAACTCTGCACTCTGTACGTAGCACACTCCAGATACAACCGGCCCTTTGAGGGCAACCATACTGCTGATGCGGCCCGCTATGAAATTGAGTTTGACACTCCTGATGTAAGTGGACGGGCATGGAAAGTTGGTGAGTGGCCACTTTATCTATTTCTCACACGGTGGAGGTTGAATTATGACGGTGATTATTATTGTTGATTGAGTATTATTGAGTAGTACCCAATTTTTTGCCAATTTGTTTATATTTTGATGCAGGTATACATGCCTTTTACCATTATTTGCGCTACTAATATCCAGCATTACTGCTATTAGAGCAGGACCAGAGATATATCTTTTACGTATTTGTTAGTGTGCAGCTCGAAAGCGATTTTCCAACATAAATTAGAACCTGACAGCATTCTGCCAATTCTGAGTAAAGTTGTGACGCCATTTTGGATAGAGCAGGAAAAAGCTTTAGTGTCGGTCCATTTTCTTTGGCCATCCTTATCCAAATGGAGGAGATTGACCCACATCTCCTATCAGGCCAAGAAGCTCTGTTATCAAAAACTCTCCGACACAAACACAGGCCGTAGAGGGAGGAAGGGTGGGAAATTGTAACATGTCCTGCCCGCATTCTCCATCTCTTGTTCAAATGTTGAAGGAACGGGAAGTCGGGCCAGAAAAGTATTTTCACAGACAAAAACAAAAGTCTTATAGAAAGTTTAAACTCTTCCAAACTTTTTCCAAAACAAAAGAAAAAAATAATGGCTGGAGTTAGTTTTTATTGAGTGTTATATGTGTTTTGCGCCTGTGCATTGTGCATTAATGCGTCCATGAATTAATGCTCATTTTTAGCATTCCCAAGAAAGAAGTCTGCACTAAGGTCTTCAATAACAGTAAACATAAACTCATTTATTACATCTCCAAATAGGCAATACAAAAGCAATACACTACGTTTTGAAGCTACACCGAGCTCCACAAAGAACCCATGTGGGTTCGAAACATAGCAACATTTTAAGGTATGTTTTATGCTTTTTTACTGCCTAGTCTGAGTTGCAATTAAAGAGCTTTATCTTTTTTATCTATTATTGAACATCTTGGTGTGGATCACTATCTTGGCAATACTGTGAATGATAGCCCCAAAGCCAAGAGGACTGTGATCTATGTATGGGCCATTAAAGTATACGTCAAGGCAAAAACTTTCTTCTACTTTTGTATAGAATCAGGAAAGCTTAGAACAGTTTTTTTACACCTATCCAAGGCTCTGTTAGAAAGATCCCCCCACTTCCTGTCCTGCTGAAAACGTTTTCCACAGACAGGAAGTGAGGGAAGATCTCCAACTGGGAGCCATGGTGCTGCACATGTGATCAGTTATGACACCAGCCATTGGATGGTTTGACAGTTTGATTGAGGACACAAAACAATGTGACAGTTAGCAATCCTGGCATTCCAGGAATGTAATTGTTTTTGTAAAACTGTTAAAACGATGGGTTAACCTCTTTACCACTGCTCACTGTGCCTCTACTGCGGCACAGTGGCTCGTTATTGTCTGGCGACGTAGACCTACGTCACCAGGCATTCCCCTCTCTCGGCGCCGCCGGAGGCTCGCTCCTGCTGTATTCATACACAGCGAGAGTCGGGCCAGGGGAGGAGAGGTGGTGATCACCGCCGCTCTTCCCCGATCGTCGGGGATCGAGTGAGGAAATCCGCCCGCTTGTGTAAACAAAGCGGGCAGATCTCCTATGTGACAGACAGGGACAGATTACAGGATTCAGCATTGCTGAACCTGCGATCTGTCCCTGTGTCACACAATCCCCTCCCCCCACACACGTCAGTAAGCATGAGGCATACATTTAACACCTTGATCACCAATAAAGTTAACCCCTTCCCTGCCAGTGTCATTATTACAGTAACAGTGCATATTTATAGCACTGATTACTGTAGTAATGTCACTGGTCCCCTCAAAAGTGTCAAAAATGTCAGTTAGGGGTCCGATCTGTCTGCCGCAATGTCGCAGTCCCGCAAAAAAAATTGCAGATCGCCGCTATTACTAGTAAAAAAAAAATAAACAATAAAAATGACAAATCTTTCCCATAGTTAGTAAACGCAATAACTTTTGCGCAAACCAATCAAAATACGCTTATTGTGATTTTTTTTACCAAAAATATGTAGCAGAAAACAAATTGGCCTAAAATGGTAAAAAATTTTGATTTATACATTTTTTTTTTGGGAATGTTATGTATCAGAATGTAAAAAATATTGTTTTTTTCTCAAACTTTTCACACTTTTTTTATTAATATCGCAAAAAATAAAAAGCACAGAGGTGATCAAATACCACCAAAAGAAAGCTCTATTTGTGGGGAAAAAAAAGACATAAATTTAATTTGGGTGCAGTGTTGCATGACCGCGCAATTGTCCATTAAAGTAACACAGTGCTGAATCGCAAAATATAGCCTGGTCAGGAAGGGGGTAAAACCTTCCGGTCATAAAGCGGTTAAAACTACACTCTTTGAGATTTTTTTTGTCAAAGACATGTAGCTAAATACATTTTGGCCTAAATATATGACAAAAATTGAATATATTGGATATTGTTTAACTGTCAAAGTAGAAAATGTCAATTTTTTTGCAAAATTTTCGCTCTTTTTTTATTAATATCGCAAAAAATGAAAATTGCACAGGTGATCAAATACCACCAAAAGAAAGCTCTGTTTGTGTGAAAAAAAAGACGTAAATTTCGTTTGGGTACAGCGTTGCATGACCGCGCAATTGTAGGTTAAAGTCAAGCAGTGCCAAGTTGCAAAAAGTAGCCCAGACATAAAGCAGGTAAAGTGGTTAAGTTCCCCTTTATGATTTACGGCTGCTCAGGGGCTCTGGGCTTCAGAAAAATGGCAGCCTACAGCAAGAAGAAAAAGAATCAATGCTGCAGGCAATTTAGAGCACACACTAATTTTCGTAACCTAAATATGAATGTTTAATATATGTTCCTTGCTAAAGAACATTATTTTTTATCAAGTTGTTAAGGGTAAATTTCCACTTTAAGCCCAATGAGATTTAAAATGACAGTTACATGGCTAAAAAAAACAAAAACCTAATAGAAATGTTCAGCTCTTCCATACTTTATCCAAAACTGAAAAAAATAATTACCTGGGGTTAGGCTTTAAAGAGTGTTATGACATGTATTTTGTGTCCTTGCATCGTACATTTTGAAAAAGTGACAGTTAATTTCAGTTAAGTGCAATGAGATTTAAAATGACAATCACATGTTAAAAACAAGATTAATTCTTGTGGTAAAGCCTTATGAATCAAGCTTTATGTACTGAGAAAATATAAAGTTATGTCCTTTGCTGACCTACACTACGTTGACAAAAGTATTGGGACACCTTTACACACACATGAACTTTAAAGGCATCCCAGTCTTAGTCTGTAGGGTTCAATATTGATTTGGCCCACCCTTTGCAGCTTTAACAGCGTCAACTGTTCTGGAAATTCTGTCTACAAGGTTTAGGAGTGTGTCTATGGGAATTTTTAACCATTCTTCCAGAAGCGCATTTGTGAGGTCAGGCCTGGCTCGCAGTCTCTGCCCTAATTCATCTCAAAGGTGTTATATCAGGTTGAGGTCAGGACCATGTCTTTATGGACCTTGCTTTGTGCATTGTTCCAAATCATTTAGTGGAGGAGGGATTATGGTGTGGGGTTCTTTTTCGCGGGTTGGGCTTGGCCCCTTAATTCCAGTTATGGGAACTCTTAAGTCGTGAGCATACCAAGACATGGACCCTGCTTTGTGCACTGGTCCAAATCATTTGGTGGAGGGAAGGATTATGGTGTGGGGTTGGTTTTCAGCAGGTTGGGCTTGGCCCCTTAGTTCCAGTGAAGAGAACGTTACATATTGGACAATTTCATGCTCCCAACTTTGTGGGAACAGTTTGGGGGTGGCCCCTTCCTGTTCCAACATGACTGCGCACCAGTGCACAAAGCAAGGTCCTTAAAGACATGGATGAGCGAGTTTGGGGTGGAGGAACTTGACTGGCCTTCACAGAGTTCTGACCTTAACTCGATAGAACACCTTTGGGATGAATTAGAGCGGAGACTGCGAGTCAGGCCTACTTGTCCACAAATGCACTTCTAGTAGAATGGATTAAACAGTCCCATAGACATATTCCTAAACCTTGTGGACGGCCTTCCCTGAAGAGTTGAAGCTGTTATAGATGTAAAGGGTGGGCCAACTCAATATTGAACCCTACGGACTAAGACTGGGATGCCAATAAAGTTCATGTTGGTATAAAGGCAGGTGTCCCAATACTTTTGACAATATAGTGTATCTTAATGAAAATATTATTTGGCTGGCCGTCATGTGGATCCAATGGCTTTACCACTTTCTCTAATCCAATATAAGTATGCAGTTCAGGGTTTAATTTGCTGAACCCTTGTTCCAGGCCAGTGTTTCAGAGAGTACCGTTGATCAGTAACAGCATTCTCAAAAATGTAACTCATTACAAGCTTCTCTCTCAGCTTAGTAATAAGATGCCACAGCGCACCATGCAAATGAAAATGCGGTGGAATGGGGACCGTGCTTTTGCTCAGGAAGGAGCTGTAAATGGAAAGAGGGAGACTCGTCCATTTTACTCAACAAAGCCATCAGAAGACATTATCAGATTTTAATTTGTGTTGGAAAACCCCCTTGAGATAAGTTATATGTTGGAACAAGAATCTCTACTTCTACAAAAGGGAGTAAAAATAATTAGTCCCATATTTATATATTATAATCTTTTACCAGAATGCAATGACAATATTCAAAGCACAATAAGAATTTTATTTACAAAACCATAGCTCAGAGTTTGGGTTGCACCCAATGGAATCGAGTCGTAAGTTTTACCATAAAATTAACTTTAAACAAAAAACAGCATCGCCTTATTGAATATGAAATACAAATTTACAACATACGGTATGAGTCTTTATATCAGCAAGACATTTTTCTCTTCCAAAGATTTAATTCTTTTTGTAAGGTCGTCTAAGGTTTATTTTTTTGCAACTCCATAAGAGTATTAGAGAAATAATGACTTATTTTTAATACACATGTAAAAAATCATGGTAATGATATATAATGTTTAAAAAAAATGAGTTAAATGTTTAAAAAAAAAATAGTTTCTGTGTAGGGATTGTAAGTTTATATATATATTGGGACAACTAAATTTGCGCATTACATACATAGATTCTGCTTCCCCTTTAGTAGTGCTGCTGCACAGTGACTATGCCTTATTGTTCACCTTTTGCAATGCAAGCCTACCTAAAAAACATGCATTCTCTATGTGGCTGAGACTTTATCTCAAGAGCTGTTAAAATCAAATTCCATGCTATTCTTTATTTCAGTTTGGCTGCCATTCCTTAAAAAAAAAAAAAAAAAAACTCAGGCCGCAAAACTCACCTTCAGTCTAGAGGGGTACCCTGCAGATCCTCTTCCTTACCACCAGATGTCCTCAGTTTTGCCTAGAATTACTCAACACAGACCACTGAGTACATACAGTGCTGTGAAAAAGTATTTGCCCCTTCTTGATTTTTCTTTTTTTTTTGCCTATTTGTCACACTTAAAGTGGAGTTCCACCCATTTTAGTAACTTTAGATGTATGTAATCCCCTTAAAAATGACTTTTACCAATGGAAACTTTTTTTTTGTGCTAGTAAATACCTTATTTTCTGCTTTATTCATCCTCTCCTCACTTCCGGGTCCGGTCGGCAATTACGTCATTCGGCGATTCGCAGGGTGTGCTGGGATGTATCTCAGGGCATGAAATCTCGCATTATTACACAGGAGATGAGCTGTACTGCGTGCTCTGCCCCGCCTCCTCTCAGTGAGCTGTACTGTATGTATTGTATTGAGGCCGTGCTCCGCCCCGCCTCCTCTCAGTGAGCTGTACTGTATGTATTGTATTGAGGCCGTGCTACACCCCGCCTCCTCTCAGTGAGCGAGGACTGAAAGCATTATATCCTCACTGAGCTCACTGAGAGGAGGTGGGGCAGATCATGCAGTACAGCTCATCTCCTGTGTAATAATGCAAGATTTCATGCCCTGAGATACATCCCAGCACACCCTGCGAATCGCCGAATGACGTAATCCCCGACCGGACCCGGAAGTGAGGAGAGGATGAATAAAGCAGAAAATAAAGTATTTACTAGCAAAAAAAAAAAAAAAAAGTTTCCATTGGTAAAAGTCGTTTTAAAGGGGATTACATACATCTATGTAATCCAACTTATTAAAAATGGGTGCAACTCCACTTTAAATAATTCAGATCATCAAACAAATGTTAATATTGCACAACGATAACCTGAATAAATAAAAAATGCAGTTTTTATATGATGATTTCATTTAATAGAGGAAAAAAAGCTGCCCAAACCTGCCTGGCCCTATGTGAAAAATGAATCCCCCCTTGCTAAATTATGAATAAACTGTGATTAACCTAATTTTTTGGAAGCTGAGTTAAATTCCACTTGCCACACCCAGGCCTGATTACTACCAGACCTGTTGTATCAAGAAATCACTTTAATAGAAGCTGTTTGACAAAGTGAAGCACCCAAAAAGCAACACATCATGCCACCATCTAAAGAAATTCAAGAACAGGTGAGAAACAAAGTAATGGACAAGTATCAGTCTGGAAAGGTTTACAAAGCCATCTCTAAGACTTTGGGACTCTGGGGAACCATGGCGAGAGCCATTATCCACAAATGGAGAAAACTTGGAACAGTGGTGAACCTTCCCAGGAGTGGCCGGTCTACCAAAATGTACTCAAAGAGCACAACGACGACTAATCCAGGAGGTCATCAAAGAACCCAGAACAACATCTAAAGAACTAAAGGTCTCACTTGCCTCAGGTAAGGTCAGTGTTCAAGATTCAACAATAAGAAAGAGACTGGGCAAAAATAGCATCCATCGGAGAGTTCCGAGGTGAAAGCCACTGCTGACCAAAAAGAACACAAAGGCTTTGCCAAAAAACATCCTAATTATCACCAAGATTTTTGGGCAAATATTCCATGGACTGATGAGACAAAAGTTGAACTTTTTGGAAGGTGTACACTCCGTTACATCTCACGTAAAGCTAACACAGCATTTCATAAAAAGAACATCATACCAACAGTCACACATGGTGGTGGAAGTGTGGTGGTCTGGGGCTGCTTTTCAGCTTCAGGACCTGGACGACTTGCTATCATTGATGGAACCATGAATTCTGCGCTCTACCAGAAAATCCTGAAGGAGAATGTCCAGCCATCAGTTCCTGACCTCAAGCTCAGGCGCACTTGGGTTATGCAGCAGGGCAATAATCTGAAACATACTAGCAAGTCCACCTCTGAATGGGTCAAGAAAACAAAATGAAGGTTTTGAAATGACCTAGTCAAAGTCCAGACTTAAATCAGATTGAGATTCTGTGGCATGACCTAAACAGGCTGTTCATGCTGGAAAACCTTCCAAAGTAGCTGAATTAAAACAATTCTGCAAGGAAGAGTGGGCCAACATTCCTCCACAGCGATAACTGCCAGTTATCACAAATGCTTAATTGAAGTTGTTTCCGCCAAGGGTGGCACAACCAGTTATTAGGTTTGGGGGCAATTACTTTTTCACATAGGGCCAGGCAGGTTTGGACAGCTTTTTTCCCTTATTAAATGAAATCATCATTTAAAAACGACATTTTGTATTTATTCGGGTTATCTTTGTGGGATATAAAATGTATTTGATGATCCGAATCATTTAGGTGTGACAAATTTGCAAAAAAATAAAAGATCAGGAAGGGGGCAAATACTTTTTTTCACAGCACTGTACTATGTGTGTAGGATTGTGTATTGGTGCAGAGAATGGTGCTGACAATCAGCTCTGGATTTTACATCATTCCATTTTCATTACCTCATTTTAGATCCAGAGATGACTTCATTGGGTCTATATGCTTCCCTATGAAAGGCAGTCATGTCATTACTGGTGGGAATGCTGTATATAGTTTCCTAAAAACATCACAGCACCCTGCCTCAGCCCCTGGTGCTAGCAGTGGGGTGGCTCTTGGAAGGAGTTATGCAAATATAAAAATGCCTTGATAGGTGGGTGCCAGTCTGAAGTGGGTAACACCCAGGGCTGCTGATAGGGGTGGACCACCAGTCCTCCTGTAGGGGGCCTGGGCACACAGGGGGGCCCCAACAGCACGGGGAATAGGTGCAGTCGGGGGGAGGGGCAATTACAGAAGGAAGCCCTGTGCGGCTCTTTGCCTGAAAGCCAGTTTCTCTGCCAGCTTTCAGCTACTGCAGAGAGAGACACAGACACAGGGCATCATTGC
Source organism: Pelophylax lessonae (assembly GCF_965119305.1). Taxonomy (NCBI): domain Eukaryota; kingdom Metazoa; phylum Chordata; class Amphibia; order Anura; family Ranidae; genus Pelophylax; species Pelophylax lessonae. Next base: position 37,191,397 of record NC_138768.1, read on the forward strand.
TGTAATTGCTTCTCCGATACTGATCCCCCTCCCTATTCTGACTGCATCTGATCGAGCCCCGCCTCCCCCCCCCCTCCCCACAGCGCTGCAGGCTTCCCTGTCCTGTAAAAAAATAACAAATTGTAAAAAAAAGTAAATATATATATATATATATAGTATAATGATTTTAGTGTATTTTTGGCGGAAATATTGTCCTAAGTAGGAGGGGTCTGCCAGGTAGGTTGTACGGGGCTCCGTGATAACACTCACATGTGATGTTGAGCCTCTATGACTGAATGAACTGAAATCCAATGAAAGTTAAGGCATGTAGTCATAGGCGTAGCCTAGGCGTAAGGCCTACATGACTGGGTTTGGCAAGCTAGGCCACAGCATATCAGGAGTTCATTTATGGTTAGGTTTTTAGGTCTTACCTTATTGGCATAGGTCTGGGTGGGGCAGAGTGGGGCAGGGAGTGGTCTTGTTGGCCTATTTTGGGCTAGGTGGTGCTTCTGGCATCAGCTGCAGAAGGTCAGCCCCGGGAAAAGATTCTCCCTCCCTCCCACCCTAAGTATAGCCACGTGTTATAGGGGGGCATCGTTACTATTGGGTTGGGGGATTTGGTTGTCATAGCAGTAGGCAGAGGTCAATGGGTTTTGAAGGCAGGGGATGGTTACGTTCTTTGGAGAACGATGGGTTGGGCCCACCCTCGGTATGGGTGTACCTGCCCTGTTAAGTGTCGGAAGTTATGGTTTTTGATTGGTTGGCTGTATCGGCTGGAGTATTGATTAACAATTGTCCCCGAGCCAGTGTCGTTGCGGCTGGGGGCCGTGGAGATATGAGTGGGTGCCAGATACAGCTGGTTGGTCATTCAAGAGGTGCCTTCAAAATCCTAAGACCTAGTGGAAGGCAGATAGTTACATCAGGCTGTTAGGTTAGGTTATGTGAATATTATGTTATGAAACAAAGAAATGTTATTGTTAATTATGGTTATTCAATAAAAGGCTGCTATGGCCATTTAACTCCAAAACAAAGGTGTGGTACTTATTTATTGCTTTTAGGGGGTAACGTCATTATGGGAAGTGTTGTGTCATCAAAGGGGGCGCCATGGCAGCCGCGGTAAGGGCAATACCCCAGTCATGAAAGGGTGGACAATTACATAGTTACATAGTAGTTGAGGTTGAATAAAGACAATAGTCCATCCAGTTCAACCTGTGTAGGTGTGTGTGGCCGTATTCATTTCCCATAACCCTGAATGTTTTGATCCTGGAGATGTATGTCCAAGAGTCTTTTAATACTCCCCACCATTTGTGAAAGTGAGTTCCACAATCGTATTGCCCTTACTGTAAAAAACCAGAGGTTAAATCACTTCTCGAATCGCATTATATGGCCTTGTGTCCTCATGCATTCCTTGCGACTGAATAGTTTTTTTTCTATGCTAAGATCACCAGTTCCAGCACATCCTTTCTGAGGATTGGTGACCAGAACTGGACAGAATACTCAAGGTGTGGCCGGACCAGAGTTTTATAAAGTAGAAGGATTATAGTTTTATCTCTGGAATATATCCCATTCCTTATGCATGCTAATATTCTGCCGGCTTTGGAAGCTGCAGCTTGACATTGCATAACAATGGACAGTCTGGAGAGGATAGGGCCAAATGATGCTGAACATCTTCTAGCTAGGAAATCAGGGGGGGGGGGGCTCTATCTGACTTGCTGCAACTTCTAATACATGCTATGAGAAGCTCACAGTGTGCGGTGAAATCAGGGTAAGTAATTTCAGTGCAGGAGAGGAGCCGGTACAACTATGCAGGTCAGCTTACTCACTTGAAAATAGTTTTCTAGATTCTTTCTAACACACCTAAGTAGCAGACTTTGGATTCAAAGGTGAAAGCCGCTGGCTTGCTCTGCCTGGAGTTATTGTTTAAAATTCAGCCGCAAAGGCCGACATTAATTTGAGATTGGCCTACGCTGACCTGTAAGTGCAATAATCCAGTAAGAGTTATGAGATGTTGGCTTGATAGCCGTCTCGTCTAAAGGCCGGCGCTGTGACGTGTCACCTGTGACCTCTCTGCCGTTTGAGTCCCTCCACTGAGACAAGGTTAAATGTTACTTCCCCTTCCACCATTCTGGGGTCATCTCAATTTCCTCTAGCCTTCCCTAGACGTCGGTGACTTTTTATAGGGCTGGATTTACAGCCACGAGTCAACCCGAAAAGCCTTCGGTGAGGTGAAAGGACCAAATATATATTTTATTATTTTTTTTTTTTTTATCTATGTGAATGTTTTGAGATAAAAATAAATGTTTGCAATAAAAACAAATGTTCCTATGTATGGTTTGTAATTAAATACGAGGGCAGACCTGAACATAACGCCAAAGTGGCATGACCTTTTTATTGACTTATTGTATCATAAAATTGAACATATTGGTAGAAACAATTGAGTACTGTCACTGATACTTTTTTTTATTTGCACTAACATATAATTTTTTTTAGGACAAGCTTTCAGGGTATGTCCCCTTCATCAAGGTCCAAGATGTACTGATTCACAAAAGTTTTAGTTCTTAACCACTTGCCGACCGCCGCACGACTATATACGGCGGCGGTCAGCCCCTCCTGGGCAAAGTGACGTAGGGGTACGTCACTTGCCCACAAACCTGTAGGGGGCGAGCGCGCTGCGCCGCCGGCACGCTCCCGCCCCCGCTCGTTCACTAACATCCCCGCGCGTGTGACCGGTGGCTCCGATATCCACCGGCCACTCGCGATCTCCCGCAGCAGAGGGAGAAAGACAGGCGGCTGATGTAAACACAGCCGTCTGTCATTCTCCCTTAGATCATCACAGAGGCTATGCAATCCTGCTATGTAGGATCATATATCTCTGTTATGATCTAACAAGCCACGCCCCTTGACAGTTAGAATCACGCCCCTAGGGACACACTTAACCCCTTGATCACCAATAAAGTTAACCCCTTCCCTGCCAGTGTCATTTTTACAGTAACAGTGCATATGTATAGCACTGATTACTGTAGTAATGTCACTGGTTCCCCCCAAAAGTGTCAAAAATGTCAGTCAGGGGTCCGATCTGTCCGCCGCAATGTCGCAGTCCCGCAAAAAAAAAAACGCAGATCGCGCCATTACTAGCTAAAAAAAAAAAACAATAAAAATGACATAAATCTTTCCCGTAGTTAGTAAACGCAATAACTTTTGCGCAAACCAATCAAAATACGCTTATTGTGATTTTTTTTTTACCAAAAATATGTAGCAGAAAACAAATTGCCCTAAAATGTTAAAAAAATTTGATTTTTACATTTTTTGTTGAGAATTTCATATAAAAAAAATGTGAAAAATATTGTTATTTTTTCAAAATTGTCGCTTCTTTTTTTGTTTATAGCGCAAAAAGTAAAAGTCGCACAGGTGATCAAATACCACCAAAAGAAAGCTCTGTTTGTGGGAAATAAAGGACATCAATTTCATTTGGGTACAGCGTCGCACGACCGCGCAATTGTCCGTTAAAGTCACGCAGTGTCGAATCGCAAAATAGGGCCTGGTCTTTGAGCAGCCAAATCCTCCGGAGCTTAGGTGGTTAAAGGGAATTTCAGAACTATCCAGGGAAGGAAAACTTTTGAACTAAGAATGATACTTCTATTTGACACAAAAATAACGGCCTAAATTTAGATATGGGTTTCCTTCCTCATTATCCTACAGTTTAAAAAAAACCTCTCTGACTATCACCCCCCCCCCCCCCCCCAGGTCTATAGCTCTCCCTCTGTCTTATGTCACTACATATGCTAGTTTTATTACCATTGAGATGTACATTTGTTTGTGTGTGTGTTTGTTTTTCTCTTTTTTTCTTCTTTCCCCCAGAGATTGTGTTTTTTTTAACATTTAGCTAAAACTTTTGTGACTCAGTACTGCTTGGACCTTGATGAAGGGGACATACCCTGAAAGCTTGACCTGAAAAATTGTATGTAAGTGCAAATAAAAAAAGTATCACAGATAGTACTCAATTGTTTCTGTCACAAGTGCCCTAATATGGCTACAATCACCTCAAACATATTGGTAGAGTAAGTCTTCTTTTTCATTGCAGGTACATAATTGATTTCAAGCAGAAGCAACGTGTCGTTGTTGAGTTTTTGATGAAGGAGGGGTGCCAGCTGTCCAACATCTACAGAAGGCTGCAGAATGTTTAAGAAGAGGACATCATTGACCAGGGCAATGTCTTGTCATTGGCGACTCTTGTCAATGGTGTTATCCCCATAAACAATCTGTTACCTTCTGTGGTTGCTGGACAGCCTGCCCCCCTCCATCATCAAAAACTCAATGACAGAACGCTGGTTCTGCTTGGAATCCAATATTTACCTGTGATGAAAAGGAATAATAAGAAGAGTTACAAAAGAGCAAGAGTTACTCAACTAACGTGAAATTTGAATGCCCAACAGTATCTAAGCTAACAAAAAAGTTATGCCCATTTTGGCGTTATGTTTGGTACAGAAGAAGAAAGAAGAAGAAACAAGTAAAAAGAAGAAACAAGATGAAGAAGAAGAAAAAAAAAAAGAAAGAAGGAAGAAAGAAGAAGGAAGAAAGATTAGAAGGAAGAAATAAAGAAGAAGAAAGATGAAAGAATAAAGACACAAGAAAAAGCAGAAGAGTTACTCTGCTAACATGTCAAATTTGAATGCCCAACATTATGTAAGTTAACAAAAAAAGTTATGCCCACTTTGGCGTTATGTTCAGTACAGAAGAAGAAGAAGAAGAAGAAAGAAAGAAGTAAGAAGGAAAGAAGAAAGAAGAAAGGAGGAAGGAAGAAGGAAGAAGGAATAAAGAAGAAGGTAGAGAGAAGAAAGAAAGAAGGAAGAGGGAAGAAAGAAGAAAGAAAGAAAGAAAGAAAGAAAGAAAGAAAGAAAGAAAGAAAGAAAGAAAGAAAGAAAGAAAGAAAGAAAGAAAGAAAGAAAGAAAGAAAGAAAGAAAGGAGGAAGGAAGAAGGAAGAAAGAAGAAGGAAGAAAGAAGAAAGAAAGAAAGAAAGAAAGAAAGAAAGAAAGAAAGAAAGAAAGAAAGAAAGAAAGAAAGAAAGAAAGAAAGAAAGAAAGAAAGAAAGAAAGAAAGAAAGAAAGAAAGAAAGAAAGGAGGAAGGAAGAAGGAAGAAAGAAGAAGGTAGAGAGAAGAAAGAAAGAAGGAAGAGGGAAGAAAGAAGAAAGAAAGAAAGAAAGAAAGAAAGAAAGAAAGAAAGAAAGAAAGAAAGAAAGAAAGAAAGAAAGAAAGAAAGAAAGAAAGAAAGAAAGAAAGAAAGAAAGAAAGAAAGAAAGAAAGAAGAAGGAATAAAGAAGAAAGAAAGAGGCAGGTAGAAGGAAGAAAGAAAGAAGAAGGAAGAAAGAAGAAAGAAAGAAGAAGGAAGAAAGAAAGAAGAAGAAAGATGAAAGAATAAAGACACAAGAAAAAGCAGAAGAGTTACTCTGCTAACATGTCAAATTTGAATGCCCAACATTATGTAAGTTAACAAAAAAAGTTATGCCCACTTTGGCGTTATGTTCAGTACAGAAGAAGAAGAAGAAAGAAAGAAGTAAGAAGGAAAGAAGAAAGAAGTAAGGAGGAAGGAAGAAGGAAGAAGGAAGAAAGAAGAAGGTAGAGAGAAGAAGGAAAGAAGAAAGAAGAAAGAAAGAAGAAGGAGAAAGAAAGAAAGAAAGAAAGAAAGAAAGAAAGAAAGAAAGAAAGAAAGAAAGAAAGAAAGAAAGAAAGAAAGAAAGAAAGAAAGAAAGAAAGAAAAAAAGAAAGAAAGAAAGAAAGAAAGAAAGAAAGAAAGAAAGAAAGAAAGAAAGAAAGAAAGAAAGGAGGAAGGAAGAAGGAAGAAAGAAGAAGGTAGAGAGAAGAAAGAAAGAAGGAAGAGGGAAGAAAGAAGAAAGAAAGAAGAAGGAGAAAGAAAGAAAGAAAGAAAGAAAGAAAGAAAGAAAGAAAGAAAGAAAGAAAGAAAGAAAGAAAGAAAGAAAGAAAGAAAGAAAGAAAGAAAGAAAGAAAGAAAGAAAGAAAGAAAGAAAGAAAAAAGAAGGAAGAAGGAATAAAGAAGAAAGAAAGAGGCAGGTAGAAGGAAGAAAGAAAGAAGAAGGAAGAAAGAAGAAAGAAAGAAGAAGGAAGAAAGAAGAAAGAAAGATTAGAAGGAAGAAATAAAGAAGAAGAAAGATGAAAGAATAAAGACACAAGAAAAAGCAGAAGAGTTACTCTGCTAACATGTCAAATTTGAATGCCCAACATTATGTAAGTTAACAAAAAAAGAAAAAGGCAGGTGGAAGAAAGAAAGAAAGAAAGAAAGAAAGAAAGAAAGAAAGAAAGAAAGAAAGAAAGAAAGAAAGAAAGAAAGAAAGAAGGTAGAGAGAAGAAAGAAAGAAGGAAGAGGGAAGAAAGAAGAAGGAGAAAGAAAGAAAGAAAGAAAGAAAGAAAGAAAGAAAGAAAGAAAGAAAGAAAGAAAGAAAGAAAGAAAGAAAGAAAGAAAGAAAGAAAGAAAGAAAGAAAAAAGAAGGAAGAAGGAATAAAGAAGAAAGAAAGAGGCAGGTAGAAGGAAGAAAGAAAGAAGAAGGAAGAAAGAAGAAGGAAGAAAGAAGAAAGAAAGAAGAAGGAAGAAAGAAGAAAGAAAGAAGAAGAAAGAAAGAAAGAAAGAAAGAAAGAAAGAAAGAAAGAAAGAAAGAAAGAAAGAAAGAAAGAAAGAAAGAAAGAAAGAAAGAAAGAAAGAAAGAAAGAAAGAAAGGAGAAGTAAGAAAGAAGAAAGAAAAAAGAAGGAAGAGGGAATTAAGAATAAAGGAAGAGGCAGGTAGAAGGAAGAAAGAAAGAAGAAGAAGAAAGAAAGAATGAAGAAAAAAGAAGGAAGTAGGAAAAAAGATAAGAATGAAGGAATAAGGAAGAAGAAAGACACAAGAAAGAAAAAAGATTTACTCTACTAACATGTGAAATATTAATGACCTATATAAGTTAATCTTATATATCTTTCCCATCTCCCTGCTGCTGCGCAGAGCAATAATGCTAATGTGCACTAGGTGATTAGGGTGTGCCCAGGCACACCTGGCACACCCTGTGCCCACGCCTATGGAGACTGCTTTTGAAAACAAAATAGTTGGCCTTGTGGACTGTTTCTTACTAATAACGCTGGCAGCTTGTCCTATTCTTACCTGTCAGGCCAGTTAAATACTATCCAGGTGGCAGGTAACCCTACATTAAAATATGGGTTGCTACCTTGCCTGGTAGACTTGCGGTACGATAAAAGGATCAATGCACCATTGGTGGGCCGCCCTTCCATGGAGGAAGCGCAGAGGTGACTCCGCAAACAAACCCCTTCACAGATACAGAGGTAAGCCCAGAACTAGCATTACTATATAGCCATCCAATGGATCCTCAGCTGTGGTTCTGACCGGTTCTCTTTAAAGCCACAATTCTGTACAATGTGGCCTTCTAGGAAGGAGCTCTGCATTTTACCATCCGGAGAATTAACTGTCAATTCAAGACCCAGACGCGGTCAATAGCTGACGTGTTCCTCTAAATCGCAACATTTGTGTTTTTTTTTTTTTTTCTCCTCTAAAGCAAAATTAAACCGCTATCGGATTCCACACGCTGCTCTTTAGCCTCGCTTAGCTCCTTCCTGCCTCCTCCTAGATATCAGGACACACGTGAGAAGAGAAGATAACGTGGGAATGAAGCGGGAAACACACAGGCCCCTATCAGTCTGTTTGCTTGAAGCTGCTGCTTACAGGAACAGCTGACTGTCTGCGATACGGGACTGAGAACGCGTTACTGCGCTATTTCACTTAGCAAGGCTGGGAGTCAGCTAGGGGTCAGCTTCCACGGCTGTACAGGGGCTTATTAATATCGGCTCTCTCCTCAATTTGATTCTTGTGTTAGATATTAGCGCTGGTATTACCGTTTATTTATTTATTTATTTTTCATTTAAAGAAAACCTGGGGACTGCAATTTGCTTTATGGGACTGGGACTGCAGTGCGCTGTATGTTAGCAGAGACTACAATGTGCTCTATGGGACCGGGACTGCAGTGTGCTGTATGTTAGCAGAGACTACAATGTGCTCTATGGGACTGGGACTGCAGTGTGCTGTATGTTAGCAGAGACTACACTGTGCTCTATGGGACCGGGACTGCAGTGTGCTGTACATTAGCAGAGACTACAATGTGCTCTATGGGACTGGGACTGCAGTGTGCTGTATGTTAGCAGAGACTACAATGTGCTCTATGGGACCGGGACTGCAGTGTGCTGTGTGTTTGCAGAGACTACAATATGTTCTATGGGACCGGGACTGCAGTGTGCTGTATGTTAGCAGAGACTACACTGTGCTCTATGGGACCGGAACTGCAGTGTGCTGTACATTAGCAGAGACTACAATGTGCTCTATGGGACTAGGACTGCAGTGTGCTGTATGTTAGCAGAGACTACAATGTGCTCTATGGGGCCGGGACTGCAGTGTGCTGTATGTTAGCAGAGACTACAATGTGCTCTATGTACAGACTGCAGGGGTTAGGAGTATGTAATGTACAGACTGCAGGGGTCAGGGGTATGTAATGTACAGACTGCAGGGGTTAGGAGTATGTAATGTACAGACTGCAGGGGTCAGAAGTATGTAATGTACAGACTGCAGGGGTTAGGAGTATGTAAAATACAGACTGCAGGGGTTAGGAGTATGTAATGTACAGGCTGCAGGGGAAAGAAGTATGTAATGTACAGACTGCAGGGGTTAGGAGTATGTAATGTACAGACTGCAGGGGCTAGGAGTATGTAATGTACAGACTGCAGGGGTTAGGAGTATGTAATGTACAGACTGCAGGGGCTAGGAGTATGTAATGTACAGACTGCAGGAGTTAGGAGTATGTAATGTACAGACTGCAGGGGTTAGGAGTATGTAAAGTACAGACTGCAGGGGTTAGGAGTATGTAATGTACAGACTGCAGGGGTTAGGAGTATGTAATGTACAGACTGCAGGGGTTAGGAGTATGTAATGTACAGACTGCAGGGGTTAGGAGTATGTAATGTACAGACTGCAGGGGTTAGGAGTATGTAATGTACAGACTGCAGGAGTTAGGAGTATGTAATGTACAGACTGCAGGGGTTAGGAGTATGTAAAGTACAGACTGCAGGGGTTAGGAGTATGTAATGTACAGACTGCAGGGGTTAGGAGTATGTAATGTAAAGATTACAGGGGTTATGAGTATGTAATGTACAGACTGCAGGGGTTAGGAGTATGTAATGTACAGACTGCAGGGGTTAGAAGTATGTAATGTACAGACTGCAAGGGTTAGGAGTATGTAATGTACAGACTGCAGGGGTCAGGGGTATGTAATGTACAGACTGCAAGGGTCAGGGGTATGTAATATAAAGACTGCAGGGGTCAGGGGTATGTAATGTACAGACTGCAGGGGTTAGGAGTATGTAATGTACAGACAGCAGGGGGTTAGGAGTATGTAATGTACAGACTGCAGGGGTCAGGAGTATGTAATGTACAGACTGCAAGTCCAAGGAATATGTAATGTACAGAGAGCAGGGGTCAGGAGCAGTGTTAATTCTGTAGCCTAAAATATTTTCGTCTATGAAATTAACATTATTTTAGTTGACTAAAATACGACTAAAATAATTCAAATGACTAAAATATTACTAAAACTAAAATGGCATTTTAACCACTTCAGCCCCAGAAGATTTTACCCCCTTCCTGACCAGGCCCTATTTTGCGATTCGGCACTGCGTTACTTTAACAGACAATTGCGTGGTCGTGCGATGCTGTATCCAGACAAAATTTACGTCCTTTTTTCCCCACAAACAGAGCTTTCTTTTGGTGGTATTTGATTACCTCTGCGATTTTTATTTTTTGCGCTATAAACCAAAAAATAGCGACAATTTTGAAAAAAAAAAAAAACAACATTTTTCACATTCTGCTATATGACATTCTCAAAAAAAGAAAATTTAAAAATCAAAATTTTTTAACATTTTAGGCCAATTTGTTTTCTGCTACATATTTTTGGTAAAAAAAAAAAAAAAAAAATCACAATAAGTGTATTTTGATTGGTTTGTGCAAAAGTTATAGCGTCTACTAACTACGGAAAAGATTTATGTCATTTTTATTGTTTTTTTTTTTTTTTTACTAGTAATGGCGGCGATCTGCAATTTTTAGCGGGACTTCGACATTGCGGCGGACAGATCGGACCCCTAACTGACATTTTTGACACTTTTGGGGGGGGACCAGTGACATTACTACAGTAATCAGTGCTATATATATGCACTGTCACTGTACTCATGACACTGGCAGGGAAGGGGTTAATACTGTTGGTGATCAAGGGGTTAAATGTAAGCCTAGGGGAGTGATTCTAACTGTGGGGGGGCCTGGCTTGTGAGATGACCATAGAGATCTGTGTTCCTATATAGAAGGATCACAGGCGCTCTGTGATCATTCCAGGGAGAAGAACGGTCAGCTGTGTTTACAACAGCCAACCGTCCTTCTCTCTCAGTGGGGAGAGAGCAGTCAGTAAGCGGTTAATCAAAAGACTATGACTAAAACCAAATCTAAATTTGACATCAAAACTAACACTGGTTATACACTATATTACCTTTACACACACATCAACTTTAATGGCATCCCAGTCTTAGTCTGTAGGGTTCAATATTGAGTTGGCCCACCCTTTGCAGCTATAACAGCTTCAACTCTTCTGGGAAGGCTGTCCACAAGGTTTAGGAGTGTGTCTATGGGAATGTTTGACCATTCTTCCAGAAGCGCATTTGTAAAGTCAGCACTGATGTTGGACGAGAAGGCCTGGCTTGCAAACTCTGCCCTAATTCATCCCAAAGGTGTTCTGTTGGGTTGAGGTCAGGACTCTGTGCAGGCCAGTCAAGTTCTTTCACCTCAAACTCGCTCATCCATGTCTTTATGGACCTTGCCTTGTGCACTGGTGCGCAGTCATGTTGGAACAGGAAGGGGCCCCAAATTGTTCCCACAAAGTTGGGAGCATGAAATTGTCCAAAATGTCTGGGTGTGCTGACGCCTTAAGTGTTCCTTTCACTGGAACTAAGGGGCCAAGCCCCACTCCTGAAAAACAACCCCACACCATAATCCCCCCTCCACCAAATTATTTGGACCAGTGCACAAAGCACAAAGTGCCAACCTCAACATGATAGAACACTTTTGGGATGAATTAGCGGAGACTGCGAGCCAGGCCTTCTCTCCAACATCAGTGCCTGCCCTTACAAATGCGCTTCTGGAAGAATGGTCAAACATTCCCATAGACACACTCCTAAACCCCTTCATTGGTGTCATTTGTTGGGAAGAATCATGCCATATAGTTGGTGTCACTGGGAGGAACTGTGCCCCATCGTTGGTGTCATTTGGGGGAACTGTACCCCATTATTGGTATGATTGGGGTGAATCGTGCCCCTTCATTGTTTTCATTTGGTGGGAAGCATCATGCTCCATCTTTGGTAACACTGGGCTGAATCGTGTCCCTTCATTGGTGTCATTTAGTGGGAAGAATCATGCTCCATTGTTGGTGTCACTGGGAGGAACTTTGCCCCATCGTTGGTGTCATTCGGAGGAACTTTGCCCCATCGTTGGTGTCATTCGGAGGAACTGTAACCCATTATTGGTGGTTATGTTGGAATCGTTGGTGTGATTTTATGGGAAGAATCATGCTCCATTGTTGGTGTCACTGGGATGAACTGTGCCCCATGCTTGGTGTCCTTCAGAGGAACTGTGCCCCATCCTTGGTGTCCTTCAGAGGAACTGTGCCCCATCATTGGTGTGATTGGAGCGAATTGTGCCCCTTCATTGGTGTCATTTGGTGGGAAGAATCATGTTCCATCGTTGGTATCACTGGGCTGAACCGTGCCCCATCATTGGGAGGAACTGTGCCCCATCAGCCCAGTGATACCAATGATGAAACAGGATTCTTCCCACCAAATGACACCAATGAAGGGGCACAATTCGCTCCAATCACACCAATGATGGGGCACAGTTCCTCCCAATGATGGTGTCAATGGGAGGAATTGTGCATCTTCATTGGTGTCCTTTGGTGGGAAGAATCATGCTCCATTGTTGGTGTCACTCAGAGAAACTGTGCCCCATCGTTGGTGTCATTGGGAGGGATTGTGCCCCTTCATTGGTGTCATTTGGTGGGAAGAATCATGTTCCATCGTTGTTATCACTTAGCTGAACCGTGCTCCATCATTGATGTCATTCGGAGGAACTGTGCCCCATCATTGGTGTGATTGGGGTAAATTGTGCCCCTTCATTGGTGTAATTTGGTGGGTAGAATCATGTTTCATCATTGGTATCACTGGGCTGAACCGTGCCCCATCATTGGTGTCATTCAGAAGAACTGTGCCCGATCATTGGTGTCATTCGGAGGAACTGTGCCTGATCATTGGTGTCATTCGGAGGAACTGTGCCCCATCATTGGTGTGATTGGGGTGAATTGTGCCCCTTCATTGGTGTCATTTGGTGGGTAGAATCATGTTTCATCATTGGTATCACTGGGCTGAACCGTGCCCCATCATTGGTGTCATTCAGAAGAACTGTGCCCCATCATTGATGTCATTGGGAGGAATTGTGCCCCTTCATTGGTGTCATTTGGTGGGAAGAATCATGTTCCATCGTTGGTATCACTTAGCTGAACCGTGCTCCATCATTGGTGTCATTCAGAGGAACTGTGCCCCATCATTGGTGTGAATCAGAGGAACTGTGCCCCATCATTGGTGTTATTGGGAGGAATGTTCCCCCTCATTGGTGTCATTTGGTGGGAAGAATCATGTTTCATCGTTGGTATCACTGGGCTGAACCGTGCTCCATCATTGGTGTCATTCAGAGGAACTGTGCCCCAATCATTGGTGTGATTGGGGCGTATTGTGCCCCTTCATTGGTGTCATTCGGAGGAACTGTGCTCCATCATTGGTGTCATTCAGAGGAACTGTGCCCCTTCATTGGTGTCATTCAGAGGAACAGTGCCCCATCATTGGTGTGATTGGGGCGTATTGTGCCCCTTCATTGGTGTCATTCGGAGGAACTGTGCCCCATCATTGGTGTTATTGGGAGGAATGTTCCCCTTCATTGGTGTCATTTGGTGGGAAGAATCATGTTCCATCGTTGGTATCACTGGGCTGAACCGTGCCCCATCATTGGTGTCATTGGGAGGAATTGTGCCCCCTTTGTTGGTTTTAGTGGGGGGGGGGGGGGTTGCCCCAATGTTGGTGTCAGAACTGAAATATTGCCCCAAGGACGGGATAAAAGCCAGCGAAGGGTTTCAGTTTAGAGCACTGCTTTAAGATGACCATACTGTATGTGTATCTAAATAGACATAAAACCCCCTGATTCTAATGATTTGAATATTCCATCGCTGATCTCATTGTGTCTACATATTTACCCAAAACCTCCATCATCCTCTCTCAGGCTTCTCCGGTTTGTTGCTCACATTCACAAAAGATGAAAATGCCCGGCATGTATTCATTTGTGATGCTGAAAAGCTTCACAGAGAGCTGTAATATAATAAAGGCTATAAAGTTGTTTTTGCTCTCTTTTCCAAATTTTTTATTTTTTTTCTCACTGCATTCGGAACAACTCCACGCTCTTTGGTCTCACAATAGAATCTCTGTGTAATGTTCTGTGTAAGGTATAACGAGATTCATCATTACGGCCATCCGGGAACGAGTCTGACGACTTCAAAGGCAACTTTTTCTTTTTTTTTCTCTTGCGCTCTTTTTTTTTTTAAATGATTCCCAATTGCTGCGAGGAGGAATGCAGAAAAAACGAGAGGTCCAGCTTTGCTCTCCTCTAATCCCTCTTTAATACTCTTTTGGACATTTCTGCATTATAAATATCTGAATTTGAGGGTTTTTAAGGGAAACGAGGTTGAGGTTTTCTTAAAGGGCCATTTATTTATTTATTTTTTTAAAGAGTATGCGTAGAAAACTTTGCTGAGCTGAATTAGATAAGGCTGCATTTACATGTCAGAGTATGGATCGCGGGCAGAATCGCCGCGATTCCGCCCGCGATCCGGAGATCATTGCAAATTGCGGGACGCCTGTGCGTTGCCCGTGATTTGCAATAGCACCCCAAACGCAGAGCGATGTTGCCGCGATTTCCGCCTGCCGAATCGCGGTAACATCGCGCAAAAAAAAAATCGCGGGACGCATTACGCCCAAAAAAGTACAAGAACTTCTTTGGAGCATATTGCGTCTCGCGATTTTTTCTTGCGTAATGTTACCGCGATTCGGCAGGCAGAAATCGCGGCAACATCGCTTTGGGGTGCTATTGCAAATCACGGGCAACGCACAGACGTCCTGCGATTTGCAATGATCTCCGGATCGCGGGCGGAATCGCGGCGATTCTGCCCGCGATCCATACGCTGACATGCGATTGCTAAATAAAATAAAAAAGATCAGGGATGAACTGTGAGGGTACGATTGGTTCGCTTGCCTGCATATACTTTTGTTTATTTATTTTTTTAAAATATTTTTATAACATTTTGTATTTGACATAACAAACAAGGTGGCGACATACTGCCATTAACCACTTGCCGATCACCCGTTTTACTGCAGGAGGATGGCTCGGCTGCATGAAGCGACGTAGTACTACGACGGTCGCACGCGTAGTGCTGGGGGGCCAGCGCGCCGGTTGCAGCACGCTCCCGCTCCCACTATGCAGCGGAGATGCCGATGCACGGGGCCCACGGCTGCGATTGCCACCAGCCACCCGCAATCGCTGCCCGCTGAGAGAGAAGAACGGTCAGCTGTTGTAAACACAGCTGACCGTTCTTCTCTCTGAAATGATCACAGAGCGCCCGTGACCCTTCTATATAGGATCACAGGTCTCTATGGTCATTTCACAAGTCCCTCCCCCCCACAGTTAGTAAACACTCGCCTAGGCTCACATTTAACCCTTTGATCACCCACTGTGTTAACCCCTAACAGTAAAAGCGCATATTTTTAGCACTGATTACTGTAGTAATGGCACTGGTCCCCCCAAAAGTGTCAAAAATGTCAGTTAGGGGTCCAATCTGTGGCAATGTCGCAGTCCTGCTAAAAATCGCTGATCGCCGCCATTACTAGTAGAAAAAAAATAAAAAATAAAAATATCATAAATCTTTCCCCTAGATTTTAGACACGATAACCTTTGCACAAACCAATCAAAATACGCTCATTGTGATTTTTTTTTTTTACCAAAAATATGTATTAGAATACAAATTGGCCTAAAAGGATCAAAAAAAATGATTTTTACATTTTTTTATTGGGAATGTTATATAGCAGAATGTGAAAAATATAGTTTTTTTTTTTTTTCAGAATTGTCGCTCTTTTTTTGTTTATAGCGCAAAAAAACAGCAGAGGTGATCAAATAGCAGCAAAAGAAAGATCTATTTGTTGGAAAAAAAGGTACAGGGAAAGAACATGTGTAAGGGTGATAAGAAGGATTAGATATGTGTAATGCCATCCCCCCAGAATAAGTTCCTCTCGGGGCCCTTGATCTCCCTTTCCTCTGTGGGTGATCCTTGTGAGACAATTGGGGGCATGACGCGGCACCTATGGCACCTTACCTGGTATTGGTATTGATACCTATTTCCCATTGGATCACGACCGATTCTGGGGTTTGAACTCCTAGGCTGTGACTGCAAGATATATACTGTAAGGGAAATCCATCTTATACAACTGCAAACCCTTATCTCCCCTTTGGGGGAGTCCCTGACCCTCGGTAGATCCCCGTGTGGCCAATAGGACATCCTGATGCCTGTTAATTTTTCATTGCCAACACATTTACATATGGTCTGTGTCTGTGTCTCTACCTGCAGCAGGTGAAAGTTGGCAGGGGAGGGAGAAATTGGCTGTCAGCTGCTGCAGAGAGCCCCACAGGGCTTACTTCTGTAACTGCCCCTCCACCCGACCGTACGATTCCCCGTCCTGTTGGGGCCCCACCCCTTGTGCCTGGGCCCCCTGCAGGAGGACTAGTGGTCCCCCCCTATCAGCGGCCCTGCCTGCCAGTGTAATGTCACTGGTTCCCAATAAACTGTCACCTAGTGTCCGATTTGTCCGCCGCAATGTCGCAGTCCCACTATAAGTCACTGATCACCGCCATTACTAGTAACAAAAAAAAAAAATAAAATTCCATAAATATTTCCATAGTTTGTAGACGCCATAACTTTTGCGCAAACCAATCAATATACGCTTTAATTTTTTTATTTTTTTTCTTACCAAGTCCCTGACCCTTTCGATAAAATGCACAGATGTGAACGTGGCCCATAGGAAACCATGTTAAATGGACTGTAGTGCGTTTCTGCAAAACTAAAAAATGCATAGGTGTGAACCAGGCTTTATATGCCCATGAACTTTAATGGCATCCCAGTCTTATTCTGTAGGGTTCAATATTGAGTTGGCCCACCCTTTGCAGCTATAACAGCTTCAACTCTTCTGGGAAGGCTGTCCACAAGGTTTAGGAGTGTCTATGGGAATGTTTGACCACTGGTGTGGGTGAGAAGGCCTGGCTTCCAGTCTGCGCTCTTAGTCATCCCAAAGGTGTTCTATCGGGTTGAAGTCAGGACTCTGTGCAGGCCAGTCAAGTTCCTCCACCCCAAACTCGCTCATCCATTTCTTTATGGACCTTGCTTTGTGCACTGGTACAAATCATTTGGTGGAGGGGGGATTATGGTGTGGGGTTGTTTTTCAGGGGTTGGGCTTGGCCCCTTAGTTCCAGTGAACGGAATTCCTAAGGTGTCAGCATACAAAGACATTTTGGACAATTTCATGCTTCCAACTTTGTGGAAACAGTTTGGGGAAGGCCCCTTCCAGTTCCAACATGACTGCGCACCAGTGCACAAAGCAAGGTCCATAAAGACATGGATGAGCGAGTTTGGGGTGGAGGAATGTGACTGGCCTGCACAGAGTCCTGACCTCAACCCAATAGAACACCTTTGGGATGAAATAGAGCGGAGACTTCGAGCCAGGCCTTCTCCCCAACATCAGTGCCTGACCTCACAAATGCACTTCTGGAAGAATGGTCAAACATTCCCAAAGACACTCCTAAACCTTGTGGACAGCCTTCCCAGAAGAGTTGAAGCTGTTATAGCTGCAAATGGTGGGCCAACTCAATATTGAACCCTACGGACTAAGACTGGGATGCCATTAAAGTTCATGTGGGTGTAAAGGCAGGCGTCCCAATACTTTTGGTAATATAGTGTATGTGGGAGAATAAGCAGTCGCCATGAACATATCTAGCTGAGTGTACTCTAATGTTTGATGCGGACGATGCAGTTCTGGTTTTCCATGCATGTTAAACCTACAAATATTGTTGCTTTAATGCCCCCTGTTTATAAAAATTTGATGTAAAAATAAAATTAGTTTGACCACCTGCCATTGTGCATGCATCAAGCTACAAGGTGTACTCAGCTTATGCACAGGCACACTGTATGTCTAAATGTTTGTGTACTCATAACCATCACACCTATAAAAGCTATAATAGTTGGCACTATACAAATTCTGTATAATAATAAGTCATTTACCAGCACATTCCTTTTCTAAATGAACACAGTGAACACTCACTCACTGTGTTCATTATGAAGCATAGTAAACTGTAGTAGGGAACCTCTCACAATGAGCACAGCAGGGGTGCAAACCTGGTTAACTCAGAGCAGAGATGGCGGTGACCCCTCATAATGGGCACAGCAGGTGTACAGACCGAGAAACTCAGCACAGGGATGGTGGAACCCTTCATAATAGGCACAGCAGGGGTACAGACCTGGGGACTTAGCACAGTGATGGTGGGAAACTGCCATTCCACTCCCTGACAGCGAGGTGTGAGGTTGCTGGTTCCTTAGCTCGTGGGCTTCCAGAAGCCAGGGGCTAGAGTTGCTTCTCTGCCCCAGGAAGGATGCTGGATCCTGGGGAGGACCCTGGCGGGGGCCCCCTGCATGGGCCTCAGCCTATGGAAGACATGGAGCTCGGCCCAAGGAGGGGTGAATCCCTGCCTACCTTTAGACGGAGGACTGTTGAAAAGCTGAGGCGGATTGAGAAAGAGGAGGAGAAATTGGCAACTTTGAAAGTAGAATTTAAAAAGAAAAAGTTGTATTGTGCCAAACTGTACAGTAAGAAGAGACCGGCTCTGAGGCCTGAGTTGAAGGACTTGGAGCAAGCTTTGAGGAAGCAGAAAGAGTTGGTGAGCTCTCTGAAGGAAAGCTGTGAAGCACTTCAGGAGAAATACAGGAATGAGGAACGTTTCAGCCGTATGAGGAGAGGAGCCGTTTCCAGCATGGAGAGTGACCCAGTCAGTGAGGAGATTCAGGTACCGACAGAGTCAGCAGAGAGTGAGAAAGTGGGCCCGGAGGATGAGCCCAGCTCTTCAACACCTCAAACATCTGCTGAGCCCCCAATGGCGGAGGCCTCTGTCTCCCTCCCTCTGCAGCAGCAATGTGGAACATCTGAGCAGGAGGTTGAGGGGGGTACTGGCATGTTGGAGTTCGTCGCTGAGCTGGAATCCCCTCTGGATGGAAGAAAGTTCAATTTTTCTGCAGATTCCCCAGATGAGGAGATGGATACCGTTCCTCGTCCTATGAAAGAGAGACCTGTGGAGAGAGGAAGATTCACCATAAAGCCTGCAACAACCAGGAGGAAGTTTGATCCCGCCATTAACCATGACACTGCAGAGGTAACACAGCAAGCAGGTACAGTGTGTGTGCAAGGTGGTGATGTGAACTTTATTAATGACAATGTGCTTGCTGAGGGTTGTAGTGCTATGGGCTGTCAGCCCACACCCATAGACAAAGTGCAGCATGCAGTGCAACCTGATGCACCTGCTGAAAAAATTCCACTTTTAAATGCAAGTGGTGAGAAAACTGGAAAAAACTGTGAGCTTCTGGTTGAAGAGTCTGCAGAGAGGAGCACCACGGACATTGCAGAGGCTTTGCCTGGACCAAATACAGTGGCTGTTCCTGAGCATGGTGGAGGAGATGCTGGGAGCAGTAGTACTATAACTTTTTTGGAGTCTGCAGTAGACAAGGCTGTGATTGAACCCAGGAAAGCAGCTGAGTGCTCAGAGAAGGGGGAGGGGGTGGGTCTTGTCTCTCCTGCTCCAAAGACTGCAAGGGTTGATTCAGGCTCCTTGTCATCAGGTGTGGTTGTGTCTAAAGACAATGCTGTAATTGCTGATGTTTCTGGGAGGAAAACCTATGCTGGTGCTGCTGAAGGGTTTGGGAGGGGGCTGCAAGCAGGGAAGGAGCATGGAAATGTTTTATCTTCCTCATTATTTAAAAGGAGGAATGTGGTACAGCTCCGATGGGAAGGCGAAGGTATTCCGCCATATAGGAGAGCTGTGGTTGATAAGATTCTGCAGATGGGCTTTAAACCTGCAGATATCTTTGCCCTGATCAGTCCGACCGGCTCCTATGAGTACGATTTGTCCTTTGTCCGTCCGGAGTCTTTGGACATATTTTGGGAGAAATATGAACATGTGTGTAGGAGCCTGCCGGACTGGAAAGGGCTCATCCCCAAAGTTGTGTCACGTCAGCCACTTATTAAAATGGTGACGATTCTTGTGCGTAATGAGTCCATACCGCAAGGGGATTTATCTGTATGGCTGAGGAGATATGGAGACATCCTGAGCCCCTTACACAAAATTATGGATGATCGAGGAATATGGACGGGGGGATGGTCTGTGCAGCTAAAACTAAGAGTCATTGACAATGTCATCCAGCATCTGCCATCCTCAGCTTTCCTGGGGAGGGACAGACTGACCATATTCTATCCAGGCCAGCCAAAGCTGTGCAATAAGTGTGGGGATAAAGGGCACTTTGCATCCTCCTGTCCAGTAATGAAATGCTCTCTGTGTCAGGATTTAGGGCATTTGGCAAAAGATTGCAATATTATAGGGTGCAACTTGTGCAATGCAGTTGGGCATCCTTATAGCCAGTGTCCTGAGGCAGTACACAACCAGCCTGAGCTCATGAGAGAGTTTTTCCGTCTGGACATGGAGGATGCTCAGAGCTCAGCAGCTAGGGTGCCTGCGATTCCCTCCGAGACTGTACCAATACCCAGTGTGTCAGTGTCTTCCCAGTCTGTGGTGCCCCAGTCTGTGCCAATGCCCAGTGTGTCAGTGTCTTCCCAGTCTGTGGTGCCCCAGTCTGTGCCAATGCCCAGTGTGTCAGTGTCTTCCCAGTCTGTATCTAAGGTATCGGTTACTAAGAATGTGTCCAATCCTTCTGTGTCTATGTCTTCCAAAATTGCAGAGGCGGCAAGAGGTGCTGAGGCAGGGGCATCAAGTACAGTGCCAGTCCCCTCCCCTAGACATTGCAGGGCTTCTATTAGGGACCATGGGGTGCAGAGGAGTGGGGAGAATGGTGAAGAGGCTGGCCTGGTGGTAGATCAGGTAAGGGAGAGTGGGGGTGAAGGGGAGGGTGAGAGTGGGGAAACTGTTATTTCCAATTTGTCCAAGGGGGATGTGGAATGGTTGGAGGAGAAAAGAAAGAAGGGCAAAAGAAGGAAAAAAAAGTGTTCAGCTACCCACAGTCCTGAGGTTTTGCCTTTGACAAATAAGTTTGGGGTCCTGTCAGATGATGATGATGAATGGGACTTGTTGAGCACAGAATCTTCCATGGAGGATGAGTCGCAGGGTGCACTGAAGCGCACTGGTTCTCCAGGGGGAGAGAGTAGTCAGGCTAAGAAACGGCTGCCTCAATTATCCGTTAAAAGTGGCAACCAATAATGTTATCAGCTGAAAATCAGTCCTAAAATATAATTTTTGATTAAAGGCTCCATGCATGGTGAAGTTTCTTAGTCTGGCTCTCTCGTAGGGTTTATGCTGTGTGCAATTTGGTTTATTTATTATGTTCTTGTTTTGTATAGTTATATTCAATTATTTTGTAAATATGTTATTTATAATTTATTTATTATGGTTTTATTGTATATAAGTTGATTGTTTGTAAGAATTTCCAATAAACAAAATTAACCCCTCATAATGGGCACAGCAGGTAAACAGACCCAAAACTCAGCACAGGGATAGTGGGGACCTCTCACAATGAGCACAGACCTGGGAACTCAGCACAGGGACGTTGGGAATCCCTCAAAATGGTTACAGGAGGTGTACAGGCCCAATAACTCAGCACAGGAATGGTGGGAAGCCCTCATAATGGGCACAGAAGGGGTGCAGAGCTGGTTAACTCAGAGCAGGAATGGTGGGAAGCCCTCATAAATGGGCACAGCAGGTGTACAGACCTGGGAACTAAGCACAGGGATGGTGGGAACCCCCCATAATGGGCACAGCAGGTGTACAGACCTGGGGACTGAGCACAGGGTGGCAGAAACCCCTCATAATAGCCACAGCAGGTGTACAGACCCGGGAACTCAGCACAGGGGTGGAGGGAACCCCTCATAATGGGCACAGCAGGTGTACAGACCTGGGAATTCAGAAGAGGGATGGTGGGAGCCCCTCATAATGGGCACAGCAGGTAAACAGACCCAAAACTCAGCACAGAGATGGTGGGAACCTCTCACAATGAGCACAGAAGGGGTGCAGACCTGGTCAAATCAGACAGGAATGGTGGAGACTCTCATAATGGGCACACTAGGTGTACAGACCTGAGAACTCAGCACAGGGATGGTGGGTATCCCTCATAATGGGCACACTAGGTGTACAGACCTGGGAACTGAGCACAGGGATGGTGGAAACCCCTCATAATGGGCACAGCAGGTGTACAGACCTGGGAACTCAGCACAGGGATGGTGGGAAACCCTCATAATGGGCACAGCAGCTGTACAGACCTGAGAACTCGGTACAGGGATGGTGGCAAAAAACATATTAGGCACAGCAGATGTGCAGACCCAGGAACTCTGTGCTAGGGTAGTTGGAACCCCCCTCATAATAGACACAACAGGTGTGAAGAATCGAGAACTCAACACAAAGATTTCACCAAAAGAATCCATGAGAGACAGGAAAAACTGTTGGGTGGGGGGGGGGGTAATCTCAGTACCATCCACCACATAATCATCATTCCTGGGTGGAATGACCCTTTAAGCAAAAAGTATTGTAAGTTTTCCTTTACTGACTGTTGGCTTTTTATGTGGTGATTTTTGTAGCACTTAGTAGAGTTCTTTGTCAATGGAAGGGAAGAACTCACACCGGCACAAACCTTACCTATACCGCCACTGATTTATTTGGTTCTATAGTGTTATATATTGCAACTTAGTGAACCAAACCGGCCAACTTGAAAGCAACTGTGCCACTTAACAGATCAATAAAATGCTGATCAGCGACCGTGTCAGACCAGTTCTGGCAACTTTTCCAGTGTGGAGATATTTTATTACAAGTCACAGGTAGACATTATTATTGTTATAAGGCTTTTGTAGAGGGTCAATACAGAGCCTAGGGTAGATGCACAATGTTATACCAATGTGAAAAGAGGAAAGGTATGGTGGAGCTGCCTACAGGTAAATACAATATGTGAAAATCTTATATGCAAATATATCTCTTGACATGTGAATAAAATGTCCAATGTGACCATATATAAATATGATATGTAAAAATAAATAAATTATAAATAGATAAAGTGCAAATAAATACAATAAACCTAGTGTTACTAGATAATAAATACAAACTCCAGCGCTAAAAATTATAACAGAACATACATTGATATCATCCTCCAGAAAATTATATATATATATGTATATATATATATATATATATATATATATATATATAATATATATAACATATATTAATATCATCCAATAATCCCAATATTGTGCAAAGTGCAAGTAATACAATATTGGGACTATTGGATGATATTAATTTAGTTTCTTATTTAAAAAAAAACAAAAAAAAAAAAATATATATATATATATATTTAGAATATATAATAATTAAGTAAAAACAGTGTGTGTGTATAATATATATATATATATATATATTTTTTTTTTTTTTTAAATAAGAAACTAAATTAATATCATCCAATAGTCCCAATATTGTATTACTTGCACTTTGCACAATATTGGGATTATTGGATGATATTAATATATTTATATATATATATATATATATATATATATATATATATATATATATATATATATATATAATTTTCTGGAGGATGATATCAATTTATGATCGGTTATAATTTTTAGCACTGAAGTTTGTATTTATTATCTAGTAACACTAGGTTTATTGTATTTATTTGCACTTTATCTATTTATAATTTATTTATTTTTATAAATAAATACAGACTCCAGTGCTAAAAATTCTAACCGATCGTAAATTGATATCATCCTCCAGAAAACTATATATATATATATATAAATAAATAATTAAATAAAAAAAAAAACTAAATTAATATCATCCAATAATCCCAATATTGTGCAAAGTGCAAGTAATACAATATTGGGACTATTGGATAATATTAATTTAGTTTCTTATTTAAAAAAAAAAATAAAAAAAATAATATATATATATATATATATATATATATATATATATATATATTTAGAATATATAATAATTAAGTAAAAACAGTGTGTGTGTATAATATATATATATATATATATATTTTTTTTTTTTTTTAATAAGAAACTAAATTAATATCATCCAATAGTCCCAATATTGTATTACTTGCACTTTGCAGAATATTGGGATTATTGGATGATATCAATTTAGTTTTTTATTCAACTATATATATATATATATATATATAACATTTTCTGGAGGATGATATCAATTTATGATCGGTTATAATTTTTAGCACTAAAGTTTGTATTTATTATCTAGTAACACTAGGTTTATTGTATTTATTTGCCCTTTATCTATTTATAATTTATTAATTTTTATAAATAAATACAGACTCCAGTGCTAAAAATTATAACCGATCGTAAATTGATATCATCCTCCAGAAAACTATATATATATATATATATATATATATATATATATATATATATACAGAGGCGTAACTAGAACCTTCAGGGCCCTGATGCAAGAAACCATGAAGGGCCCCCCAGACCCCTGGCCGGGGCCCTTCCCTTCAAGCCCGGGGCTCTTCCCACTAATCCTGGGGCTCTTTAATCTCATTGCATGGCCTTTTATTATGGTCCCGCATCAGGATCCTTTCACAAGTTCTGCAGTGGGCCCCCTTCCTGCAATCTTGGGGCCTCCCCACAGTGGTGAAATGCCAGGGTCCGGTCGCAAGTGTGACCTTTGAGATCCTAGAAGTTCACCCACTGGTTTGCTACCGGGCCCCCTGGAGCATGGGGCCCGGTAGCGATTGCAACCCCTGCAACCCCTGTAGTTACGCCCCTGTATATATATATATATATATATATATATATATATATATATATATATATATATGTATATAAAATTAAAAAACTAACTTAATATCATCCAATAATCCCAATATTGTGCAGAGTACAAATAATATAATATTGGGACTATTGGATGATGTAATTTAGCTTTTTATTTAATTATATATATATATGTATGTATAATTTTCTGGAGGATGATATCAATTTATGATCTGTTATAAATTTTAGCACTGGAGTTTGCATTTATTATCTAGTAACACTAGGTTTATTGTATTTATTTGCACTTTATCTATTTATAATTTATTTATTTTTACATATCTTATTTATATACGGTCACATTGGACATTTTATTCACATGTCATGAGATATTTTGCATATAAGATTTTTCACATATGTTGTATTTACCTTTAGGCAGCGCCACCATACCTTTCCTTTTTTCACATTACTATACCCTTTTGGAGTATTTCAGGTAGGCAGCAGCCTTTATATTTCCGAGATATCCTAGCACGGAATCCATATTTATTTCTGGATCTTAGACCAATGTTATCACTCCTGCCCTTTACTACCGTATACAACACTTCAGCCATACATTGGGTTAGGATCAGGGAGCACCAAAATTAAAGTTTATACAAAGACTAAAAGTTTCAAAGTAAGGAATGGTGAGAACCCCTGTCAGGTCTTTATTGCTTTCTGTGTCCCTGCTGGGCAGATTCACCCTCTCTTTTTGTCCTGGTGACCATTGTCCCTGGGACAGAAAGTTAAATGGGAATTTCAAAATATTATTCGTCACCAGAAGAAAATCTTCCATTAGGGATGCCTGTTCTGGAGACGACTAGTAGGAGGGATCCCTTTGTTTTTGAGTGATCTGGTCCACAGAAAAAGCCGGCACAACAGTATGTAAACATATAGGGTCATCCTTTATTACAAAATAGATGAATACAACCAAATAACCATCCAACGCGTTTCGGCCATTAGGCCTTAAGCAGTTAAGGACCGCCCTATAGATTTACTACTACAGGGTGGCCTTCTTGAGCAGAATCCCGTATATATGTATATGTATATATATATATATATATATATATATATATATATATATATATATATATATATATATAATGTGATTCTGCAATTCCGCATAGGGGGCACATGCGGGTGCCTCTTCTGCTGTGATTATGCACAGCAGTAGCCGATCTGGGGGTGTCGGGCACTGGATGTCCGCCGGCACCTGCCGATCGCTGGGCAGAGACACAGAACAGAGCTCTGCCTATGTAAACAGGGCAGAGCTACGTTCCGAAGGGGGGGTGGGGGCAAGAGATGAATTTTGTGTTCCTACAAAGCAGGGAATAAAAGCCATCACCTTCCCTAGTAGAAGCAGCACACACAGTCCAGTAAAACACTGGCTAGGCACACAATTAAAGGGATTGTAAAGGCAGAAGTTTTTTCTTTTAATTTAATGCATTCTATGATTTAAGATAAAAAAAAAAAAAAAACCTTCTGTGTGCAGCAGCCTTCCTCAGCTCCCTTAATACTTACCTGAACCCATCTACATCGAGCAATGTTGCAGGAGTTTCTCAGCTGCACGGGACTCCCCTCCTCATTGGCTGAGACAGCAATACGGCGCGTTTGGCTGCCGTTGCTGTCAATCAAAGTCAGTCAGCCAATCAGGAGAGAGAGGGGCGGGATCAGGTCATGGCTCCGTGTCTGAATGGACACAGGGAGCTGTGACTTGGGTGACCCAATAGCAAGCTGCTTGCTGTAGGGGCACTCAACTGGAGGGAGGGGCTAGGAGCATGGAGGAGGGACCCGAGAAGAGGAGGATCCGGGCCACTCTGTGCAAAACCAACTGCACAGAGGAGGTAAGTATAACATAAAAAAAAAAAAAAAAAAGGAGACTTTACAATCACTTTAACCCTTTGATCACCCAAGATGTTAACCCCTTCCCAGCCAGTGTCATTAGTACAGTGACAGTGCATACTTTTAGCACTGATCACTGTATTAGTGTTACTGGTTCCCGCAAGGTGTCAGTTAGTGTCCGACTGTCCCCTGCAATGTTGCAGTTTCACTATAGGTCACTTGATTACTAGTATGACAAAAAAATTAAAAAACATTTAATATTCCAGTATATATCCCATAGTTTGTAGACACTATAACTTTTGTGCAAACCAATCAATATACGCTTATTGGGTTTTTTTTTTTTTTTTAACCAAAAAAATGTAACAGAATACATATTGGCCTAATTTTATAAAAACAATATAGATTTTTTTTTCCAATTTTTTTATTGGATATGTTTTAAAGCAGAAAGTAAAAAAAAAAATATTGTTTTTTTTCCCCAAAATGTTGTCTTTTTGTGTTTATAATGCAAAAAAAAAAACACAGAGGTGATCAAATACCACCAATAGAAAGCTCTGTTTGTGGGAAAAAAATTATATAAATGTTATATGGGTACAGCGTTGCATGACCGCTCAATTGTCACTTAAAGTATTGCAGTGCTTTATTGCAAATAATGGCCTGGTCATAAAGGCTGGGAATAAATCTTCCAGAGAGCAAATGGCTAATCATGGCCAAAATAAGTGCCTAATGGCCGAAACGCGTTGGGTGGTATTCAGCTGTATTCCATTATTTTGTAATAAATGCAATATGCTGACAGGGGTGCCGGCTATTTTTTTTTTTTGTGGACTGCGTAGCTCTGGAGCTTATCTGAGCCCTTCTAGCCTAAGCACCTGCTACTTGAAGCTGTGGATTGAAGAGGAGGGTGCAGCACTGACTCGCCTGTTTCAGATCTGTTATTACTTCCTGCTTTGTCTCTGGACAGGAAGTGACAGAAAAATGTCCCCAATGGGACACAAACAGCAACGTATTTACACTTTTGTGTTGTGATGATGCACGCATTCCTGCAATGCATGGCAATGCACCTGCTCTAGGTGTGGTGTGTTGTGGTTCTATTCATTGTGAATCCAATGCATTGTACATATAATGTGCATTGACACTTGTTAAAAATCAGTATTTTTTGCTAGAAAATTACTTAGAACCCCAAACATTATGTATATATATATATAGATACAGTATATAGATACAGTATATATATATATATATATATATATATATATATATATATATATATATATGTGTGTGTATATATATATATATATTTATATATATATATATGTGTGTATATATATATTTATATATATATGTGTGTATATATATATTTATATATATATATATATATATATATGTGTGTATGTATATATATATATTTATATATATATATATATATATATATATATATATATATATATATATGTGTGTATATATATATATATGTATATGTATATATATGTATATATATATATATAAAAAAAAAAAAATATATATATATATATATATATATATATTTAGCAGAGACTCTAGAGAATAAAATGGCGTTCGTTGCAATATTTTATGTCACAATGTATTTGCGCAGCGGTCTTTCAAGCGCAATTTTTTGGAAAGAAATACACTTTCATGAATTAAAAAAAAAAAAAAAAAAAAACAGTAAAGTTAGCCCAATATTTTAAAATGTGAAATATAATGTTACGCCGAGTTAATAGATACCTAACATGTCATGCTTTAAAATTGCGCACCCTTGTGGAATTGCGACAAACTATGGTGCTTAGGCGACGCTATAAAAAACTGAAACTATAACCAGTAAACTATAACCTACAGAGGAGGTCTAGAATTACGTATGCGACTTACGTATGTGGGATGGGGCGCTTAACTTTGTTCTTTTTTTTTTACATAGTCCCTTTTTTTTCTCTTTTCTTTTTCAATTTTGAATTGGTCGCATTGAAAATGTTAGATTTTTTTTTTTTTTTTTATTCGAATGCGGCAAAATGAACAAACACAAGAAATATCTTCATCAAATGATTACAATGACTCTTTAAATCATCTTTGGCTTACAAAAAAAAAAGCATTATTTCCAAATGGTCCTCTAATAACACACACAGTCTTTGATTTCAGAAATATGTTTACAGTTCGAATTCGACTGGAATTCGATATAAAATTAAATTTGAATATTTGAAATTTGGACAAACTGCACATGTCTATTCTATGGGAATGGAGGAGGAGGAGTGAGTAGACATGATGTGCATGAGGAAAACATTGGTTTCCTTTTGTTTAGATTCGTTAATCTACTGTATTTATTTAGTTTTGTTAAATTTGGTTGATTCGTTCAATTAGTATTCTGGATTCGTATTCGGAATTCATTTGATGTCTTTTTAGAATCTTCTTCGAATTTACAGTTTTTTTTTTTCAATTCAAATCATTCGAATTAATACATTTGAAATCAGTCGAATCGAAAACTTTAGATTTTTTTTCGATTACAAAATGAACAAACAAAAGAAAAATCTTCATCAAATGATTACAACGACAATCTTTGGCTTAACAAAAACAGGATTCTTTCGAAATGGTACTCTAATAAAAAAATAAAAAAATCTAATTAGTGTATATTGATTGGTTTTGGGTTAAGTTATAGTGTCTACAAACTAAGGGAAACATTTATGTCATTTTTATTTATTTTTTTATTTTACTGGTAATGGCGGCGATCAGCAATTTTTAGCGGGACTGCGACATTGCCGTGGACAGATCGGACCCCCTAACTGACATTTTTTACACTTTTGGGGGGACCAGTGACATTACTACAGTAATCAGTGCTAAAAATATGCACTGTTACTGTAATAATGACACTGGCAGGGAAGGGGTTAACACCAGGGGCGATCAAAGGGTTAAATGTGTGCCTAGGGGGTGCTTTCTATCTGTGGGGGGATGGGCTTGCTGGATGAACTCAGAGATCTGTGTTCCTAAATAGGAGGAATACAGGATCCCTGTGTTCATCACTGACTGAACAGCGGTGTGCCATGTTCACTTTGGCAGACCGCTGTTCTATCTCCATGGGGAGCGATCGCTAGTGCTCGGTGGACATGGCATCCGCCAGACCCGCTGATTGGCTCCCCCTCTAGCCAATCGGTGCATGCGCGCACCTCCAGCGTTGCGCGTGTGCCCACTACTATCTGCTACACATCCTACAGACCTGCTGATTGGCTCCACTTCTAGCCAATCGTGCCTCCGGCATTGTGCGCGTGCCCCCACTAGCTGTTACACATCCTACAGACCTGCTGATTGGCTTCCCTTCTAGCCAATTGTCCCGTACGCATGCCTCCGGCGTTGCGCGCGTGCCCCATTAGCTGTTACACATCCTACAGACCTGCTGATTGGCTCCCCTTCTAGCCAATCGTGCCATGCGCGTGCCCCCACTAGCTGCTGCAGAAAACGGCGTACAGGGACGTCGTTTCGCATACCAGAGCCGACCTGCTGCAGTATAACTATGGCGGCCGGTCGTCAATTGCCCAATATGTTAATTTCAAATTGTCATTAGCTCCATCTAGTGGTCATAATGTATTTTTTTTTTCCTGAAACAGCTCAATCAAGAAAACACTGCAATATGGCCACTAGATGGAGCTAAAATCAACCTATTAAGCAAAATACGGTGAGAATTCATTATGGCTGGGAGAAATGCTTATGGCATTCGTCCAACCATTTTTTTTTTTTTTATAAACAGGCCCTGGGCCATGATTGCATTACCATCCATTTTTAACCACATCTGTGCAATAAACATGGGCAGCTGACCCTCAGCAAAAAAAAAAAAAAAAAAAAATTGCTTAAGGGTGGATGAATGGGCACATCCGGCGTTACCCACGATGACACACATGGGAAAACGCATCCACAGGTGTGAATGGGCCCTTAATATCTCCCCCCTTATGCAAATAATAAAACAAATAACCTATTGATTACATTTGGATATTGCTTCTGAAGCGTACAAAGACAAAGCATAAGGCTAAAAGGGGAGAAGAAAAAAAATAAAAATGATTCAAATAAAATCAAGCAGTCTAACAGGTGAGTGTTTAGAGAGAAAGAAAAAAAAATCCCTTTTATTTTTATTCCGGGATGAAGCTAATTATTTTGTTATCTTTACCCACCAAAGCATTTACTTTGGTTTGTCGCCCGATCCACAAACACTTTCGAGGAGATGACATTACCGAAAGGCAGGAACATCTGCATGAGCTCGGCGTCCCCAAATTCCTGGGGCAGATGGTAGATAAACAGGTTGCAGCCTTCGGGTCCTAAAAACAAGGAAAAGAAATGTTATAGAGGACGGCGGGGATAGAAAACTCAGCAGCAAAATAAATACTGCAAAAGAGTTATTATTACAAAACATAATACAATAAAAAGTATAAAGTATATATTATTTGGCATCAATACTTTTCTTTTTGGACCTTAACCACTTCAATACCGGCAATTTCACCCCCTTCCTGCCCAGGCCAATTTTCAGCTTTCAGCGCTCTCATACTTTGAATGACAATTACGCGGTCATGCTACACTGTACCCATATGACATTTTATCATTGTTTTCACACAAATAGAGCTTTCTTTTGGTGGTATTTAATCACCGCTGGATTTTTAATTACCTACTAAAAAGAAAGAAAAAAGGGAGAAAATTTTGGAAAAACAAAAAGTTTCTTATTTTCTGTCAGTACATTTTGAAAATAAGTAATGTCTCTCCTTCACTGATGGGCACGCATGAGGCAGCACTGATGGGCACTGATAGGCTGCACTGATGAGTACTGATGAGGTGGCACTGATGAGGTGGCACTGATAAGTAGGTACTAATATGCCGCACTGATGGGCACTGATAGGCGGCACTCATGAGAACTGATAGACAGCACTGATGGGCACTGATAGGCTGCACTGATGAGTACTGATGAGGTGGCCCTGATGAGGTGGCACTGATAAGGAGGTACTAATATGCTGCACTGATGGGCACTGATAGGTGGCACTCATGAGAACTGATAGAAAGCACTGATGGGCACTGATAGGCTGCACTGATGGGCACTGATAGGCTGCACTGATGAGTACTGATGAGGTGGCACTGATAAGGAGGTACTAATATGCTGCACTGATGGGCACTGATAGGCGGCACTCATGAGCACTGATAGACAGCACTGATGGGCACTGAGAGGTGGCACTAATGGGCACTGATAGGCGGCACTGACGGGCGACACTGATGGGCACTGACAGGCAGCACTGATGAGCACAGAGGCGTGGCACTAATGGGCACTGACGGACGACACTGATGGGCACTGATGGGCAGCACGGATGAGCACTGACGGAGGGCACTGATGGGCAGCACAGATGAGCAGGCACTGATGGGCACTGCCTGGCAGCACTATGGGCACTGATTGTGGGCACTGATGGTGGGCACTGTTTTTTTACTTTTTTGTAATCAGGGCACTGATGATCAGTGCCCTGATTACCTGTCCTGTACTCCCCTTTGAGGAGGAGCCATTGATCGGCTCTCCTCGCCACACATTCTGACAGTGTGAGGTGAGGAGAGCCGATAAACAGCACTTCTTCATTGTACGGCTGTGATTGGACACAGCCAATCACATGGGTAAAGAGCCACATCATTGGCTCTTTACCAAGATCGGGGTGGCGCCATGTCCTAGCAACGCACTGCGCGCCCCAGTAGTCACGTGAGAGAGGCCGTTCTGGGGCGCCGTCATATGATGTCATCCCAGAACCAGAGCCGCACCGCTCCGCCGTAATGTGACAGTGGGCAGGCGGCAAGCGGTTAAAGAGTGTGCTGAGATTTTTGTCCTGCAATACTACGTGTATATTCGCTCTGTAGGAACATGAGCAAAATCAAATGTTATTAGGCTATATTTTTCTCCGGGTCGAATGTTATTCATTTATACAGAATAGAGTGAATTAGGAAAATACAGCATAATGTCCACTAGATGTAGCTGACGATCATAGGATTGGATTCACCAGAGATAGTATAAATAATAGACTTATTTTAAAGAGATGCTGCTGCTAAAGTGTATTTCCACTTTTGAAGTTAAAATTGAGAACCCCCCCCCCCCCCCACTATATGTTTGTTATGTGTTCCTATTTACACATCATTCTTAAAAATAATTTGTGCTATGTATATGAGAATATTTAAAAACCATAAAGTAGGTGTTTCCCCAATTTGGCTTCAGAAGTGGAAATACACTCTAAGGCACATATATGGTAACGACAATAACTCTTTAAAGCTTCCAGGCAAAAAAAAAAAAAAATGAAATATGCAGCAGAAATGGGTATTTGCTATTCTGCCCAGCCAGTCTTGTGATCCCTTTTGTGCCAAACACAACCTCCACTGCAGCAGCCAAGTCCTCAACCTCCACTGCAGCAGCTTCTAAGCTTGTTCAAGGACACCCCCCCCAGCTTGCTGATTGGACAGTGAAGAAGCAGCAGCACATTGATGCATAGGCATGTGCAGAACGGAAACATTTGTTTCGTTCCGTATAGATTCGTTATGTTACTAAATGTGTTTTGTTGATTTGTTTTAGGTCTTTTAGACCCTCAATGTCTCCTCTGCCCTCCAATGCAGCTTTTAAAGAACAGATTGTGTTTGAATAGCTGCATCCTCGACTATGCTAGGAATGACAGCTGTGACCCAAGGAAGTGACATAATACATGTCACTTCTGGGGTCTTTAGTCACAGGAAGGATTGAGGAACCGATGTTCCTCAAATTCCTCCTGCTCTCGATGTAAAAGCAGTTTCCCAAGCTCCTGGGCTCCCTGGAGGAACAGGAGAGCCCGGGAACAACCGCAGGTGCCATCGGCGGGGTCAGGGTGGGGGTTGGATGTTGGGGTCATTAGTCACAGGACGGATCGGGGAATGGATGTTCCTCCTGCTCCCACTGTACAAGCAGTTTCTCAGGCTCCCTGGAGGAACAGGAGAGCCCGGGAACAACCGCAGGTGCCATTGGCAGGGTCGGGGAGGCGGTTGGATGTTGGGTCATTAGTCACAGGATGGATCAGAAAATGGATGCTCCTCCTG
Organism: Pelophylax lessonae; assembly: GCF_965119305.1. Lineage (NCBI taxonomy): Eukaryota > Metazoa > Chordata > Amphibia > Anura > Ranidae > Pelophylax > Pelophylax lessonae. The sequence continues at coordinate 37,224,573 of NC_138768.1, forward strand.
TTTTCACTGAACAAGCAACAACCGCAGGTGCCATCAGCGGGGTGGGGTTGGATGTTGGGGTCATTAGTCACAGGAATGATCAGGGAATGAATGTTTCATAAGTTCCTCCTGCTCTCACTGTATAAGCAGTTTCCCGAGGTCCCTGGCTCTCGGAAGGAAAGGGAGAGCCCGGGAACAACCGAAGGTGCCATCAGTGGAGTCGGGAGGGGGTTGGATGTTGGGGCCATTAATCACAGGACAGATCAGGGAATGGATGTTCCTCAAATTCCTCCTCTTTTCACTGTACAAGCAACAACCGCAGATGCCATCAGTGGGGTGGGGTAGGGGTTGGGGTTCGATGTTGGGGTCATTAGTCACAGGAGGGATCAGGGGATGGATCTTCCTCCTGCTCTCACTGTACAAGCAGTTTCCCGGGCTCCCTGGAGGAACAGAGCCTGGGACCAACTGTAGGTGCCACCGGTGTGGTGGGGGAGTGGTTGGGTTTGGAAGTTGGGGTGATTGGTCACATGAGGGATTGGGGAATGGATATTCCTCAAGATCATCCTGCTGTTATTGTACAAACAACTTCCAGAGGTCCAAGTAGGAGGAAAAGAAGAGCATGGGAACAAATGCAATACCACCAGTGGGGTGAGGGAGGGGTTAGGGTTGGATGTTGGGGTCATTAGTCACAGAAAGGATCGGGGAATGGATTTTCTTAAGTTCCTCCTATTCTCACTGTACAAGCAGTTTCCAGCAGTGTTAATTTTGGCAGCAAATTTCAATTTAGTTTTAGTCTTAGTCTTAGGACTAAAATGGCATTTTAGTTTTAGTCCTATTTTAGTCTTCTGCAAGTGTTTTAGTTTTAGTCGTATTTAGTCGACTAAAACTCCAGTATATTTTAGTCGACTAAAACGCCCTACATTTTAGTCGACTAAAACTCATTTTAGTCATCTATAATGGAATGGGTGTAGTTCAATTGTAATTTGTAATGCATTATTTAAGCATTTCTCTACAATTTCCAAACTCATTATATACTACTGCTGGTCCTGGAGTGAAAAATCTAATATGTTATTATTTATGCTTTGAGCATGCACTAGTGTTAATTTTTGGCAGCAAATTTCGATTTAGTTTTAGTTATAGTCTTTTGACTAAAATGCCATTTTAGTTTTAGTCATATTTTAGTCTTAAGACTAAAATGCCATTTTAGTTGTAGTCGTATTTTAGTCATCTGAATTGTGTTAGTCGACGAAAACGTTTTAGTCGGTTTTAGTCGACGAAATTAACACTGGTTTCCAGAGGTCCCTGGCTCCCTGAAGGAACAAGGGAGCCCAGGAACAACCAAAGTTGCCATCGGTGGAGTCGGGGAGAGGGTTGGATGTTGGGGCCATTAATCACAGGACAGATCAGGGAATGGATGTTCCTCAAATTCCTCCTCTTTTCACTGTACAAGCAACAACCGCAGATGCCATCAGCGGGGTGGGGTAGGGGTTGGGGTTCGATGTTGGGGTCATTAGTCACAGGAGGGATCAGGGAAAGGATCTTCCTCCTGCTCTCACTGTACAAGTAGTTTCCCGGGCTCCCTGGAGGAACAGAGCCTGGGACCAACTGTAGGTGCCACCGTTGTGGTGGGGGAGGGGTTGGGTTTGGAAGTTGGGGTGATTGGTCACAGGAGGGATTGAGAAATGGATATTCCTCAAGATCATCGTGCTGTTATTGTACAAACAACTTCCCGAGGTCCAAGCAGGAGGAAAAGAAGAGCATGGGAACAAATGCAGTACCACCCGTGGGGTGAGGGAGGGGTTAGGGTTGGATGTTGGGGTCATTAGTCACAGAAAGGATCGGGGAATGGCTGTTTCTTAAGTTCCTCCTATTCTCATTGTACAAGCAGTTTCCAGAGGTCCCAGGCTCCCTGGAGGAACAGGAGAGCTCAGGAAAAACTGCAGTACCACCAGTGGGGTGAGGGAGGGGTTAGGGTTGGATGTTGGGGTTATTAGTGACAGAAAGGATCGGGGAATGGCTGTTCCTGAAGTTCCTCCTATTCTCACTGTACAAGCAGTTTCCAGAGGTCCCAGGCTCCCTGGAGGAACAGGAGAGCTCGGGAAAAACTGCAGTACCACCGCCGGGGTGAGGGAGGGGTTAGGGTTGGATGTTAGGGTCATTAGTCACAGAAATGATTGGGGAATGGATGTTCCTTAAGTTCCTCCTGCTCTCACTGTAAAAGGAGTTTCCAGAGGTCCCAGGCTCCCTGGAGGAACAGGAGAGCTCGGGAACAACCAAAGTTGCCATCGGTGGAGTCGGGGAGGGGTCGAGTTTGGATCTTGGGGTCATTAATCACAGGAGGGATCGAGGAATGGATGTTCTCTAAGTTCCTCCTCCTCTCACTGTACAAAGTTTCCCATGGTCCCGGGCTCCCAGGAGGAACAGGAGAGCCTGGGAACCACCACAAGTGCCACCACTTGGGGGGGAGGGGGTCCTGCATTCCAAGTGTCCAGGCCTAGAGCTCAATCGAAAGACCAGATCCTTGGTTACACCCACCATGCCTAAGGATTTCCTTTAGCATGACCCTCTCTACTTTCCAATCTTTACTTCTACTTTCTAACTCTTCTCTTCTAAATAAATGTTAAAACCTTCACCATGAGCAGAGGTTGTTGATTTCGTCATCAATTTGGAAACTGCTCGCCGCATTCAGATACACCTACAATTTATGGGGGGCCTGTAGCTGTAAAGGAAAGTGGGGAAGGCAGATTTGGGACTGTCCCAACCAAATGCGGGATGGTCAGGAGCAACATGAATTTGTGGGAGGACACACAAGGGTAAATTTTATTGTAAGGAAACGATGGGGCGATGGAGAGAAGATTAGTCAGTCACGGCTCTATTATCGTACAATACTTGATGATATTAATCCCAGGAGTGGCATTTAAAATGAGGCAGGAGCTGACTTGTAGTAGGCGTTTGGGAGGATGAGAAGTAGGCAGCATAGAAAGTGCGCCCCCCCCACCACTAGCCATCATTAATCCACCTGGTATGGCGAAGGAAGACGCATCGGACACATGCCATTTAAAGTACATTAGAATTCTTCTGTCTCAGCGTGAATGCAACTAGGGACCTTGCTGCGCTCACCAGTAATAATAGGAGATGACGCCACCATGACTATTTGTAAAGCGCGGTTCTCTTTGTTGATTTACTAAGAGACCTTAGCGGGTAGGTAATCGATATTTCACACAAGTTCAAAGGGGACAAATGATCGTCATCGGAGGCTAAGAGTGCACATGTCGCTGTGACAACTTTTTCTGCAACCCCTTGAGTGCCGTGAGGCTCCTTTATATCTTAACTACTTCCCACCCAAAGCCGTACCCTTGGGTTTCAGCAGTTATACTGGGATTATGGGTGCACCTACAGTCATCATCCCCGTATCATTGTTTGCAGCCAGTGATCCCCTTTCAGGCAGAAGTGATCTGAGTGGCTAATTAGCCACTCGATCACTTCTGCGATTGCCAAAAGGGGAGCACTGCTCATTTGGTTCCACCCCCTAACCACCTCTGAGCACTGTTCCTTTGGTTCCACCCCCTAACCATTTCTGAGCACTGCTCCTTTGGTTTCATCCCCCTACCCACCTCTGAGCACTGCTCCTTTGGTCCCACCCCCTAACCACCTCTGAGCACTGCTCCTTTGGTTCCACCCCCTACCCACCTCTGAGCACTGCTCCTTTGGTTCCACCCCCTACCCACCTCTGAGCACTGATCCTTTGGTTCCACCCCCTACCCACCTCTGAGCACTGATCCTTTGGTTCCACCCCCTAACCAACTCTGAGCACTGCTCCTTTGGTTCCACCCCCCTACCCACCTCTGAGCGCTGCTCCTTTGGTTCCACCCCTAACCATTTCTGAGCACTGCTCCTTTGGTTTCATCCCTCTACCAACCTCTGAGCACTGCTCCTTTGGTTCCACCCCCTACCCACCTCTGAGCACTGATCCTTTGGTTCCACCCCCCTACCCACCTCTGATCACTGCTCCTTTGGTTCCACCCTCTAACCATTTCTGAGCACTGCTCCTTTGGTTTCATCCCTCTACCAACCTCTGAGCACTGCTCCTTTGGTTCCACCCCCCTACCCACCTCTGAGCACCGATCTTTTGGTTCCACCCCCCTACCCCCCTCTGAGCACTGATCCTTTGGTTCCACCCCCTACCCACCTCTGAGCACTGCTCCTTTGGTTCCACCCCCCTACCCACCTCTGAGCACTGATCCTTTGGTTCCACCCCCCTACCCACCTCTGAGCGCTGCTCCTTTGGTTCCACCCCCTAACCAACTCTGAGCACTGCTCCTTTGGCTCCACCACTACCTAGGGAATACAGAACCAAGTTTTCTTTTGGGTGCTAATTAGCTTGTATGAAATGTTCTAATGAAAGGCAGTAAAATAAGTCCCCTGCAGCCAGAAACAATAAACCCCTCATCAACAATAGACTACCTTGGCTACAATAGATCTCCCCAGCAACAATAGATCCATCCCCACACATGTAGAGTCCCACAGCAATAATACATTCACCCAGCAACAATATAAATCCCCAGCAACAATAGATCCAAAAGCAACAATAGATCCAATCGGCAACAATGAATTTCCCCAGCAACAATACATCCCCCCAGCAACAGTAAATCCCACCATTAACAATAGATCCCCCCACAGCAAAATACCTCCATCAACAATAGATCACCCACAGCAAAATACCCCCAGCAACAACAGATCCACCCCAGAAACAATAGATCTCCCAGTATCCAGCATCAACAGACTCTCCAGCAGCCAGCAACAATACACTCCCCTCAACAGGAGATCTCTCCCATAAACAATTAACTCCTAGAAACAATAGATTTCCCCCACCAACAGCAATAGACCTCCATAGCAACTTTAGATCCCCCCCAGTGACAATAAAGCCCCAGCAGCCCGCAACAATACCCCCCCCCCTCCCAGCAACAATGGGCTCCCTTAGCTACAATAGATCCATTCCAGCATCTATAGATTCCCACATCAACAATAGATCCACTGAGCCACACTATATCTCCCCAGCAACAATAGACACACCAGCAACTATAGATCCACCAGCAACATTAGATCCACTCAGGGATGTAAAAATATGGTGACAAGCTCTCAAAAGGAATCTGAAGGTAATTCTGAATCCTGAATATTACAGGAAATGTAGTCCAGCACCCTCCTGCCCCTGAAGCTGTCCTACTGGTAATGAGACCCCCCACTCCAGATCACAGGGTAGGCTGAGGGGTTGGGGAAGGTGGGAACAAAAATTGGTGGACACCTGACCATCAAACCTATATAGCCTTTTTGGATATCCCATTCCAAAATTCACCGCATTAACCACTTAACCTCCAGAAGATTTACCCCCCTTCATGACCAGGCCATTTATCGCTTTTTGGCACTGCGTTACTTTGACTGGCAATTGCTCGGTCATTCAATACTGTACACAAATGACATTTATATAATTTGTTTCCCACAAATAGAGCTTTCTTTTGGTGGTATTTGATCACCTCTAAGTTTTCAATTTTTTTGCACTGTAAACTAAAAAAGACTAAAACATTTAGAAAAAAAAAAAAATATTTTTCTTTCTTGCTGTAAAACATATCCAATAAAAAAAGTAGGGCAATATGTATTCTGCAATGTGTTTTTGGTAAAAATAAAAATCCCAATAAGCATATATTGATTGGTTTACGTGAACCTTATAGCCGCTACAAACGATGGCATATATACTGGAATTTCTATTTTTCAGCCACTTATAGTGAGACTGTGATAGTATGGCGGTCAGTCAGACACTAACTGACACTTTGGGGGGACCAGTGACACTAATACAGTGATCAGTGCTAAAAATATGCACTGTCACTGTACTATTGGCACTGGCTGGGAGGGGGTTAACATCAGGGGCGATCAAAGCGTTAAATGTGTGCCTAACAGTGCTTGGTGTGTTTAACCGGTTGCCGACCGCCGCACGACTATATACTGCGGCGGTCAGCCCCGGCCAGGCAGAGTGACGTAGGGGTACGTCACTCGCCTGTCACTGACTTGTGAGCCAATTGCCCGTCCCGGCTCGTTCACTGACAAGTCAGTGCGTGTGACCGGTGGACCCGATCGTCCGCCGGTCATTCACAATCGCTCCGGTGAAGGGAGAAAGTCAGGCGGCTAATGTAAACAACTTTCCCTTTGTTAGTAAACGAGATAACTTTTGCGCAAACTTTTCAAAATACGCTTTTAGTGATTTTTTTTACCAAACATATGTAGCATAAAACAAATTTTGATTTTTACATTTTTTTTGGGGGAATTTCATATAAAAAAATGTGAAAAATATTGTTATTTTTGCAAAATTGACGCTCTTTTTTTGTTTATAGCGCAAAAAGTAAAAATCGCACAGGTGATCAAATACCACCAAAAGAAAGCTCTGTTTGTGGGAAAAAAAGGACATCAAATTCGTTTAGGTACAGCGTCGCACGACCGCGCAATTGTCCGTTAAAGTCACGCAGTAAAAAAAAATCGCAAAATACCCCCTGGTCTTTAAGCAGCCAAATCCTCCGGGGCTTAAGTGGTTAATGTGATGTGCTTTTACTAACGGATGTGCTGGTTTTTGTTCCCCTCTGACAGGACAGAGCTCTGTATTGCTTCCATTCACAGAGCTCTGTCCTGTCTTCCTCCTTGCCGATCAGCAGATGCCAGCGGTAAATCATTGACCCGCACCCACTGATTGGCTTGTGCTGTCACAGCCGGTGCGTCCCTAACCCACAAGTGCCCGTATCTAGTGATCCAGCCCAAGAGAGCCGCTTAGCCGCCATAATCATATGTGAATTGTTTGGCAAGCAGTTAACCTAGAGTTGGCTCCCATTTGCGTTTATAACAGCCTCCACCATTCTGGGAAGGTCTTCCACAAGGTTTTGAAGGGTATCTGTGGGAATTTGTGTCTATTCAGCCAAAAGAACATTTGTGAGGTCAGGCACTGATGTTGGATAAGAAGACCAGTCTCACAGTTGGCTTCCAATGTATCTTAAAGGTCAGGGCTCTGTGCAGGCCACCCAAGTTCCTCCACACCATTCTGGTCATAACATGTCCTTATGGAGATGCAGGGACGTAACTACAGGGGTTGCAGGGATTGCTATTGCAACCAGGCCCCATACTCCAGGGAGCCTGTGCGGCTCCCCTGTACACCCGGATAGCATAGGATAGGATGTCACAATAGAGAACCAGGAAGAGGTCGGTAAATATGTGATTTACCAGCTCCTTAATTTTCTGAATGGACAGAGTCATAGTCAGTAACATTGTAAAAAAAATAAAATAAAATAATAAAAAATAAAATTAAAATACCAAAAAATAAAAACTACTGACACCAATGGATTAACTAGCAGGATCGCACAAAGGTCACACTTGCGACCGGACCCTGGCATTCCACCACAGTGGAGATGGCTGGAGTGGGGCCCACTGCAGAACATGTGAAAGGGTCCCGCAATGAGAGTAAAGGGCCCCAGGATAAGTGGGAAGAGCCCCAGGTTTGAAGGGAAGGGCCCCGGCCAGGGGTCCGGGGGGCCCTTCATGGTTTCTTGCACTGGGCCCTGAAGGTTCTAGTTACGCCTCTATGGAGATGGGATTCTTCGCAAGGGCACAGTCAAGTTGAAATAGAATAGGGTTTTCCCCAAGCGGTTTCCAGAAGGTTGAGAATGCACAGTTGTCTAAACAGGGTTCTCCAAATATTTAAAAAAGGGACCAGTTTACTGTCCTTCAGACTTTAAGGGGGCCGGACCATTGGGAGTAAGAAAGGTGACATCGCCAGTGGGAAATAACAATGCCCCCATCTTTGGTGTCAGCGGGAGGAATTATGCCCATCATCGGGCCCAATTGTTGCTATTCTTGGGGGATATTGTACTCCATATTTGGTATGGGACGTAGATAAAAAAGGCGCTGGTGATCTTTTATATTACTGGAATAAAACTTAGCACGTGTATTAAATATGTATTACTAGTGTTAAAAGTGCTTATTAGTGAATAAATTAATATAGTTAAAGGTAATAAATATATTTTAAAGTGCACAACTCAAAATTAAAATTTTTTTTCTATTACTTATTAGTAGATAAATATATAAATAATTATATATAAATATATAATGTACATGCAACAAGCAAATCAATTATATAAATATATAATATTCCGTGCAACAAGCAAATAAAAGTGCTTATTAGTGCGTGCATAAAAAACTCATCAAATATAAACGGATATAATCGTGCTCTCCAGTGAGAAATAATTATATAGCAAGTGTCTCTGCAATTCGTGCAACAAATATGCTCCTTAAAGTGCTTCAGGTGGTGGGGTGTGACACACGTGGCCTCTTACCAGCTTCCAATGAGTCACAATGACTCCCAACGCCTGTGATCCCTTTAATTGGGTGGATCAGACCTCTCCTCGATATCTTTTGGGTTGGATATCTGCTCCTACATTAGGCGTGTATGGACCATATAGTCCGCATAAAGATAAACAAAAAAAGCCTCCAATAGTGAAATATTGTATGCTTTATTTAAAAGTTACTAAAAAGGTATACAGTTGGTCCCTTACTATTAGTTGTGCCCTCCTGGCACTGGGCAATTCGGCAGTACACAAAATCTTTGAGTAGTGGGGAATCGTATCCGAGGATCTGCAGCTTCCTCTTAGTTTTCCTCTCACTGTGCTGTGTGCGGCGGTCGGCGAGCGTCCCTGCCTCTGCATTCGTAGCAGAGGCAGGGACGCTCGCCGACCGCCGCACACAGCACAGTGAGAGGAAAACTAAGAGGAAGCTGCAGATCCTCGGATACGATTCCCCACTACTCAAAGATTTTGTGTACTGCCGAATTGCCCAGTGCCAGGAGGGCACAACTAATAGTAAGGGAGCAACTGTATACCTTTTTAGTAACTTTTAAATAAAGCATACAATATTTCACTATTGGAGGCTTTTTTTGTTTATCTTTATGCGGACTATATGGTCCATACACGCCTAATGTAGGAGCAGATATCCAACCCAAAAGATATCGAGGAGAGGTCTGATCCACCCAATTAAAGGGATCACAGGCGTTGGGAGTCATTGTGACTCATTGGAAGCTGGTAAGAGGCCACGTGTGTCACACCCCACCACCTGAAGCACTTTAAGGAGCATATTTGTTGCACGAATTGCAGAGACACTTGCTATATAATTATTTCTCACTGGAGAGCACGATTATATCCGTTTATATTTGATGAGTTTTTTATGCACGCACTAATAAGCACTTTTATTTGCTTGTTGCACGGAATATTATATATTTATATAATTGATTTGCTTGTTGCATGTACATTATATATTTATATATAATTATTTATATATTTATCTACTAATAAGTAATAGAAAAAAAAATTTAATTTTGAGTTGTGCACTTTAAAATATATTTATTACCTTTAACTATATTAATTTATTCACTAATAAGCACTTTTAACACTAGTAATACATATTTAATACACGTGCTAAGTTTTATTCCAGTAATATAAAAGATCACCAGCGCCTTTTTTATCTACGTCCCATACTTTATATTGTTTTCACAATTAAAAGGGCAGCAGGTTCAGATATATCTTTAAAAAGAGCCAGGCGCCTTCCTATAATTTGCTATTTGACTCCATATTTGGTGTCATAGGGAGGAATTGTGCCCCTTCATTGGGGTCAGTGGGAGGAACAGTGGCCCATCACTGGTGTCATTTGGAGGCGTTGTGCCCCTTTGTGGTGGGGGGGGGGGGTATTACACCACATTGTTTATTGCAATGATGAAACAGTGTCCCAAATAAAAGTAAGCAAAAGGCCGCATCTAGCCCCGGGGTTTGGAGACCACTGGTCTTAAAGGTCTTGATATTTTGTATCGATAACAGCACCCTTCACTAAAAACAAATGTTCATCCATTTGGTGGGGTGTCCACATACTCTTGGCCATGTGTAGAGATATTTTAGTTGTGCACCAACTTCAGCTGCCTATATCTTGATCTTCTGAGAAGAAATTCTTCAATTCATATGCCCGTATGCTCATTTTGAATTGGCTTCTGCCTAAAAGTGCTACAATAACAACTCAATTTTGCAAACCTTGGAAACACACTAAAGCTTCTTTGTGAATAACCAAATTTAGGGTGTTCAGAGCCCTGACCTTTGGGGTGCATTCAGCTTTCCTTTACACTGACTGACGGGTACTGGGGTGCCTCTCTCCTGATGTTTTTAAGATGGTCCACCAATCCTTCAGCCTTTCGGTAGGCCCCTTAACAACCCCCCCTTTGGAATGTGTTTCCCAAACTATTCTCCTTGGCTAATTATACATTATTTGGAGTGTGCTAATGCCACCAAAATAGTTATATGAAGAGATAAAATCAATTCGTGTTTTATGTGGAAAGTGATAAAATGGAGACGGCGTCGTTAATGGAGCCATTCCGATTACAGCAAAACAGCGGTGACATTTAGGTGGCTGCATGCCGGTGATGGATGCCTTTTTCCATAAAATCCCAACAACGATAAATAATTGCCCATAATAAACTGGATGGTAATTTGTAAACAGATCTGAGATGAAGTTCAGTCTAACAGAAAATGTCACAAGGAGTTCAGGTAATTCTTAATTAGGGGATTAAAAGAGAAAGCTTTCTGGATTTTTGTTTTTGTTTTAAAGGGTCAGTCAGTCCAAAAGTGATTGATGGTATCTGGTGGTCTAAACCATCTGCTTATATCTCCAGGGGACTCTTGGAGCTGTTTTAGCTCTTGGCATTTATTTGTTCTTGGGTTTAGATATAGGGTAAGGAGTTTAAATGGGACAATTGACTTACTTGAAATGGTTTACAGGAACTCCTTTGGCCACTCGTTAGCCGTTTACTTTATATTGGATATTGAGGAACAGAGGAACCTTAATGCTAACTCTTACTTTTATGCATTCCCTAACACTACACAAAGAAGGAGATGGAATGCAGGCAACTCGTTCCTCAAGGAATGGGTATTTTAATAATGCAGGTACAGTACAGCAGATACGAAGGCTTGCGTCTTAAAGCGGAGTTCCGGCCACAGAATATTTTTTTTTTTTTTTTATGTCCCCCAAACAGTGACCCTCCGACCTCTATATATCCGCTAATCCTGTTTTATACAGTGGAATAATATTTTTGCAAGCATAAAATCTTACTTTTTAAAATTTCTGCAAAGCGCCGCCATCTTTGTGCTGGTTCGCCGAGTCCGCTGTGGGGAAATGTGTGCCCTGCTTCCTGGTTGTAGTGGGACGAGGCCGGTGAATCCAGCACGAAATCTCGCGCATGCCCAGTACTATGCGATCGGCATAGTATAGGGATGCCTATCATCGCGTTATTTCCTGTTTGGAAATAACGCGATGAGAGGAGCGGCCGGCCGCCTACGTCACTGCCAATTGCATCCTGGGAGTGACGAGTAAGAGCTCCCAGGACGCATTGCGGGACAGGAAGTGACGGCGCGGGCCGCGGCCGAGGAAGGAGGAAGTGGATGTAAAGGTGAGTATATTATCCTCTGTAAAAAGGTAAGTAAAAAAAAAAACCTTGGGAATATCCAATTCTGGCTCATGGAAGGATAAGGAAGCGGATGCCATAAAATGTAAAGGCATGATTTTATGGCCAGGACTCCGCTTTAATCATCCTTCTTCTACTTTATTATGTGTCTGGGTGTTAGGAAGACACCACAAGCCAGTGTCTACTCACACACACACCTAACACTAACCCAATGCCAATTGAATACGAACCTAACCCTAATGCTATCACTAACTCTAATGCTTAACCCAATTCTAACCCTTAGACCTCATTCACACATGCGGAAGGTTTGTGAACACCGGTTTAGAGTTGGTTGACAGATGTTCAAAAGGCAATATGCTTCCCTGTGACCACCTGTTTATTTGATCCCCAAGAAGATATTACATTGAAATCCTCCTAGGTCACACTGCAACCATGTGCCTTACATGCAGTTGCGACATGGTCACACTGATCTCAATGGGACGCGGTTGGAAAGCGGCATCGACTACCAGCCAGCTATGCCAAGCGACTGCGGCAATGAATAAAAATGTGCCTTCTGGCCATATTAACTTACCAGTAGGCGGTAGGGGGAGGTGGTAAAAACATTGATGAACCGCATGTTTTCATTGCCTATCCACCGCACATGTGAATGAGGCTTTATACTATACCAGGGATGGCGAATCTTGGCACCCCAGATGTTTTCGAACTACATTTCCCATGATGCTCATACACTCTGCAGTGTAGCTGAGCATCATGGGAAATGTAGTTCCAAAACATCTGGGGTGCCAAGGTTCGCCATCACTGTACTATACCTAACCTTTTGTTTATTAACAGAATGGTGTGATTATCATATCAGCATCATTTTTTTCCGCCACTAATTGGAGACTAATTTTGGCAAAATTTTTGCCAAATCTACAGCAATTTTAAGAAATCTTCCGCAGTCAATATTACTTTTTAAAGGCTGTTTTTGTCTCTCTGTCCAGGACCATCACAACGGTGGACTGGACCATCTGGCATGACTTGATTTCATGAGTATTCATTCCTACCATCCCTGGATACAGCACCATCTATTAGCTGGGCTCAGCGGTAATCAGGTATCTCTCTCCAAGCTTAGCGCCTCTTCCCAGCCGAGTCCTATTACCTCATCCCTTGCTCTGCTGCTATTGATTAAACTTCAGCTCATCCCGGCAGCCCAGAGATTGATGCCGCAAGAGCTCCATGTAGGACAGAACAAAGTGCGTCCTGTACAAGTCATTAGCAGGTTAGGGACAATTGATAGGCAGCTGACCAAAGAGGAACACAAAGTGGAAACATGGATCTGCCACAGTGGTAATTTCATCAATTCTCGGGGTGAATGCACAAAGCTGAGGTCAATCAGAATGGACTTGGAATCGGAGTCGGTGAGGTGCTTGTCTCCTAAAAGTCCTTTTATTCCATTTTAAGGCAACCCCACCCAAAAACAATATTTCGTTATACCAGGACTTCAGGTTTTTTTCTTTAGCTCAGTTCAGGTCAAAAAAAAATGTTTTAATTTATTTTTGGATAGTGTGGAGAAGGATTAGGACTTCCGTCGGTTTTTCATATCTACTTGTGACTCTACTCTACACCACCAATCCAAAAAAAAGAGGGACTGGCACTGGAGAAGGAAGGCGAACACAGCAAGGAAAATGCTACAATGATTTGAAAAAAGTTTATTTTTGCTGCCATTGAAAAGATAATTTTGCTCTCGCCTCCAATCAGCATGTCCATGCTGGATGCGTTAGATGCCCTAACACCCATTGAATGCAGTGGTTTGGTCCATTGGCCCATACATTCTTGTTGTGTCCTGTACCAAGATAAAAGTTGGCGGAAGGAACCACAAATTGCAGAGGGAAACCAGGCATTCAATGAAACCTGAAGTGTGTTTAGTGCTTTGATTTTTATTTAAGCAAGCTTTAGCCTTTAATGAAAACTATGTATGACATAGAGGGTGGTGGAACAGCTAAAGCAGAACTCCAGTCTTATATTCTGTCTTGCACAGTTATTTAGGCTCCTCTTCTCTACTGAAACTACTTACTCTGATTTCTGTGACAGTGTGCATTAAAAACTATAGCAAGTCAGATAGAGCTCGCCTCATTTCCTAGCTGGAGGACATCCAGCATTTTCTAGCTGTTTCCTCTCCATCCACGCCCACCCCTTTCATTAACTGGATTTTAGTCCTTTTAATTGCGGAGTCTCAGCACCACACGTGGGTGTTACCTAGAGTGGTCTGCATGCAAATACATCCTGCTTAAGAACGATCACTCCTGTAGACTGACACGCACCTACCAACGCGTTTTGATTTTTGCATAACTCCTCCCAGGAGCCAGCCCACTGTTTGTTTCAGGGCTGGGGACTCTTAAGAGGAGTACTGAAGCAGGGTTCTGTGATTTTTTTTCCTGGAAGCTTTTACAGAACCCCGCTGGCCCCTCCCACCGGCCATGACCTGCCTACATTGCATGGAGAAGCACAGAGACCCAGTGATGATGTTGTTGGGTCTAAAATAAGGTATGCAACCAAAACAGAAAGGTTTTATTTAAAATGTCTAGGGTTGAGCGAACACGGACTGTATTGTTCGGGATCGTACCGGACTTTTGGGTTTTCGGTACCCGGATGCGAACATTTTACTGTATATTTGGGATACAGTCCGTTGTTCGGTTATTTTGGCGCGGTTTCAACAGCTGCAGGGCAGCCAATCAACAAGCGTTTAACTAGTGTGCCCTTAGAAGCCATCACAGCCATGCCTACTAATGGCATGGCTGTGATTGGCCAGTGCACATTTGACCCAGACTCTATATAAGCTGGAGTCACATAGCGGCGCGCGTCACTCTGCTCTAACTACTGTAGGGACAGGTTCCTGCTGCTGCTGCTGATTTGAGGGAGACATAGGAGGTTATTGTAGGGACAGGCTGGAGAGAATGCTTTCAGGGAAAGAATAGGACACAGGACAGAAGAATCTTCTTTAATCAGATCTACATCGATTTTATTGTGTGGGGGTGCAGTGCACAATCTTTTTGCCCTGACATGAGCCCAGTGAGGAGGAGGGAGAAAAAAAAAAACTTTTATCAGTCTGTTAGACGGGCGGCGTGCAGCGGACATTTAATGCAAGCTCAGTGCATATGTGTCTGTTTAATCTGGATTTAAAAAAAAATAAAAAATGTTCCTTCATATTTTACGGTGACATACAGCGTTTAGACACTGCTGTTCTAATCTATGCAAAAATCACCAATTTAATTTTTTAGAGCCATTTTAGTGCTCAAAAGTTCGGGTCACCATTGACTTCAATAGGGTTCGGGATCGGGGGCAAGTTCGGGTTAAGTCCGGGTCACGAACTCTTACTTTTTTTTCAAGTTCGGCAGCACCCGCCGAACCCGGACATCCAGGTGTTCGCTCAACTCTAAAAATGTCATTAGAATGTTGATAAGGTTGAGGGAAAGGAGGAACCAAGGAAACAACATATGAACAGAATAAACTTTAAAGCGCTAAGTACTAAGACTTACAAAGGATACAAAGCTGAGATGTTGGAGTGGGGGAAGGTACTGTGAGGGCTTAGGGCTCTCAGGGGGTCTCGGGGACCTGTGAAAGATTAAGGGGTACTGTGGGCCAGTATGGGAGGTTGAAGGGCACTAATGGAGCTGGAAGGCACTGTGGGAGGTTAGAAGACCTTCAGCTGATTTGGCATTCATCAACCTGGTGAGCTTTACTGCTCCTTGTATCATCTCCCTGCTAGCCTACTGTCTAACATGAATGGAAATGGAGATAAGAAGCAACGTTTAATCAGGAAGAAGTAGTGTCACTGACCTGGCTATGCAGTGTGGCAGAGGTTAGTGACTCACAAGTCTGACTGAACAGAATTGCAAAACATATGGAAACATACACACAAAAAAAAGAAACTCTCGGGTAGCTGGAACAGATTTAGAAAGTATGGGAGGTCCATGGGCCACCATGGGTTGACTCAGCCCATCAGACCCCACTTGTAACTGAAGCATTTCTTTGCATTGGATGGGCTCCTTCCTGTAAGAAATATTTCCAAAGGATGACTCCAAGCAATGAGATCACTCACCTTCTCGCTGTTGCTGTGGAATCATGGGAGGTGGCTGGGGGAATGCTTGACTGATCTGTCCATAGGCAGCAGGATAAGCAGCTATTGGGGGGAAAAGAAAGAGAAAAAGCAAACTGTCAGCAACTTGAAAAAAATACTCCAGTCTCCAGATGTAGCATAACAAGGGATAAAAAGCCAAAATATAACTGATTATTACATGGAAAAAGAGTTACTATAAAGTGCAGGACAACCTCTAATACAGGGGTTCTCATTATTAAGACTGGAACCCGGTAAATTCTTCCAAAACATTCCATGCCACAGCTATATATATATATATATATATATATATTTAAAAAAAATACATGTATACAATAAAAGTATAGTGATACAAAGTATGAATTGAAGTGCTTGAAACTCTGGATGGGGCTGGGTGTCACTGTGGAGGGGCTATAGGGATTCAGGAAGTTAGGGGACTCTGTAGCAACATAGTGGCCCTGTAGAGGATGAGGTTTCTGAAGGGGGTTAGGGGGTTAGGGGGCAACGGAGGAAGATGGGGCTAGGGGGGTCTTCCCAGGAGTTTGGGGGATTTGCAATGGCACTGTGGGAGACTGAAGGGTGCTGCAAGGACTAAGGGACTATTTTGGAGGTTGGTGGGCACTGTGGGACACTGTTGGAGGTTGAGGGAACTGTGGGGGCTGGAGGCTCTCCTACAGGTTCGGAGGAACTACCCTGGGCTGGGGGGTCACTGTAGGAGGTTGGGGGTCATTGGGGAGGCAGGGGGACCTGTGTAAGGTTGAGGGGCACCATGGGAGGTTGGAAAGCACTAAGGGAGCTGGAAGGCGCTGTGGGAGGTGAGAGGACTAACAGCTGGCTGAAGGCCCAGGAGGAGGGTGGCCATCTCCTTGCACTTTATAACCACTGCTCTAATATGTTGTGTCTATGCTCACCCCTTTCAGTACAAGGTGGATGAAAATGACAAATATCAGCATGGGTTTTATGGTGGATGTATTTGCTTATTCTATGTTGGTACCAAAATGTTTGATTTATTAACACAGGGGATTGTTTTGGGCAAATACCACATTGCAGCACTAGATAATAATGATAATATTATGGCTATTGCAAGGTTATGCTAAGATATTAATGGTTAGGGGTTTTAGGTAGGTCTTGGGGTTACAGATGAGGGTTGCACTCAGGATAGGTTGAGGGTTAGGAGGTATCGCTCAAGCTATTGTTCGGTTCGGGGTTTACATTCAGGGCCGGTGCTAGGTTTTTGGATTGTGGTTCAGGGCTATGGTTAGGTGAAGAAGTTAAAGTGCACGGCTAGGTTTGCAAGTTAAGGCTGTAGTTATAGTTAGGTATATCAGTTCAGACTTCATTTAGCTCTAGGAGTTAGGATTCAGGGCCAAGTGTGTGGGTTACGGCTGAGAGTTATTGTTAAATTTGGGGTTTGGTTTGAAGGTTCGATTAGTTCTAGATGTTAAGGTTCAGTGCTTGGGTTTTATGGGTTAAAGCTGGTTATTGTTAAATATAGTGTTCGAGTTGAGGTTCGTTTAGGTCTAGAGTTGAGGTTCGTTTAGGTCTAGATGTTAAGGTTCAGGGCAGGGTTAATGCTAGGGCTTATTTTTTTTTTTTGAAGGCTTGGGATGAAATTTGATTGGGACTAAAAATTACGGTTAAGGGATAGGCTTGGGATGAAATTTGATTGGAACTAGAAATGATGGTTTAGGGATATGTTTACAGTTTAAGCATGGGGGTTATAGTTAAATTTAGGGTTTGGGTTGAAGGTTCAATTAGGTCTGGATGTTACAATTCAAGGCTGGGGGTTATGGTTAAATTTAGGGTTTGGGTTGAAGGTTCAATTAGGTCTGGATTTTGCAATTCAAGGCTGGGGGTTATGGCTAAATTTAGGGTTTGGGTTGAAGGTTAGATTAGGTCTAGATATTCTGGTTCAGAGCTAAGTTTAAGAGTTAAGGCTGAGGCTTATAATGCAGTTTAGGAATTAGATCAAAGATTTCAGTTAGGTCTAGACGTTACAATTAAGATCTACGTTTATGGGTTATAGCTGTGGGTTAGGAGCTGAGTTAATAGTTTTGGTTAGCTCCAGCAGGTACAACTAAGGCTTGGGTTGAGAGTTATGGTCTACGGCAGTGGTCTCCAAACCATGAAAACTCCAAAAGAAAATTGCGATGCTTGGCACCTTACTCCTGCGCTCAGAACCTGGTTCTCAAACAACCTCTGTCACGGGATTCAGTCTCCAAACCATGGCCTTGGGGCCAGATGCGGCTCTTTGCTGGCATTTATCCAGGCTTTGGGACACTGTTTCTCTAACTGACACCAATGATGGGACACCATTTCTCCCACTGACACCATTAATGAGGCATTATTTCTCCCAGTCATACCAACATTGAGCTAATATTCCTCCCACTAAAACCAAGGATGGGGCATTGTTGACTCCCACTGTCACCAGCGCATTTTTTTCTCCTACTGGCTATAGTCCAGCCCCCCTGAAGCCCAAAGGACAGGAAACTGGCACTTTGTTTAGAAAGTTTAGAGACCCCTGGTCTAGGGTGATATGGTTCGGGGTCATGGCAACATTTACTGGTTGTAGTTGAAGGTTTAGGTCTAGGGTTTAGGGTTGAGGGTTAAATAATGACTGAAGATTAGGTTACGGTTCAAGGTTGCAGTTAGGTTGAAAAGTTGGGTTGAGTGCTACGATAAGTTTAGAGTTACGGTTAGGTAAGTGTATTTCGGGGTTGTATGTCAGTGTTGGGTTTGCAGTTAAAGAGGTTAATTTGAGGGTTACGGTTCAAGATTGCAGTTAGGTTGAAAAGTTGGGTTGAGTGCTACCATAGGTTTAGAGGTACGGTTAGGTAAGTGTATTTCAGGGTTGTATTTCCGTGTTGGGTTTGCAGTTAAAAAGGTTAATTTGAGGGTTACGGGTAGGCCTAAAGTTACATTTAGGGGATCATGGTTTGTTTTATCGACCGGTGATAGGATTAATAGGTTTTTGGTTATGATCCTCACTACTCTCAAATAGTGCAAAATCCATCAATCTCAAAAAAATAAAATAATGAAAATGTACAATTATCATTGCAGTGTGGAAACTTTCTGCAGGTGTTGCAACACCACCCCTAACAATTTTAAGAACGATATACCATCCCATGGTGCAAAGGAAGAACATAGAACATTTCCTGGTATTGCTTTCATTTTTTTTAAATAAAAAGCTTTTAATTTCAGTCCTTGGCTCCCACACACCTGACACCTCCCTCCCTCTTCAAGCAGCTCAGTGTGCCGTAATGCCATGTTATAAGCTTATTGCCGTTTCCAATTATATTGTACGAGAGTTGAGTGCCCTGTAAACGAATAGTACAGTATACCGCGGGAGCTGGCACAGGGGGAAAAAAAAAAAAAAAAACTTAATAACATATATTAATCTCGTGTACTCAGGAATAATGGATGTAAATTGCTGTATTTATGTGACGTGCCGCTCTCGTCTACGTCTTTTGCGCCATTTGCTGGAGTTCTGGAAACGCTAAAGGAAAAGGATTATGTATGGTGACAGATTATAATCATGTTCAGCGCAGGTTTAAATGCCAATTCTTCATGCTGGCACTTCCCTAGGTTTTTGTTTTCAGTACAATTCTCTATGCCTGCGTTGACAGTTGCAAGACGGGTGTGGGGGAAAAAATGCGTTATCTTTGCTGCCCTCTGCTGGTCGCCCCTGGCCAGGCGCCCGCCGTGAACAGTGCCAGCTGTTGTAATCACAATCATTTCGGAAGCATTCCTTTTAATGTAGTGTTTATGAGCTAACAAAATTCACTTGCATAAATATATTTATGTTTGCGAGCGTGGCATGCCAGGTGTAATAAAACTGCCTGAGATGGGTCCGCTGGTGATCGACCGTGATCGCAAAATAATTAACATCGACTCATATTTTTCTCTTGTAATGTATTTTTCATGTATTTTGACTCTTTCTCTTTTTTTTTCCCCCCCTCCAATGTTGGCTTTGAGCACAAAAAGGCTAATTCCCTCCTTCTCGCCGATGTTTTGGTAAATATAGACAGTGATATTGGCCTTCGTATCCGATAAATTGGTAGGCTTGTCTCAATTTGTGCCGGGCACCTCCTGAAAATGCTTTGGCTTCAATGTCTTCCCCCCCTCCAATGTTGGCTTTGAGCACAAAAAAGGCTAATTCCCTCCTTCTGGCTGATGTTTTGGTGAATATAGACAGTGATATTGGCCTTTGTATCCGATAAATTTGTAGGCTTATCTCAATTCGTACCGGGCACCTCCTGAAAATGCTTGGGTGTTGTGCTGATCCTTTGGCTTCAATGTCTTTTTTGGCACTGAACCGAAACATTCAAGCGGAGCAAATTGTCATTCTTGCATCCGGTGTAGTACTGCAAAGATTTGCTGCCTTTAAGTCTGGCCTCTAACGGCCCTCTTGGACTTTTACATTTTTAAAGCGCATTACAGTGTAGCACTGCCCCCCCCCCCCCCCGTAGGGACTGCTGGATTGTAACTCTGCGGGCTCCCCTAGTTACCAACACACGGTTATAAGACAATAGAGTTCTTGTATCCCTCCTTGCTCCTGTTGGCTCTTCCACAAATAAACAGTCTAGGGGTGTTGGGTTTTTTTGTTTTTTATTTTATAGATTGGGATAGAAGGAGGGGAGGACTGGGCCAGGGGGTAGGTGGCAAATGCCCCCCCCCCCCCGGCCACTCTGATGCCCCATAAAAAGGCTGCACTGCTTCTGCTACAGACATGCCTAAAGGATTCCTGGTAAAGAGAAGTAAAAAGTCCCCACCACTGACCTACTGAGTGAGGGATGAAGACAAGGACAGAGCGCAGGCCTCCCCCCTAACATGAATGGTGTAAATTGTGTCTGAGTTCCATGCCCCACTGGAGACTCTCCTCCCATGGCCAGCCCCGATTGAGCTGTCCCAGCTCCACCCTGGTGGCCAGGTTGGGAACCCTGATTCAGACAGTGAGTAGAGAGTACCTGGAGTGGAGCTTTAGCTTGGAATGGGGGTCAGGAGGAGACCAGGTAGAGGGAGAGTGGGAAGAGGCACCATGGGCCTCTGGTTTGTACTTGCCCCCTGGGCCGAAAGTTGCCAGTCAGCCCCTGGATAGGAGAAGGAAATAGTTGGATACTCCAATTTAACTATTCACAGCCTTTGAGGACTTCTATCTTCAAATCTCTGCTGCTAGATATGAAACAGCCAGGCTGTTAATTCACCCTGCAACTGAGATGAATGAGGTTCAGTCTCTTGTTTTCTTTACTCTCTCTAACAAAGTGACTCAATGGACAATAATCTACTTCCAGGACACTCTCACTAGCATCCTTTTCCTACTGACACCTGTCCACTGACTATCCTATGAGCAGGGGTAACCCCCCCTCAGGTCAGGCCCCTTGACACGAGTTCCTGTAATCATGATACTGCAGAAACAGGACCTCCAGTGGCTTCCCTGTACCTCTGGGAACGACCTCCTGAGGCTGCATGGTACCTCTACAGAGGAGGAGGCAGCCGCCACCTCCCTCCCGGACTCCACTCCCCAATGAAATACCTTGAGCACATGTGCCCCTGGCTTTTATACAGTATCCCAACATGCACCGAGGCATCCTGCCCTCTGCCAATTATTAGGACTGTATCAAAAGCCCATGCACCCATTCGTCAGGTTTCCTCCCACTGTCCAACATGCCTCCCTATTGGACCAGCGTGAAACACTCTCTAGACTGAATGAATCGCATACTGAGCACAATGAGCAGACCTCACTAACAGATCCTGTTCTCTGATAGGCAGAAAGCAATATAGATTTACCTGCAGTCCCTCTGATAGGCAGACAGAGCTCAAAACTATACTCTCTCACTAGCACCTACCTACTAGGGTGCTACAACAGCAACACACAAAAATGCATGGCTCTATGTTAGAGTTTATCTGTCCCAAAGAACAAAAAAATCGAATAAGTAAGGGCTCTTTCAGACAGGCAGCCGGGGGTCAGTTTTACTGCCTCCCCCGGCCACCTTAATTCACTTTCTTTCATTGTTTCTTTTTTAAATACAAAGTTTCCATTTGCTCAGCCCTTCTCTTCTCTTCTCCCCGAGGCCATAACAGAGATGTCACGGTGGGCAATGACTCCAATAGGTCTGGTAAATTGGTGTATGTTCAGTGCTTACAATCACCGTGGTGCGGCTATTGATTTTTGATTGCGTGGTTCATTGAAAGCCATTTTGGCAGGCAAAGGTCAGCGGGGAGATTAGAGAGCTGGTTACACTGGGGTCAGTGGGCTGCCAGGAGATCATCTATAACCATGTCCTACAACAGGAGGCCAAGGCCATCAGAGACCTCACGGGAAAAGCTGCTTTTCAGTTGAGGTCGGAGTCTTCAGGTCACAGCGAATTACCCCCCAGCCCAACATAAAGCAAAGCTTGGAATACAGTGCTGACAGCCCAATGTGTTGGGTTAATACATATAGGTGATACTATTATGCTGGGAATTGGGGTTCTCTAAAACTTCTTAATGGAATCTGAAGGAAGTTTCACGCAGTAGCAGGAATTTCGGTTTTTGGTGGATGTGGAGCAATAAACCTCTCTGGCAATCTTTGCAGAACTCTGTTAGTAGGTTCTCTGGTCTGTTCCCCTGCTGTGCCCATTATGAGGGGTTCCCAGCGTCACTGCTGTGCTGAATATGAGGGGGTCACACTATTTCTGCTCCTCCTTCTGTACCCCTGGTGTACCCATTATGAGGGGTTCCCACCACCCCTGTGCTGAGTTCCCAGGTAATTACACTTGTTGTGCCCATTATGAGGGGTTCCCACCATCCCTGCCCTGAGTTCCTGAGTCTGTACATCTCTTGTGCCTATTAGGAGGCACTCTACCCATCCCTGTGCTGAATTCTCAGGTCTGCACACCTGCTGTGCCCATTATGAGGGGTTCCCAGCGTCACTGCTGTGTTGAATATGAGGGGGTCACACAATTTCTGCTCCTCCTTCTGTACCCCTGGTGTACCCATTATGAGGGGTTCCCATCTTCTCTGCTGTGCTGATAATGAGGGGGGGGGGGTCAAACTATTTCTGCTCTGAGTTACTCAGTCTGTACCCCTGTTGTACCCATTATCCCAGTGCTGTGTCCCCAGGTCTATACACCTTTTGTGCCCATTATGAGGGGTTCCCACCATTCCAGTGTTAAGTTCCTGGGTCTGTACACCTTTTGTGCCAAATATGAGGCACTCTACCTATCCCTGTGCTGAGTTCCCAGGTCTGTACACCTGCTGTGCCCATTATGAGGGGTTCCCACCATCCCTGTGCTGAGTTCCTTGGTCTGTACACCTGCTGTGCCCATTATTAGGGGCTCCCTGACCCCTGTGCTGAGTTCCCAGGTCTGTACACCTGCTGTGCCCATTATTAGGGGCTCCCATCTTCCCTGCTGTGCTGAGTTCCCGGGCCTGTACACCTTTTGTGCCCAATATGAGGGGTTCCCACCATCCCTGTGCTGAGTTCCCAGGTTTGTATACTTGTTGTGCCCATTATGAGGGGTTCCCACAATCCCTGCCTTGAGTTCCTGAGTCTGTACATCTCTTGTGCCTAATATGAGGCACTCTACCCATCGCTGGGCTGAATTCCCAGGTCTGTACACCTGCTGTGCCCATTATGAGGGGCTGCAACCATCCCTGCGCTGAACTCCTAGGTCTGCACACCTGTGTTGTCCATTATGCGGGGTTCTCATCATCCCTATGCCGAGTTCCCAGGTCTGCACACCTTCTGTGCCCATTTTATGGGGCTTCCCTGCACTAAATTCCAGGGTCTTTACAACTACTTTGCACAATATGAAGGGGTTCCCACCATTCCTGGCTGAGTTGTTGAGTCTGTACATCTCCTGTACCCATTATAAGGGACTATACCCATCCATGTACTAATTTCCAGGGTATATACACCCATTTTACCTATTATGAGGGGTTCTCACCATCCCTGTGCTGAGTTCCTGGGTCTGTACACCTGCTGTGCCCATTATGAGTGGTTCCCACCATCCCTGCACTGCGTTCCTGGCTCTATACACCTTTTGGGCCCATTATGAGGGGTTCTCACCATCCCTGTGCTAAGTATCTGACAAAGCAATAGGAGAGACAAATCTCCCCAATGGGAACACAGGCAGGTTCTAAAACTTTCCGACTTTATCCATAGCTAAAGCAAATAAACTTTGGACTAGAAATACGCTTTAACCACTTCATTAGAGATCGCACGACCTGGATGGCCAGAGCTGGGCTTCAAATTCTGAGATTCAACACAACACGCAACTAGAATTATCAGGGGTTGGCAATATTTCTTTTTAATCTAAGCTTAAATCCAGCCTTACTTCTAACTATGGCCCTCCAGTTGTTCGGGAACTACAATTCCCATCATGCCTAGTCATGTCTGTAAATGTCAGAGTTTTGCAATGCCTCATGGGATGTGTAGTTCCGCAACAACTGGAGGAAGGTAGTTTGAGGATCCCTGCACGGTTTATATCATAGCATTACTGTTAGAAAAACTGTAGGTGTGGAACCTCTATTACCACTTGACCTCCGGAAAGGTTTTACCCCCTTCGTGACCGGGGCATTTTTCATTTTTGCTATTCAGCACTGCGCTATTTTAACTGGTATTTGCACGGTCATGCAACACTGTACCCAAATTAAAGTTATATCATTTTTTTCACATGAATGGAGCTTTCTTTTGGTGGTTTGTGATCACCACTTGGGTTTTTTATCCAATAAAATCAAATTTTTTCATACATTTAGGCCAAAATGTATTCTGCTACATGACTTTGGTAAAAAAAAAAAAAAAAATCCCACATCTAACACTATGTTTTTGAGAACATTATACTATTGGGGGCACTAGTATATATATATATATATATATATATATATATATATATATATATATATATATTCTGATTTGTGATTAAGATACTGATCCGTACAGACACTATAAAAAAAATGGAGGTGATCAGCAACTTATAGTGTGACTGTGATAGTGTGGCGGGCAATCTGGTGCTAACTGACACTGGCTGGGAGGGATACTAACTGACTAACTGGCACTGACGTCGCTAGTGACACTAATACAGCGATCAATGATAATACTGTACACAGTACTAATGACAATGGCTGGGTGACAGGAGGGCAATCATGGGGCTAAATGTGTGCTTAACAAGTGTATGCAAGTTTATGTGTGCAGCTTGTACCCACATATCTGGCTGGGTCTCTCCTTACTTAACATGGTAACTAATAGCAGGGGGAAATCCAGCCAGAAGGTCTGTGCTGTGATTGGCCACAGCCGATAAGAAGGTATACAGCCAAAATCATTGGCTGTAACCTGCTTACCAACTCATGCTGTGTCCAGTCAGCACAGATCAACAGGGGGCAAGTGGGCGCTTTTATCCACTTACGGACCGCCCACCGTGTATTTACGTCGCTATTTTGGCATTAAATACCGAGGTTCTGGCAGCAGATAGCTGCCATAACCCTGGTATTTTTTTTAAATGGCGGGCAGTCCGCTTTAACGTAAAAATGGTCCCAGTGGCAGAATTGCCGCGATATCACTTTCATGGGCGGCGGGAGAGGTGACCCCCCCCCCCCTGACGTTTTCCCCGCTTACTGGAGCCGTCGGTAGTGGGGTAAACTATCCGGTCCTCTCTCCTCCTAGGCAGGAAGTCAAGTGAGGGCAAGCTGGCCCCCACTCCACTCTATGGCCTCGGAGGACCAGAGCGACGTCATACGTCGCTTCCTCCCAACCTCCTTAAAGGGCCCATTTTTATTTTCATGATGGAAAAAAAAAAATACCTTTTTTTTTTTTTTTTTTCTTTTTAGTGTAGATGTGAGATGTGAGGTCTTTTTAACCCCGGATCTCACATTAAAGAGGACCTTTTTCTATTACAATGGATGTTTACATTCCTTGTAATAGGAAAAAAGGTGATCAAAAAAACATTTTTTAAAAGGGACAGTGTAAAAATAAAAAATAAAAGATAAAATAAATAAGAAAAGGTAAAAAAAAAATTTAAAGTGCACTGTCCCTCTGAGCTCACGCGCAGAAGCGAACGCATACGTAAGACGCGCCCACATATGTAAACGATGTTCAAACCACACATGTGAGGTATCAACGCAACTGTTAAAGGAAGAACAATAATTCTAGCCCTAGACCTCCTCTGTAACTCTAAACTGGTAACCTGTAGAATTTCTTAAAGTGTCACCTATGGAGATTTTTAAGTACCAATGTTTGTTGCCATTCCACGAGTGTGCGCAATTTTGAAGCATGACATGTTGGGTATCTATTTACTCCGCGTAACATTATCTTTCACATTATAGAAAAAAAGTGGCCTAAATTTACTGTTTTTTTTTTTAATGCGGTGAAATGTATTTTTTCCCAAAAAATTGTGTTTGAAAGACCGCTGCACAAATACTGCGTGACAAAAAATATTGCAACAACCTCCATTTTTTATACTCCAGAGTCTTTGCTAAAGAAAAATAAATATATATATATATGAAATGGGGGTGCAAAAAAAGTAATTTTATTCCAGATATAAAATTACATAATTACATAGGAATTTTCTGGAAATTTCATATGTAATTATGTAATTTTATATCTGGAATAAAATTACTTTTTGTGCAGCAACCCCCCATTTCATTTTTTTCTATATATGACCTGTAGGAAGGTCTGGTTGCTAGCAATAGCTTGCATTGCTGTAGTGCACCTCACCCTTTGGACTATATATATATATATATATATATATATATATATATAATGTGTGTGTGTGTATATATATATATATATATATATATATATATATATATGTATATGT
Source organism: Pelophylax lessonae (assembly GCF_965119305.1). NCBI lineage: Eukaryota > Metazoa > Chordata > Amphibia > Anura > Ranidae > Pelophylax > Pelophylax lessonae. Next base: position 37,250,968 of record NC_138768.1, read on the forward strand.
GTGTGTGTGTGTGTATATATATATATAATGTTTGGGGGTTCTAAGTAATTTTCTAGCAAAAAATATTGATTTCAGCTTGTAAGTGTCAGAAATAGGCTTGGTCCTTAAGTGGTTAAACCAGGGGGCGGCTGACAGCAGTAAATGTACTGTTGGTGGTCGGCAAGTTTAGTTCTGGGAAGACAGGCCAGGAAGAAAGAAAGAAACAGGGCAGGAAGAAAAAAAATAGATAATTATGAGGCTATTTGGGTTTTATGTATAATGAATTTTCATGACCAATCGCTCAGTAAAAGTGCATGTACATGTGTTCTGTGCGAATGAGGCAAAAGGAAACGAATGTAAATAAGCTATATCCCATGCTGTTCAAATGTAAATGATTTATTTAAAACAGAAAATACAGCATTTGGCCACTAGAAGGAGCTAAGTGTTACAGGAAATTCCTATAATACTGCGCTCCATCTAGTGGCTAAATCTAGTATTTTTTCATTTTAATGATTTAAACAGCATAGGAAATATTCATGATTTGCCTTATTTGCACAGAACTAATGTAGATGTTTTTTTCACTGAACGGCTTGGTGAATTATTTTTATAGAAAGGCGGATCCCTTATTGCTCCCCTGGCCGGGTTCCCTTATAGACAGACATAGACGGAGTATCTATAATTATTAGGAGAAAGTGTTAATACTAACGACCTGCGTACTGCTGCACTCCAGCGTAGGCTTGCTGCAGGGGGTCTGCCGCGGTGGGGCTCTGTGCTGTGGAAACAAAGAGTAAGAAAGTATTAGTGATGAGATGGGTGGGAGTGACTGCTCAGTACAATACGGCACATCCAAAACAATCATGCTTAGAGGAGTGAGGGTTAGATAGGGATCAGTGAGCCCGTGCTTGAACGCTTGTAATCACAGCCGACCGTTCTCCCTGGAATGATCACAGAGCGCCTGTGATCCTTCTATATAAGAACACAGGTCTCTGTGGTCATTTCACAAGCCCCTCCTCCATACAGTTAGAAACACTCCCCTAGGCACACATTTAACCCTTTGATCGCCCCTGGGTTAACCCCTTCCTTGCCAGTGTCATTATTACAGTGACAGTGCATATTTTTAGCACTGATTACTGTAGTAATGTCACTGGTCCCCCCAAAAGTGTCAAAAATGTCAATTAGGGGTCCGATCTGTCCGCCGCAATGTCGCAGTCCCACTAAAAATCGCAGATCGCCGTCATTACTAGTAAAAAAAAAAAACTTGAAAAAATGACAAAAATCTTTTCCCTAGTTTGTAGACGCAATAACTTCTGCGCAAATCAATCAAAATTCGCTTATTGCGATTTTTTTACCAAAAATATGTAGCAGAATACAAATTGGCCTAAAATGTTGAAATATTTAGATTTTTAATTTTTTTTTTTGAGAATGTCATATAGCAGAATGTGAAAAATATTGTTTTTTTTTTTTTTCAGAATTGTCGCTCTTTTTTTGTTTATAGCGCAAAAAATAAAAATCGCACAGGTGATCAAATACCACCAAAAGAAAGCTCTATTTGTGGGAAAAAAAGAACATCAATTTTTTATTTGGGTACAGCGTCGCACGACCGCGCAATTGTCCGTTAAAGTAACGCTGTGTCGACTCACAAAAAATGGCCTGGTCATTAAGGGGGCAAATCCTTCTGGTCCAGAACTGGTTAAGTAAATTAACCCCATTGTCTTCTTATACTTCAAAAGACTGGAAAAACATCCTCCATATTGTAAATGGCTGAAAGTATAATTGTGTTGGATTCAACTTCTGTGTCTTATTGAAGAGTTAAGCTGCCTGTGGATAGTGCCAAGTCAGCAAGTGACAATCCCCAGTCTTTAGTAAATCAACCCCAATGACTTTCATGAGTCCCATCTCTGTGAATAACTAACCTGGGCGTTTTAAATCACAGGCAGATTTGCTGCGATTCTGCTCGCGATTTCAAAAATACCCAGCTGTGAATGACAAATCGCACAACGCATATTTTAGATGCCATTAATTTCAATGGCACCTAAAAACCCGATGGGGGTTCTGCCATGATTGTTGCATGATAAATCATGCTTCAATCGTGGCAAATCGCATCACGTGAAGCATGTCGCCCCAAAAAACAAAAATGTAAACATTTCTTTTGGGCGACATGCTTCAATCATGGCAAATCGCATCAGGTGAAGCATGTCGCCCAAAAAACAAAAATCAGAAACTTCTTTTGGGCGACATGCTTCAAAAAATGTTCAGGAGCTTTTTTTAGGCCGACATGCTTCACGCGTTGCGGTTTGCCACGATTGCAGCACGACGATCGCAGCAGAACCACCACGTTTTTTTAGGTGCCATTAAAATGAATGGCATCTGAAATGTGCGTCGTGCGATTTGTCATTACCACTTGGGTGGTTTTGAAATCGCAGGCAGAATCGCGGCAAATCTGCCCGCCATTCAAAACGCCCAAGTGTGAATGCAGTCTAAGCCCCGGTTCACACTATAGGGATGTCAGACATTGCATGTGAGTCGCACCGCATTTCTCTGCAAATCGCATGCGATGTTTGTGTGATGATACAAATTCAGACATACAGATTATATGGCTGAATTCGTATCGCATTCGGACCAAAATCGCACAGGAACCTTTTTCTGGTCCACACCAGAATCGGATCCCATGGCTTGTCACATCTATGCGATCCGATTCATGTCCGAACTGCGATATGCGAACTGATCTGGGGTTGTCGCTAACTTTGTACTGACACCCCCAGCGATTCGCATATGGCAGTGTGAACTGCCTGCAATTTGAATGCAATGGGGGAACCCGATTCATGTCCGAACTGCGATATGCGAACTGATCTGGGGGTGTCGCTAACTTTGTACTGACACCCCCAGTGATTCGCATATGGCAGTGTCAACTGCCTGCAATTTGAATGCGATGTGGGAACCCGCAGTGGATTCGCAGGGTTCCCGCATCGCATATATGTGAACCGGCACTAACTGAGGGAACATGGAGGAAACAGGAGGGGGGTGACAAAGGAACAAACTAAAAGCACATTAGTAAAGAAGGTGTAGTCACAAGAAGCCACCACTGGGTGGCAGCATACTACAGAAAAATGATAAACGAATGCAGTTTAATACAAGACAATACATGAAAATGGGGCCAAACAGGTGCTCTATAAATACCTGTAATAAATAAATAAAAAGCCCTCAACCTCAGCCAGTGCATAGCACAGTAAAGCCTTATTATACAAACACATAATTAATAATTGCATGCAAATATGTGCAGCCATAGGTAATAATTCTGCAATTTTTCACAACTATATCCCATGTGATGGCGCCAGCCAAGACGACACACCCCCCCCCCCCATTGGAAACACCCCTGCCCCCCCCCCCCTCCCCCATTGGAAACTCCGGAACAAATTACTTTTTACATGGTACGGCAATGAAAGAATCACCGTAATATTAACCCAGAAAAAGGGCAAAGGCAATTGTAACATATTGACGCAATTCTTCACACGGCGCCTGATGCCATTAGGCGCGGGGGGGGGGGGGGGACGATGGTGATTTAATATACAGGCTTGGTTTAATAACAAATAAACACTTATGGCTGGAATGATATATGGAAATTGGGAAATTGAATATCTATATATAGACCGCCGCGGTCAGGTCTTCAATGCAGAACGATAAGCAGACGTCAAGTAATTGAAAAGTTATTGGATCATCGACTACACGTGTCATCTGTGCCGAGAGGAGCTGAAATATTATTTAACGTGAAGCAGAGAAATAAATGACGACGTGTTCCAAAGGATAATTTTTTTTTGTAGTTTTTGTTTAAATTGGACCTTTCCAGAACATTTCCTGACGTGTTATACAGTATCTCACAAAAGTAAGTACACCCCTCACATTTTTGTAAATATTTTATTCTATCTTTTCATGTGACAACACTGAAGAAATGACACTTTGCTACAATGTAAAGTAGTGAGTGTACAGCTTGTATAACAGTGTAAATTTGCTGTCCCCTCAAAATAACTCAAAACACAGCCATTAAAGTCTAAGCCCATGGCAACAAAAGTGAGTACACCCCTAAGTGAAAATGTCCAAATTGGGCCCAATTAGCCATTTTCCCTTCCCAGTGTCATGTGACTCGTAATGTCCAAATTGGACCCAAAGTGTCAACATGTTGTGTGGCCAACATTATTTTCCAGCACTGCCTTAACCCTCTTGGGCATGGAGTTCACCAGAGCTTCACAGGTTGCCACTGGAGTCCTCTTCCACTCCTCCATGATGACATCACAGAGCTGGTGATTGTGAGAGACCTTGCGCTCCTCCATCTTCCGTTTCAGGATTCCCCACAGATGCTCAATAGGGTTTAGGTCTGGAGACATGCTTGGCCAGTCCATCACCTTTACCCTCAGCATCTTTAGCAAGGCAGTGGTCATCCTGGAGGTGTTTGGGGTCATTATGTTGGAATACTGCCCTGCAGCCCAGTCTCCGAAGGGAGGGGATCATGCTCTGCTTCAGTATGTCACAGCACATGTTGGCATTCATGGTTCCCTCAATGAACTGTATCTCCCCAGTGCTGGCAGCACTCATGCAGCCCCAGACCATGACACTCCCCCCACCATGCTTGACTGTAGGCAAGACACTCTTGTCTTTGTACTCCTCATCTGGTTGCCACCACACACACTTGACACCATCTGAACCAAGTAGGTTTATCTTGGTCTCATCAGACCACAGGACATGGTTCCAGTAATCCATGTCCTTAGTCTGCTTGTCTTCAGCAAACTGTTTGCGGGTTTTCTTGTGCATCATCTTTAGAAGAGACTTCCTTCTGGGACGACAGCCATGCAGGCCAATTTGATGCAGTGTGCGGCGTATGGTCTGAGCACTGACAGACTGACCCCCCCCACCCCTTCAACCTCTGCAGCAATGCTAGCAGCACTCATACGTCTATTTCACAAACACAACCTCTGGATATGACGCTGAGCACGTGTGCTCAACTTCTTTGGTGGACCATGGCGAGGCCTGTTCTGAGTGGATAAAAATGGGGATATTGCTGCGCTAAAATGTAAAGATAAAAACATACATGAATAAAAAGTCAACAGACCATATGAAAGCAGCCAGCACCTGATCTAGAATCAGAAATACCAGATCTAAATAGCAATATAGAATGGGATTGGTGCAGCGCTAACACAATTGAATCCACAGTCCATACAAATGTTCAAATGGATCAAATACAAAAGTGCAGTAAACAAAAGTTCATCAGAGAGTGCTCCAATAAAGAAGGGAAACTGTCCACCACTTCAAACTTGGAAAAAGCCCCGAGTGCAGGAACCGCCACCAAGATAATAAATGGCCTCTTACCAAATTGCAATGACCCCCATTACAAGGATCCAAGACAGCCTGTGTGATCAAATCAGTGCCCAGATCGACATGTATCGATTCCCAGTGTTCCCTCAGCAGCTCCGACCGGAACAAGTGAACATAAGGAAAAGAGGGACAACTCCAATAGTGAAGTACGTTCACAGGTTTATTCAGTAAAAGCAGAGTGGCAACTCACGTTTGCATGAAGAAATCACAGCATGTCTCGGAGCTATACTCTCAGAACCTTTGTTTCCAACCAATAAAATGGCCGCCGTGTCTCCTTGCTGGCCTCAGCACTACGAACCGCAGGCTCCTCCTCCGACCGGTTTCATCAACACGTGACCCCCTGACGAAGTCACGTGTTGACGAAACCGGTCGGAGGAGGAGCCTGCGGTTCGTCGTGCTGAGGCCAGCAAGAAGACACGGCGGCCATTTTATTGGTTGGAAACAAAGGTTCTGAGAGTATAGCTCCGAAACATGCTGTGATTTCTTCATGCAAACGTGAGTTGCCACTCTGCTTTTACTGAATAAACCTGTGAACGTACTTCACTATTGGAGTTGTCCCTCTTTTCCTTATGTTCACTTGTTCCGGTCGGAGCTGCTGAGGGAACACTGGGAATCGATACATGTCGATCTGGGCACTGATTTGATCACACAGGCTGTCTTGGATCCTTGTAATGGGGGTCATTGCAATTTGGTAAGAGGCCATTTATTATCTTGGTGGCGGTTCCTGCACTCGGGGCTTTTTCCAAGTTTGAAGTGGTGGACAGTTTCCCTTCTTTATTGGAGCACTCTCTGATGAACTTTTGTTTACTGCACTTTTGTATTTGATCCATTTGAACATTTGTATGGACTGTGGATTCAATTGTGTTAGCGCTGCACCAATCCCTGTTCTGAGTGGAACCTGTCCTGTTAAACCGCTGTATGGTCTTGGCCACCGTGCTGCAGCTCAGTTTCAGGGTCTTGGCAATCTTCTTATAGTCTAGGCCATCTTTATGTAGAGCAACAATTCTTTTTTCAGATCCTCAGAGAGTTCTTTGCCACGAGGTGCCATGTTGAACTTCCAGTGACCAGTATGAGAGAGTGAGAGCGATAACACCAAATTTAACACACCTGCTCCCCATTCACACCTGACACATTGTAACACTAATGAGTCACATGACACCAGGGAGGGAAAATGGCTAATTGGGCCCAATTTGGACATTTTCACTTAGGGGTGCACTCACTTTTGTTGCCAGCGGTTTAGACATTAATGGCTGTGTGTTGAGTTATTTAGAGGGGGCAGCAAATTTACACTGTTATACAAGCTGTACACTCACTACTTTACATTGTAGCAAAGTGTCATTTCTTCAGTGTTGTCACATGAAAAGATAGAATAAAATATTTATAAAAATGTGAGGGGTGTACTTACTTTTGTGAGATACTGTATAATACAAATTTTTCTGAAAAGCTCCACCTTTTAACATTAAAAATCCACCTGGTGACTTTGCCTAGGCTGAGGTGATGTCATTGCTCTGCTGCAGGCAGAAGGAGGCATTTCCTCATTCTCCTTTGCCCCCCTGATCGCACTGCAACATTGTGACTTTATAGTTAGTCGCACGTTTACAGAGAATTATGGAGAATGGCTCAGATAGGGATACAGCCATGGTACAACATATTCATACACATGAATGTGTTGTGAGGATGTAGGGTTATACTAAAAAGTTTATGGGTCCAAAGATATCCATGGCAGCTCCTCAATGGGACTGAAGTAAACTCTGCAATATATAAAGGAAACAGTAGAGGGCGCCAACTTAGTGCCTTGTAAAGCAAACAGCAGAGGGCACCAACTAAGTGCACCACATATTAAAAAAAGCACTAAAAATCACAAGTGACAACTCACAGGATAAATAAGGATAAGAGCACATAATCCCCCCAGTGTGGTTTGCTGTTGGACCTCAGTGGGTATTCAGGAGCCAGGCAGCAAATGCTACTGTCAGGTTCTGTAGAACCAAAACAGGAAATGCTGGAGCCACCCAGTTACGTCACGTAGCCACATAGGCCATGCTGTGCTCCCAGGTGTGATGTCGCAGTCTATGCACTTCATCTCCAGGATTTCCAGTTTTGTTTCTGGTGTCCTACACTGCTCCTAGCAGGGGCATCTGCTTCCTGGCTCCTGAAGACACACTGAGACTCAACAGCAAACCCCAGTCGGTGGATTACATGCTCTTATCCTTACGCATCTTGTGAGTTTCTACTTTTTACATGTTTTTCTTATATACTGCACTTAGTTGGCGTCCTCTGCTATTTTCTTTACAAGGTTAGAGGCAGCCGCAGGGGCTGATCTGTGTCAAGCATGACTAAGTCATCTCTGAGCCATTGCTCCCTCTTTTTACTCAGAGATGGAGATGAATTGATTTACTGGTGAATGCTCTGGTTTAGCTGGTGAGTATCTAAGGAGCTCATCATCGGCGTGCGCTGCCTATTGCATTAGGGTGTGCACCCCAAAGCTCAAACACACACGCCTTTCTCTGCAGTCTCAGCTGCACAGGGCAGTAAATGAATGAATGGAAAGTGATCTGTGCTGAGTGGCTTCCTGTTCATTCACAAACTGAAGCATAGTAAACATAGTTTACTATGCTTCAGTTATGAATGAGCACAGTAAGTGAGTGTGTTTACTGTGTTCATTTAGAAAAGGAAGGGGCCGGTTTATTACATATTTACTAGCCCCTTCCCCCACTCTCCATTATCAGAAGAGAAGGTAAGCCAGCAGCACTGTGGAGCAGGGGGCCATCAAGAGGGTATAATCCCGAGCAGTAAGGGGATTCAACACCGCACGTGGGGATTAAGGTGTGCCCAGGCACCCCTGGCACGCCCCCTTTGCATGCCTAAGGAGCGCATAGATATCTAGTGACCAGCTATCAGAATTTAGTCATTTCTGAGTCCGGATTCTGATGTTAGGGGGGGGGGAGGGGGAAGCCAGCAACACTGTGGAGTGGGGGGCCAACAAGAGGGTGGAAACCCAGGCAGTAGAGGGAATTAGCACTGCACGTGGTGATTAAGGCGTGCCCAGGCACACCTGGCACCCCTGCCTGTGCCGGCCTATGGAGCTCATATATATCCAGTGACCAGCTATCAGAGTTTAGTCATTTTGGAATCTGGATTCTGGTGTTGGGAGGGGGAGTGATGGGAAAGGGGGGAAACCAGCAGCGCTGTGGAGCGGGGGGCGAACAAGAGGGTGGAAACCTGGCCAGTAGGGGGATTCAGCACTGCACATGGTGATTAAGGTGTGCCCAGGCACACCTGGCACACCCCCTGTGCATGCCTATGGAGCTCATAGATATCTAGTGACCAGCTATCAGAATTTAGTAATTTCTGGGTCCAGATTCTGGTGTTGGGGGGGGGGGGGCAGGTTCTGGTGTTGCTTTTGGCAGCATTGACAACATTGTCATTTACAGTGACGGGTGACAGTGTTTAATACTAATTGGGTGCCCTTGAGTACCTGCTTTTTCTGGGAGCTTTCCTCCTACCTTTTTTTTTATCTATTGCCTGTATTGGGTATGCTGACCCATACCTGATTTGGTGTGGTAGTGGACTAATTACTATTACCTTTTTTTTCCTATTTTGGTGCCACCACTTTTTGTTTTTTTCCTATATACTACACTTAGTTGGCACCCTTTGCTGTTTTCTTTCCAAGGTCAAAATCTGCAGCAGGGGCTGATCTGTGTCAGGCATGACTAAGTCATTCTCTGAGCCTGCAACTCAGTTCAAGAAGTAGATGGTGACTCTGGACGACGCATGAACGTATGGTCATATTAGGTCAGTGATGTCCCTTTGTGAACATGAAGCTGTGGGGCGCTTGCAGCTCACTGACAGCTGCCTTCCAGTTTCAACTAAATGTGGGTTCGGACCAAACCCGGAGCCGAACCCAAACTCATCCCTCCTAAAGACACACTGCAGGAGACAGTCCACCGCAAATTGCTTTTCACGTGGGGGGTTCTTTACTGTTAGGGCTACAAGGTTGTGGAATTCTCTACCACAAGAGGTGGTTTCTGCGGGAAGTATGGCTACTTTCAAAAGACTTGGACGTACATCTCAAGGATTCAACCGCATCTGGAGTATTCTGTCCAGTTCTGGTCGCCGGTCCTCAGGAAGGATGTGTTGGAGCTGGAGAGAGTCCAGAGAAGGGCAACTAAACTAATTAGGGGATTGGAGGACCTTAATTATGAAGAACGTCTGCAATCGCTTGATTTATTCTCCCTGGAGAAGAGACGCCTGAGGGGGGACATGATAGCAATTTTTAAATATCTCAATGGGGATCTCAGCTTGGAAAAAAAACTGTTCAGTCAAAGGGATTGCATGAGGACTCGAGGGCATACAATGCGGTTAGAAGAGAAGCGTTTTAACCTCAGGCAACGTGGGGGGTTCTTTACTGTTAGGGCTACAAGATTGTGGAATTCTCTACCACAAGAGGTGGTTTCTGCGGGAGGTATGGTGACTTTCAAAAGACTTGGACGTACATCTCAAGAATCAGAACATTCAGGGGTATGTGAGATGATTACAGCCACACACACCTACACAGGTTGAACTGGATGGACTATTGTCTTTATTCAACCTCACCTACTATGTAACTATGTAACTAACTAGAGGGCGGTAAGCATTACCAGCAGTGTGAAAGAGCCCTAAGACTTGGCACACCTTCGGTTTTTAATGCACCTCAAAGGAATTTTGCTGATTTCAATGGAAAGTTCAGCTGGGCTTTACCCTCAAGCTGGCTGTGTTGACCAAAGAGTAGCCAACTTCCACTTAACAGGACAAATGCCAAGCATTAGTAACTGAGACTTAATAGCCAGTGGAGTAGAGGTTCTAATTTACATACACTGAATAATACAAAATTTCCTTAATTTCTCCAAGGAACGCAGAACACCGGTGCTAAAGAGCATCGATCGAGCAAGAGGAAAAAAAAAAAATAAAAAAAATCTAGAGAGCGCAGAGGAGTCCCTGACCGACTCGGCCGGCTTCAAGGACGAGATGTAGGTCAACCTAGCCTCCGATTCTGCCAGACGTAATATATTCCTTTGTGACATTCACTTTAACAAGCTCTATATTTTCGCCCCGGACGGGAGATGTTTCTAGGAAAGAACATGTACGGACAGATTTACATGGAATTTTTATACAATGTCTCTGTTTATAGGTCAAATAAATGTGTACACGGGGCTGGAGCCATCTGCATTGTTATATGTGACTTTCAGAGCTCAGAGCCTTGGCAAGGTCAACGTGTCGGCAATAAAACGGGAAAGTGAGACAGCTTAGCTTCTTCAATCCAATTTAAGTCTTCCTCAAAGGACTTAATCTAAATCCGCCATCATATCATTTCATGCAACAAGCTTGTGACGAGCCTTACAAAATTTATGTAGATTAAAATTCATGGGTGCCATAGCGCGCGGTCCGTATTATTAAGATTGATTAGGAGAGCTGATGGCGTGATTAAAAGAGCCCGGCGTTTACTGTTGTAATTAATTAGGCATTCACACACAACAATAACCAAAAGGATATGCTGATCAACGTGGAAGTGGTGAGAGGTCCGAGATTTAATGCCGCCATTTAATGGCATGCAAAGCCAAAAGCTCTTCCGCGAGTCATCTCAACGAGAGGACACGCCATATCCATATAAACTGTCGTTTCGTGATGGTCACCTTCGCATCTAATGGCCTTGGTTTGTCATTACAGAACCATCGTATGACACGCCTGTTTTTTGTATCATCGGGGAAACTCAACTTTTTTTTAAGAACTTATTGGGCTCCATCTATCTAATTGTCAGGGCAGAGAACTGTAGAAGGCAAAAACAAAATCCTCGGCACTCAGCCCTAGGCAGGAAAATGGACCTAGTTAAAAGAATAGATGGACAAAATGGGAAGAGTTTAGTAGAGGAAGATGGACAATGGAAGGGGATGTAAAATATATACAAAACGCAAAAGTTCCCCGTATATCAGCTTGCACAAAGAACACACATTGGTCAACGAGCATTGCCCCTTGACAGTCATCACCTGACGAATCAGTGCTGTCAAATTGTCGGACCATTCTGCTTGCCTATATATCTTTAGTTGATATCTGACAGCAACATCTGTTGGTGTTCCTCTGCCTAATGAATGATGTGGTGGGCCTACGTGAATCTTCTACAAATCTTCAAAGAACTTTCAGTGAATGTGAATTTAACAAAAAGATAAACTAAAGCAGTGGTCTTCAAACTGTGGCTCTCGGGCCAGGCGTGGGCTTTTGCTTGCCTTTATCTGGCCCTTGGGGCACCATGTCATTCAATGACACAAATGATGGGGCACCATTCCTCCCACAGACACCAATGATGGGATACCATTCCTCCCACAGACACCAATGATGGGGCACCATTTCTCCCACAGACACCAATGATGGGGCATCATTCCTCCAATAGACACCACCGATGGGGCACCATTTTTCCCACTGACACCAACGATGGAACACCATTCTTCCCACAGACACCAACAATGGGGCACCATTTCTCCCACAGACACCAGTGATGGAGCACCATTCCTCCCACAGACACCAATGATGGGATACCATTTCTCCCACAGACACCAATGATGGGGCACCATTTCTCACACAGACACCAATTATGGGGCACTATTCCTCCCACAGACACCAATGATGGAATACCATTCCTCCCACAGACACCAATGATGGAATACCATTCTTCCCACAGACACCAATGATAGGATACCATTTCTCCCACAGACACCAATGATGGGGCACCATTCCTCCAACAGACACCACCGATGGGGCACCATTTCTCCCACAGACACCAATGATGGGGCACCATTTCTCCCACAGACACCAATGATGGGGCATCATTCCTCCCACAGACACCAATGATGGGGCATCATTCCTCCCACAGGCACCAACTTTGGAGCACTATTTCTCCCACAGTCACCAACGATGGAGCACCATTCTTCACACAGACACCAATGATGGGGCACCATTCCTTCTACAGACACCAATGATGGGGCACCATTCCTCCCACAGACACCAACAATAGGGCAAAACCAATGAAGGGACACTGTTTATGCTCACTGACTCCAGGGCGTTCTCTAATCCTACTGGCCACTGGACCCCCCTAAAGACTCAAGAAGAGTAAACTGGCTCTTTGTTCAGAAAGTTTGGAGACCCCTGATCTATAGAAAGTCACTTAATTAGCCAGCTCAGATTAAAGATTGTATCTAGTTTTTTTCGGGGCATGTCAAGTTTAGCAAATGTTATGGAAGCCAGCGTTAATGTGAACAGGGGAACCCATGGACACGTTAAAGGATGAATGTCCTGGTTAATATCACTAATAGTGGAACTTTATAAAAAAGAAAATGATTTATAGATGAACATACTGTGAATCACCAGCTAATCTGACACACATAAATAGACCTGCCATGAAGCCTGGAGAGACTGTGCTGGAGATTTTTGTAGGGTCAGAAAAAAAATGATAAAACGGGCTAAATTCTTTAGACCATTTGGTCAATTTAATCCCTAGTAACTGGCACCAGCAGATACATGGAGCAGTCCATCAGCTAGGTTGGGCTTTTTTGGCCAAATTATATTGTCCCCTCTTTCTGAAGCTGGTGATATCCAAGTACTTTCCTCCACTAAATGAACTTGTGTCCTTGGGCTATAGGAACATGCCTGTTCATGGAACAATCTTGTAATTATACCATTGACCTGTGGCTTGATCTAAAACTTTTTCTTTGGTTTCTCGTTTCCTCAAATGTCAAGCACTGTGGATTACCCCTACCTTTGCCTGTCCCTAAACATCCTTGGATGCACATCTATGGTAACTTGTCTTCACCTACCAATGTGATCCACTCTGTCTCTACACCTGCCAATATGGTCCAGTCTGTCTGTGCATCTGCTGATGCGGTCCAGTCTGTCTCTACACCTGCTATCCAGCCTGATGTTACTGGTTCTCTGTCTACTGTCCAGTTTGGCTCCATAGACTTTCTGTCTGCTAAGTGCTAACCGAACTGACCTCGCTGATCCCCTGACCATTGCCCAGCTTGATGGTTCTGTGCCTGATGTTCAGCTTATCTCTCATGGTTTGGTGCCCAATGTCCAGCCTGCCTCAAAGTGTCCGGGGGCCCCTCCTTGGGGGGGGGGGGGGGGGGGGTTAATGTCAGGAGCATGTAAGTGCTTCTGCTCCTTTATAGCTGCTGATCTCATTCCAGCATTTTGGTTTTGGCTGTGATGCATTCTCCCTGTCTGTCTGTCCAACTACAAGGTGATTAATGTAGTCAGTCTCAGGGTGGAGACTAAACCTGATTTAAGCCATCCAAGCCTGCAGTCTCATAATTGTGATCGCATCTGTAACACGTGCTTCAGACTCCCTGTTTGTCTGCTCTGCTGTTTAAATTACTGTTTTATGACCTTTAGATTAGAATTTGGACTATTCTCTGAACTCTGCCTGCCTTTTTGATTACGGATTGACCCTGACTATTCTGAACCTTGTCTGCCTTGTACCTGGACTATCATTGAACCACTCTGCCTGTCTGCTAACCACAAGTGCCTGTTTGCTTTGCTCGGTTTGCACCTGCCCCGGTGTGGTGGCCAGGCACTATAGCACTGTGTATAAGACCTAGGGGGCAATTGAGTACCGGCAACCCTGCTTGCCCTATGGGAAAAGGGTATGCTTTAGTTGAAGAACACTGAAGCTAGCTATAGTACCTGACCACCTGCATTAGGGGTAAGCATGACAATCACTGCCTATGTTGATGGCCTATGTATTGAGTATGTACCTTGGTTCATGAAGACCGCATCTTACTTAGTTGAAGAAGGTGGGCTCTATTCTACTGGTCATTCTCTCTATTATTAGTGTATACTGTTGGTTCTGCCAATACATTACCTCTACATATGTGTGGACTACTCCTTTCTGCCACTTTCCTGGTTGGTTATGCCCAGAATCTGCCTCTAAATATGTGGGGACCACCACTAAGTCCCCACAAAACAATGCCTTTTTTTGAGCTACTTTGCAATAAGGTTGATGAGTTGGCATTACTGTTAAAGTGAACCAGGACAGTAATTTAGGAGATATTACTGCTGCCTCAGGGCTGTCATACTGATGCTTCCTTCACTTCTGGTGGAGTCACTGACCTGGCAGAAATATGTGTAGCCCAACCCGCAGGGGCTGCTGGCAACTGGTTCCCATACTCCTGCATAATAAGGCAACACGCATTCTCCGCTTGCATCCAAACCAAAGAGGTTAGTCCTTTGGCTTTGGTTTTTAGGTGTTATGTTTTATTAGGGGTAACAACTTGGATGGGTGAAGGGATTTATGGGATGCCCAACTTGAATCAAGAACAACGACAGGGGACAACTTCCTTCCTCTGTACAAAAAGATCCCAGACTGATTTCTCTCTTTTCTTTCACACAGACCTTAGTGGATTTAGAAGCAAAAGTCCATTAGAGTCTAGGACAGTGATGGCGAACCTTGGCACCCCAGATGTTTTGGAACTACATTTCCCATAATGCTCAACTACACTGCAGTGTGCATCAGCATCATGGGAAATGTAGTTCCAAAACACCTGGGGTGCCAAGGTTCACCATCACTGGTCTAGGAGCTCCCAGCTCCTCTTGGAAACAGCACAAAAACTACTGCATGCAGGAGTGTATCTTCTCCTTATGTAGCACAGCACTGTCCTTTTGGAAAATTTGCTACATGTGGCAGTCTCTCCCCTTTGAATGTTCCTGGATGTGCTGATGTACTCACACTGTCCTACTTGCTCCAACCGCTTTTAAGGCAGGATTCCATGTCAAACCTCTCTGCTGAATGGGTCCCCCTGAGCCAGTCTGAGCCTAGCCTGAAGGGAGGGTCTCCCTTAGACCAAGGATACCCCTCCTAGGCCACTGACCGTCTCCTCTGCACTCCATCTTCCACCCAACTACCTTGCTGGCATGACTCATCCATATTTAAGGGCTGGCTCAGCAACCCTGTCAGGCCCCCTGCCAGGGGAATGGCCAAGCTCCCCTTATTATGCAGATCATCCCTCCTGGCCTCCGCTCTCTAGCTTCTAAAAATTTCTACAAACTTCCAGAACCAGGGGGAGGCACCAGAGACCAGCTTGTATGAGTCATTCAGCCCTGACCTGCAATTAACCGTGACCCAGGTTCCAGACTCACACTTACCATGAGTCAAACATTTACACTTAACTTAAACACTAACATACTAGAGGATGCTACATATGGTATTCTATATGTCAATCCCGAAAGCTTCCCATGAAAGGAAACATTTCCAACTGGGCTGAATTACGTCACAGAATTGCACTCCCAGGACCGGCATTAATTGTATAAGGGGAAACCATAATATGGGGACTTTTTAACATAAATTTTTGCAGAGGAGCACCTGTGCCAAAACACCAAGAAATATCCATAGCTGACGCTTAGTGGCAAGCCTGCAACTGCTATAATAAATACATTATAGCGCCTCCTATCTCTTCTATACGTACATTTTATCCATTGAAGTGGTATTTCTGAAAAAAAAAAAAAAAAAACATAAAAAATAAAATGTATTAAAAAGATGATTTTAAAAAGAATCAGTTACTTTGCCATGAATTGGAAAAATTACAGAGTCTACTGAAAGCTGACCCGACCTATTTATACTCACCTTTGCTGCTTTGTTGCTCTAGGAAAATATCGGAAAGCTTCAGGTATGGGGACTTCTTCAATATGCAATATCTGGCCAATGTTATTTTCCATTAAAATCCTCCTCCTTACACATCCCTGAGACTGCTGGTGGGTGCCGCCATCTTGGATGTGATATCAGCAGCCCTAGTAGACTTAAGTGACACTTTATAGCATTCCTCTTCACTACCTCTGCTGCTACGCTTTAGGTCTGCTGCTACGCTTTAGGCTGCTAGGTTTGTTAGGGTAGTGAGGGGGAGTGGAGCTGGGCCAGCACAGATGGTAATTAGACACATATTCAGAGGCACGTTACAAGGGAATAAATCTAATTTATGAAAAGGGAAGAAAACGGCAAGGAAGCATTGGAAATACTTGATTTTCCTGTGTTTTTACCTGCAGTTCTTTATGCTGGTGACAGGGCCTCTTTAAAACCAAAGTTACAATCAATATACAGTACACTATATTACCAAAAGTATTGGGACACCTGCCTTTACATCCCAGTCTTTGTCAGCAGGGTTTAATATTGAGTTGGCCCACCATTTGCAGCTATAACAGCTTCAGCTCTTCTGGGAAGGCTGTCCACAAGGTTTAGGAGTGTGTCTATGGGAATGTTTGACCATTCTTCCAGAAGTGCATTTTTGAGGTTAGGCACTGATGTGGATGAGAAGGCCTGGCTCACACTCTCCGCTTTAATTATTCCCAAAGGTGTTCTATCAGGTCAGGACTCTGTGCAGGCCAGTCAAGTTCCTCCACCGCAAACTCGCTCATCCATGTCTTTATGGACCTCGCTTTGTGCACTGGTGTGCAGTCATGTTGGAACAGGAAGGGACCGTCCCCAAACCGTTCCCTCAAAGTCTAGAGCATGAAATTGTCCAAAATGTCTTGGTATGCTGACGCCTTTAGAGTTCCCATCACTGGAACTAAGGGGCCAAGTCCAAACCCTGAAAAACAACCTCACACCATAATCCCCCCTCCACCAAATGATTTGGACTGGTGCACTAAGTAAGGTCCATAAAGACATGGATGAGTGAGTTTGGGGTGAAGGAACTTGACTGGTCTGCATAGAGTCCTGGCCTCAACCCGATAGAACACCTTTGGGACGAATTAGAGTGGAGACTCATAACCTCACAAATGCGCTTCTGGAAGAATGGTCAAACATTCCCATAGACACACTCCTAAACCTTGTGGACAGCCTTCCCAGAAGAGTTGAAGATGTTATAGCTGCAAAGGGTGGACCAACTCAATATTGAACCCTACGGACTAAGACTGGGATGCCATTAAGGTTCATGTGCGTGTAAAGGCAGGCGTCCCAATACTTTTGGTAATATAGTGTATATCAAGTTTACAAAAAAAATGCTGCTTGTTGTTATTTCTTAGTGTGTTTTACATAGAGATAAACTGTACCATTTGTAAGATGCTTCAAATCCTTTATAAATAAGATGGAATTATGGTTGTGACCTGTCCCGGTTTGCCAGGGACAGTCCCCGCTTTGACAGGTCTGTCCCTGCCAAACAAACACCCACAGCAATACCCCTTATCTGGAAATTCAGCTTACAATGTCTTAACCCGTATAAGACTGCAGCCACTGGACCAGCTTATTATTACTAATAATGTGATTGATTGGCTAACTGAATGGACTGCAGTGCAAGAAATTCAAGGCACGCTGGCCTCATCTTCAGGCAATTCACTTCAATCTTTGAACTTAGCTAATAAATGGTATCTCCCTACATCCAAACGTCTGCATTTGGTGATGGCTAACACAATACAACACTCACTGTGACCTGTTATAACCTTCTTGGAGCGCCACTGTAAGTGGCAATAGAGCTGCTCAGGTGATCCCTACTTGGAGATACTTGGATCAAAATGCTCATCCAAAAAGTACAGTATGAAGGCGTCACACACCGACAGCTCAGTTCACATTAAACTGTGAAGAGCAACCTCAGACTCAGCTCTTCCAAATACAATGCGTCCAGATGCGTTTCGTCCCTATATGACTAAGCCCCAGGGGCGGAGTGAGATACATCAGGGGGCGTGGTCTTAGCAGGAGCTGTGGCAGAGACCACTCTTCACAGTTTAATACACACTGAGCTGTCAGTGTGTGGTGCTTTCATACCGCACACGATGGTACAACACTCTACTGCTACGTCATTATTAGTGGTAATGTTATCATCATCAGTCATAATAACCACATTCTCTAATTAGTTATTTGGTATGGTTGCCAATGGTCCCCGTTTGCCAGAGACAGTCCCCCATTTTGAGAGGTCTGTTTCAAGCAAACAAACATCCATGGCAGTGTTCCCAGCAGGGTAGT
This sequence comes from Pelophylax lessonae, assembly GCF_965119305.1. Classification (NCBI taxonomy): domain Eukaryota; kingdom Metazoa; phylum Chordata; class Amphibia; order Anura; family Ranidae; genus Pelophylax; species Pelophylax lessonae. The sequence continues at coordinate 37,269,284 of NC_138768.1, forward strand.
CCTGGCCAGTTGTGCTTTGATGGCCATCATTTCTTGGGTTGGCCTTCCTATCCACTGAAGATATAAAGGGCATGGGGCCACACATGCACTACTCCAATATGGTGCTACAGCTGCAGCTTCCCCACACCAAATAGTCATGAAACAAGGTTTGAATTGGACAGGAGAAATGTCCAGGAAAGGGAGAGGGCCAGGGACTAACCTATGGGACACCATGTCTGGGAAGCAAGAGCCATTTTGACTCAGCTTAATGATGATGAGGGTCCAACCACAGCCCAGCAGCCAGGGATTGTAATATACTTTGTTTTTTTTTTTTTTTGTACATTTAGTTTGTTCTAAGCAAGGTATATACATATTAAAACTGTTGGTATTATACAGTATGAAACAATAATAATAATAATAATAATAATAATAATATGACTGTGGCTTAGTGGTTAGCACCTCTGCCTGGCAGTACTAGAGTCAGGGGAGGACTGGCAATGGGGGTAGGGTGGCAATTGCCCCCCGGGCCGCGCTGAAAAGTGGTAAAAACTAGTAAAAATGTAGTAAACTCAGGGCTGGATTAATGTAGGGGCCAGACACTGTATACAGCTGTCAGTCCAAAACCAGGTGGGCACGGATGGTGAGCTGATTCCATGGTTCAATGGGCCACTTGACTGGATTTGCCCCCCAGGCCTAAGGCTGCCAGCCCTCCCCTGACTAGAGTCATTGGATTGAATCCCAACCACGGCACTACCTGCCTGGAGTGTGCATGTTCTCCCTGGCTCCTGTCTAAATTTGCCCTAGTTTATGTATGAATGTGAGTTAGGATCTTTTTTTTGTAAGCTCCTTGAGGGCAGGGACTGTTGTGAATGTGAAATATATATGTACAGCACTGCAGAAATTGTTGGCGCTATATAAGTAATTCAAATAAATAAATACAAATAATAATTTGCAGAGGGTTACGAGTATGGTTCTTTCCATAGGTGTGCCAGGTGTGCCTGGGCACAACCCTAATAACCCATAGGCCCCACTGCCCTACTGACACCATCAATGCTTTTAAAAAATATTATTAAATGTTTGTTTACATTTTTCTGTAAGGCTGGCCATAACATTTTCAATTTTCTTGTACAATTTTCCTTTAGATTTACCTTAAACTATGTAGTGCAAGGGCCTGCCTAATTGGATACCATTGAAAGTTGTTTAGTTTTTACCTAATTTTATATTATATAAGAAAATTGAACATGTATGGCCGGCCTAAGGGTCCTTTCACACGGGCGTTCCGGTCAGATCCAGCCCTATGGAGCAGCGGATGTCAGCGGTGATATCCGCATCCGATCCTGTCCGTGAAATCCGGATGGATGGAAACCCTATTTTCCATCTGTCCAAGGGATCGGATCGGATGGGATGGGATGAGAGCGGACAGGCGATTCCTCATAGAGAGCAGCGGGGCTCTGAGACCTCCCTCTCCGCACACAGTGCGGAGATGGAGCTGTCTGTCCTCTGATCCCCGCTGAGCAGAGCACGGTCCGTGTGAAAGGGACCTAAGAGTGCATGTCTGTTTGTGTATTTATACAGTATATACAGTATGTGTATATATATATATATATATATATATATATATATATATATATATATATATATATATATATATATATATACAGTATCTCACAAAAGTTAGTACACCCCTCACATTTTTGTAAATATTTTATTCTATCTTTTTATGTGACAACACTGAAGAAATGACGCTTTGCTACAATGTAAAGTAGTGAGTGTACAGCTTATATAACAGTGTAAATTTGCTGTCCCCTCAAAATAACTCAACACACAGCCATTAACGTCTAAACCGCTGGCAACAAAAGTGAGTACACCCCTAAGTGAAAATATCCAAATTGGGCCCAAAGTGTCAATATTTTGTGTGGCCACCATTATTTTCCAGCACTGCCTTAACCCTCTTGGGCATGGAGTTCACCAGAGCTTCACAGGTTGCCACTGGAGTCCTCTTCCACCCCTCCATGATGACATCACGGAGCTGGTGGATGTTAGAGACTTTGCGCTCCTCCACCTTCCGTTTGAGGATGTCCCACAGATGCTCAATAGGGTTTAGGTTTGAAGACATGCTTGGCCAGTCCATCACCTTTACGCTCAGCTTCTTTAGCAAGGCAGTGGTCATCTTTGAGGTGTGTTCGGGGTCGTTATGTTGGAATACTGCCCTGCGGCCCAGTCTCTGAAGGGAGGGGGTCATGCTCTGCTTCAGTATGTCACAGTACATGTTGGCACCACCATGCTTGACTGTAGCTAAGACACACTTGTCTTTGTACTCCTCACCTGGTTGCCGCCACACACACTTGACACCATCTGAGCCAAATAAGTTTATCTTGGTCTCATCAGACCACAGGACATGGTTCCAGTAATCCATGTCCTTAGTCTGCTTGTCTTCAGCAAACTGTTTGCAGGCTTTTTTGTACATCCTCTTTGGAAGAGGCTTCCCTCTGGGATGACAGCCATGGAGACCAGTTTGATGCAGTGTGCAGCGTATGGTCTGAGCACTGACAGGCTGACCCCCCCCCCCCCAACCCCTTCAACCTCTGCAGCAATGCTGGCAGCACTCATACATCTATTTCCCAATGACAACCTCTGCATAGGACGCTGAGCACGTGCACTCAACTTCTTTGGTCGACCATGGCGAGGCCTGTTCTGAGTGGAACCTGTCCTGTTAAACCGCTGTATGGTCTTGGCCACCATGCTGCAGCTCAGTTTCAGGGTCTTGGTAATCTTCTTATAGCCTAGGCCATCTTTATGTAGAGCAACAATTCTTTTTTTCAGATCCTCAGAGAGTTCTTTGCCATGAGGTGCCATGTTGAACTTCCAGTGACCAATATGAGAGAGTGAGAGCGATAACACCAAATTTAACACACCTGCTCCCCATTCACACCTGAGACCTTGTAACACTAACGAGTCACATGACACCGGGAGAGAAAATAGCATATTGGGCTCAATTTGGACATTTTTTATTTTGGGGTGTACTCACTTTTGTTGCTAGCGGTTTAGACATTAATGTCTGCCTGTTGAGTTATTTTGAGGGGACAGCAAATGTACACTGTTATACAAGCTGTACACTCACTACTTTACATTGTAGCAAAGTGTCATTTCTTCAGTGTTGTCACATGAAAAGATAGAATAAAATATTTACAAAAATTTGAGAGGTGTACTCACTTTTGTGAGATACTGTATATATATATATATATATATATATATATATATATATATATATATATACACACACACACACACACGCACGTGTGTTTGAGCTTTGGGGTACACACCCTAATGCAATAGGCTGCGCACACCTATGTTTTCTATCTACTGCTGGCCCGAAAGAGTCAGTTAGAGCTGCATAAGGTGTAATACCCAGCTGATTCCACTAGAGGTCAGCAGAGCCAATGATCTAGCAGGCATATACTGCAGCTCCCAATGCTCATTCATTATAGGACTCAGTAGATCTTTATTCTGTCTCTAGGAGGGAATACGTATATATTTTCATGGGGAAAAAAAAGCATAAAAATGACTTTAATTCATAGAGAAATTAAAAAAGGAACTTCAGCCAAAAAATAGATTTAAGATTCTTTTAAAGAAGTTGCAACAGCCATGGTCTGCCTACGAGGACTTTTCTTGCTCTGTGTAGGCAGTCCATGGCCGTCTCCCCCCCCCAAGGCTATATGACTACTTTATGCTAAAGAGACTGATGCAACCCTTTAGCCTGTACTTATCCTTGCATGTGGTCTGGGCCCCGCCCCTGACATGATTGAATTCTGCTAAACTCCTCCCCACTCTCCCTAATTGGCTGGCCACAGGCATAAAATGTATCCAAGTGGGCAGCAATAGACACGCCCTTCCCACTTGCTGCCTAAGCAAAGATCACATTGTCTTCAACTGCTCAGAACACTGTGGCTGTTTAATGTGATTAGAGACTGTAAAGAATCTATTGTTAGTCAGAAGCTGTCTGTTAGTCTAGCAGTGATATATGGAGATCTGAAAGGCACAATCACTGTGCACATAGGCGTGCGCACAGGGTGTGCCGGGTGTGCCTGGGCACACCCTAATCACCTAGGGCACATTAGCATTATCGCTCTGTTTGCCAGTGAGGAGATGGGAAAGATCTCCCTCGGACCTGCTCTGCTCTATTTCACTTTGCCAGCAGGGAGAGTAATGTATCGGGGCCATGTACATGTAGGCAAACACATGCATGTGTATTTAAACTTTGGGGTGCACACCCTAATGCAATAGGCTGTGCACACCTATGACTGTGCAACACTACTAAGCAGCACGCAAATCTGTATACTATATGTAATGAGCAAATAAAGCTGCCCCTGAACATTATATACAATATATACAGCATATATACACAGTATATACATATACCAGCCTGGCCGATCAAGTCTTCCCCAGCAGGCTCAGCCAGGGAGTCTTGGTCTAGGCAGTGGAGGGGAGTTTTTCGGGATTTTTAGGATGATGAAAGTGATATAATAAGCGGTGTGGGCGGTCCGCGCTCCCTCCATAATGCTCATTCCATAAAACTGCTCTGCCACACACGGCACCACACATACACATGATGGATATTTTATTTTGATAACTAACTCAACTCTGAGCACAAATGCTTTTTATTATAGCTGCCAAGACCCAGCTTAATCACCTCCATTTATTACTGCACAAGAGCGAGTTTGGGAGAATCCGCTCATTAAAATCTGTAATATTCTGAGATGAAGATGGTAAATTACATCTTTTCTTCTTTTCTATCTTTCTGTCCCCCCAACCCCCTCCTTCTCTCCCCATCTCTATCAACCTCCCTCCATCTATGAGCCCCTGTCCTGTCTCCTCCTCTCTATCATCCCAACCATTCTCTCTCCTTCTTTCTTTTCCTCTCTCTATCTCTCTCTTCTTATCTCACTATCTGACTCTCTTCTTTCTCTCTCATCTCTCCCTCTCTCACTCTTTTTTTTTTCCTCTCCTCTCTCTCCTTATAGTCTTATTATCTCACTCCTCTCCCTCTCTCACTCTCTTCTCCCAACTCTCAACTCCTTCTCTTCTCTCCCTCTCCTCTCCATCCCTCTCCATATATCTCCCTGGCATTCCCCTCTCTCTCTCCTCTCCTCTCTCCCCTCTGATTTCTCCCTCTTTTTATCTTTCTCTCTCTCTCACTCTCCTCTCTCTCTTCTCTATAAATCCAATCTGTCTGTCTCCCTCTCTCTTCCCTCTCCCCTCTCTCTCTGACTCTACTGTCTGTCTGTTCTCTTTCTCTGTCCCTCTCCTTTCTCTCTCCTCCCCCTCTCCTCTCCTCTCCTCTCCCTCTCCTCCCCCTCTCCTCTCCTCTCCCTCTCCTCTCCCTCTCTCTCTCCTCTCTCTCTCCTCTCCTCTCTCCTCTCCTCTCCCTCTCCTCCCCCTCTCCCTCTCCTCTCCCCTCCTCTTCCTTCCATCTCCTTTCCCTCTCCCTTTCTTCTCTCTGTTTCTCTCTCTCTCTCCCCCTTTCTCTCTCTACATTCTCTGACCCTCCTCTCTCTCTCTATAAATCCACTCTGTCTGTCTCCCTCTCTCTTCCCTCTCCTTTCTCTCTCCCTATGACTCTCCTCTCCTTCTCCTCTCTCTCTCCTCTCCTGTGCCTCTTCCCCCCTCTTCCCCTCTCTCCATCTCCTCTCCCCTCCATCTCCTTCTCCTCTCCCTCTCTTCTCCCTCTCCTTTTCTTCTCTCTGTATCTCTCTCTCTCCCCCTTTCTCTCTCTCTACATTCTCTGACCCTCCTCTCTCTCTATCTCTATAAATCCACTCTGTCTGTCTCCCTCTCTCTTCCCTCTCCCCTCTAACTCTACTGTCTGTCTGTTCTCTTTCTCTGTCCCTCTCCTCTCTCTCTCCCTCTGACTCTCCTCTCCCTCTCCTCGCCTCTCCCTCTCCTTTCCCTTTCCTCTCTCTCTTTCCCTCTCCCTATCCTCTCCTCCTCTCCCCTCTCTCTCTCCCCTGTCCCTCCCCTCCCCATCTCCTGTCCCTCTCCCTCTTCCCCCCTCCTCCTCTCTCTCTCTCCCCCTCTCCTCTTTCTCTCTCTCTCCCTCTCCTCTCCCTCTCCTCTCCATCTCCTATCCCTCCCCTCTCCTCTCCTCTCCTCTCCTCTTGTAGCCTCTGCCTCTCCCTCTCCTCTCCCTCCCCTCTCCTGTCCCTCTCCCTCTTCCCCCCTTCTCCCCTCTCCTCTCTCTCTCCCTCTGTCTCTGTGTCTCTCACTCCCTCTCCTCTCTCTTTCTCTCTCTCTGTCTGTCTCTCTTCCTCTCCTCTCTCTCTCTTTGTCTGACTCTACTGCATCCGTCTCTCCTCTCCTCTCCTCTCTCCCATCTCCCTCTTCTGTCTTTCTTTCGCTCTGTCTCTCTCCTTTGGCACATATGTTTTATGGAATGCGGGTGACTGTTAGAAAATAGAAAAGAATAATGATGATTCTAATTGCTAATGGGCTGAATTACACATGTCTAATTGTAATTTAGTGACTCTGAAATCCTGACTCTTTAGGAACACTTGTTAGCTCTGTTCCGCTGGGAGCGGAGACATGAAAAATTATTTTACACAACTTGTTCAGCGGCGGGGGAAGGGGGGCGTTCTGTATCTTTGGATCACGGCAATCAACATTTTAAATCTATTTCCAAGGACCATTTGCTGCTGATCTGCGGCATCCAAGCCTGGAAAGAAGATACCGGAGCACTGAATGCCACCAAAACACTGAGATACATTCAATAAGAAGGTTCCAGAGATTAGAGACGATGAGCGCGGTATAATATTTACGGCCAATCATATTTAATTTTGATGATAAAGTACGGCTTAAATTGGTTACTGCCTCCTTTCTTTTCTTATGGTATAATCCCTAAATAATTTATAATTAATTGGAAGATATAATAATAATAATAATAGAAGATCTTCTCATGTGACAACACTGAAGAAATGACACTTTGCTACAATGTAAAGTAGTGAGTGTACAGCTTGTATAACAGTGTAAATTTGCTGTCCCCTCAAAATAACTCAACACACAGCCATTAATGTCTAAACCGCTGGCAACAAAAGTGAGTACACCCCTAAGTAAAAATGTCCAAATTGGGCCCAATTAGCCATTTTCCCTCCCCGGTGTCATGTGACTTGTTAGTGTTACAAGGTCTCAGGTGTGAATGGGGAGCAGGTGTGTTAAATTTGATGTTATCGCTCTCACTCTCTCATAATGGTCACTGGAAGTTCAACATGGCACCTCATGGCAAAGAACTCTCTGAGGATCTGAAAAAAAGAATTGTTGCTCTACATAAAGATGGCCTAGGCTATAAGAAGATTGCCAAGACCCTGAAACTGAGCTGCAGCATGATGGCCAAGACCATACAGTGGTTTAACAGGACAGATTCCACTCAGAACAGGCCTCACCGTGTTTGAGCAAAGAAGTTGAGTGCACTTTCTCAGCGTCATATCCAGAGGTTGTCTTTGGGAAATAGGCATATGAGTGCTCCCAGCATTGCTGCAGAGGTTGAAGGGGTGGAGGTCAGCCTGTCAGTGCTCAGACCATACGCCGCACACTGCATCAAATTGGTCAGCATGGCTGTCATCCCAGAAGGAATCCTCTTCTAAAGATGATGCACAAGAAAACCCGCAAACAGTTTGCTGAAGACAAGGAGACTAAGGACATGGATTACTGGAACCATGTCCTGTGGTCTGATAAAACCAAGATAAATTTATTTGGTTCAGATGGTGTCAAGCGTGTGTGGCGACAACCAGGTGAGGAGTACAAAGACAAGTGTGTCTTGCCTACAGTCAAGCATGGTGTTGGAAGTATCATGGTCTGGGGCTGCATGAGTGCTGCCGGCACTGGGGAGTTACAGTTCATTGAGGGAACCAAGAATGCCAACATGTACTGTGACATACTGAAGCAGAGCATGATCTCCTCTCTTCAGAGACTGGGCCGCAGGGCCGTATTTTTAACATGATAACGACCCCAAACACCTCCAAGACGACCACTGCCTTGCTAAAGAAGCTGAGGGTAAAGGTGATGGACTGGCCAGGCATGTCTCCAGACCTAAACCCTATTGAGCATCTGTGGGGCATCCTCAAATGGAAGGTGGAGGAGCGCAAGGTCTCTAACATCCACCAGCTCCGTAATGTTGTCATTGAGGAGAGGAAGAGGACTCCAGTGGTAACCTGTGAAGCTCTGGTGAACTCCATGCCCAAGAGGGTTAAGGCAGTGCAGGAAAATAATGGTGGCCACACAAAACATTGACACTTTGGGCCCAATTTGGACATTTTCACTTAGGGGTGTACTCACTTTTGTTGCCAGCAGTTTAGACATTAATGGCTGTGTGTTGAGTTATTTTGAGGGGACAGCAGATTTACACTGTTATACAAGCTGTACACTCACTACTTTACATTGTAGCAAAGTGTCATTTCTTCTGTGTTGTCACATGAAAAGATAGAATAAAATATTTACAAAAATGTGAGGGGTGTACTCACTTTTGTGAGATACTGTATATATGCTGATCATAGGAAATTAAGTTATTGGGAATATTTGAGATGGCTGTGAGAATGCTTGCGGCATTTACACAGTAATCCAAAGTGTTAAGATACATCTCAAGAGCAATATACTGGAAATGCCTTTGGCAGTTCTTGCCGGAGCCCACTTCCGACTGCCTGGTAGTTCTATATAAGAACAAAAAAAAAAATGGCAACCATTCCAACCTACGTCTGGTCTTTTCAGCAAGGAGCACATGGATTAAGCATATATTTGCAAATGTGTGCAAACTAAAGCCCTGGTTTTAATGTGAACTGTCGGACAGGGTTAATTCAGTTTGTTGCAGGCTGGCTGGTAAGTGAGCTGGGAATTTTTCTTTGTTGTTTTTTGACATGCGTCATCCTTCCATGTGCTCCTTGCTGCAAAGGCCAATTATAGGTTGGGGTGGTTGCCATTTGTTTGTATAGTTGGAGAATTGGTTATGGGTTGGGGAGTGTGGGGGGGGGGGGGGGGATGGATACCTTCCCTACCATTGTGTAATTGCCGGGTGTCTAGTGCGTCCCTGTACCTTCAAAAAGCGGGGGGTCTCCCTCCAAGCATACCAGCCCTGAATCAATCCATTATTACACACAGTATGTGTTCCAGCTTTGGAGACTCTCAAAACCTATAGTTAGGATTGCAGTACACTGGGGTGTCCTGATGGGGGCCTCTGCAGCTTTCACATGTATTTGCACATGTGTGCAAACTAAACCCCTTGTTTTAATGTGAACTGTTGGTTAGGCTTAATTCTATTTGTTGCAGGCTGGCTGGTAAGTGAGCTGGGAATTTTTGTTTGTTGGTTTTTGACATAGGTCTGTAAAAGTCCCACCCCCTGAAATATTGCTGCTTTCTATTTCCCAGCCTGTACTGGCTGGCCTGGGTTGTAGATCATGAGACTTGCTGAACAGAACTTCATTTTAAATATCAATCTAGCTCTTTAATTATGTTATAGCGTTTGTCAACCATAATCCAACCACATGCCCCCATGTGTGCTTGGACATTGCTCTTACTTTAAAGAACACTTCCATGTACAGCAACCAAAATACACACTAAGTCAGCTTTAGGAATAATAATGTTGGCTGAGCAGAGTTCCTTACCTGGATATGGATGGATTCCGTTGGCGAACACGGCTTCTGCAGCTGGTTGTCCATTAGCTTGGGGCGGTATGCCGGTGAAGCCGTTCACCCCGATTGGAGATGGAATACTAGGCACAGCTGGTGCGGTGATACCAGGTGGTGTGCTGCCACCTAGAGGAAGGACAGCAAAAACAGGAATTTAAATGTTACAAATCTGCAGAAACCTGAAGCCTGTACTGAAGGAACTGAAGGACTGAAAATACCACCTGCCTGGCTTCAACATTTTCTCAATGCCTTGAAATATATATGTACTGTAGCAAGTCAGACTGACGTCAGGACCACTGATCTGCATGATGGTCCTAGGCCAACTAATCAGAAAGGACTGAAACCATTAGATTAGCATGGCAGGCAACTAGTATTTGTAAAAGTAGTTGACATCAGCCGCCCCTGAATTTGCTCTTAACCAGTTCTGGACCCGAAGGATTTGCTCCCTTAATGACCAGGCCATTTTTTGAGATTCGGCACTGTGTTAATTTAACGGACAATTGTGCAGTCGTGCGACTCTGTATCCAAATAAAATTGATGTCCTTTTTTTCCCACACATAGAGTTTTCTTTTGGTGGTATTTTATCACCTCTGCGATTTTTATTTTTTGCACTATAAACAAAAAAAGACCAACAATTCTGAAAAAAAAACAAGATTTTTCACTTTCTGCCATACAACATTCCCAAAAAAAAAATTTAAAAATCTAATTTTTTCATCCTTTCAGGCCAATTTGTATTCTGCTACATATTTTTGGTAAAAAAAAAAATCACAATAAGGTTATCGCGTCTTCAAACTAGGGTGAAGACAGTGGCGTTAAGAGGGGAGGGGGCTGACCGGGCTATAGCCCCGAGTGGGCCCCCAAAAATCCCTGGGTCTCGTGGTGCTGGTCCTAAATTGATAGCCCAGAGTCAAGTCCAGGCCAGGCGGCAGGCAGGCCCAATCCGATCCGATCCAATCCTCCGCTCTGCTGGCCCGGCCTCTCCTGCACTGGTTGCTAGTATCGCCTGCCGCTTGGCATCTAGCAACCAGTGATGTCATCATTGTCACATGACAGACAGGAGAGAGAGAGGCCCCAGCATTCAGAGTGGAGGAGGATTTAAATTAATTTCACATTTTTGTAAATATTTTATTCTATCTTTTCATGTGACAACACTGAAGAAATGACACTTTGCTACAATGTAAAGTAGTGAGTGTACAGCTTGTATAACAGTGTAAATTTGCTGTCCCCTCAAAATAACTCAACACACAGCCATTAATGTCTAAACCGCTGGCAACAAAAGTGAGTACACCCCTAAGTGACAATGTCCAAATTGGGCCCAATTAGCCATTTTCCGTCCCCGGTGTCATGTGACTCGTTAGTGTTACAAGGTCCCAGGTGTGAATGAGGAGCAGGTGTGTTAGATTTGGTGTTATCGCTCTCACTCTCTCATACTGGTCACTGGAAGTTCAACATGGCACCTCATGGCAAAGAACTCTCTGAGGATTTGAAAAAAAGAATTGTTGCTCTACATAAAGATGGCCTAGGCCAGGGTTCTTCAAACGATAAAACAAACGAGAAAACAAAGTTTTTCAGGGACTACATTCTTTCAGTGTTGTCACATGAAAATATATAATAAAATATTTACAAAAATGTGAAGGGTGTACTAACTTTTGTGAAATACTGTATATCCTACCCCAGCATGCACCACTACTGGATTGGCTGAAAAAAATATAACTATTCATAACTTAGTTTTTTTTTTTTAAATCTCATTCTATGACCAGTGATACCAGTGACATCTACTGGAGACAGTGAGTAATCACAAGCCAACATAAGTTCAGGGAAAAACCAGGTGAAAAACCATACAATCAGTATGAGCTAACTACAGCCCAGCCAAAAACTATATTGATATAGTAGCCTCTGTTTAGGACAAGAAGGCTACATTTCTGAAGCTTTTCTTGATAACTGTGCAAACAAGATGTTCTTGCTGAGAGCTGAAATGCCACCTCCTTGGCCACCAACCATCACCAGACCTTAATTGGATCTTGAATTTGATCTGCTCTTGACAAATCCCTCCATTTCTTTGTAAGGACACAATAATACAAAAGGCCGTTAGCGCTTTGACCATTGCATGTGTAGCACCCTCCTAGGTAGGTGCTAGTGAGAGAGTAGAGTTTTGAGCTCTGTCTGCTTACCAGAGGGGCTGCAGGTAAATCTATATTGTTCTCTGCCTACCAGAGAGCAGGATCTGTTAGTGAGGTCTGCTCATTGTGCTCAGTATGCGATTCATTCAGTCTGGAGAGTGTTTCAGGCTGGTCCAATAGGGAGGCATGTTGGACAGTGGGAGGAAACCTGACGAATAGGTGCATAGGCTTTTGATACAGTCCTGATGATTGGCAGGGGGCAGGTCGCCTCAGTGCATTCTGGGATAATGTATAAAAGCCAGGATCACATGTGCTGTGGGGTCTTTGGCTGAAAAGTGGAGGGAAGAGGGGGCGATTGCCTCCTCCTCTGTAGAGGTGTCATGTGGTTGCAGGAGGTCATCCTGAGGGCCAGAGGAGCGGTTGAGAGGAGCTGAACCCAGAGGTCCAGGGAAGCTGCCAGAGAGATGAGACACTGGAGACCCTGGGATTGCAGTATCGTGAGTACAGGGACTCGTGGCAAGGGGCCTGACCTGAGGGGGGCCACCCCTGCTCGTAGGATAGTCAGTGGACAGGTGTCAGCAGAGGAAGAGAGGGGATACTAGGGAGAGTGTCCTGAAGATAACTAATTGTTCCTCAAGTCGTCTTAAAGATAAGAGACTTAATCCTTATTCATCCAAAGTGGCAGGATGAATCAACAGCCTGGCTGTTCCATACCCTTTGCAAGTAGAGAAGATAGGAGTCCTCAAACACTGTGAATAGGTAAAATTGGAGTATCCCACTATTTCCTTCTCCTATCCCCATTCTACAATAAACAACAAAAACAACCAAATACCCCCGGACTGATTATTGGAGTGAAAGCCAAGGAGAATTAAGGAAAAGTCTTTGCTTATGGCCGTGTGCTGGTAACCAGGGGGAACCCACAGAGTGAATATCAAGCGGTCCTTGCGCGGGGGGACAGTCAGTGCTGTATTTTGGCCTAGGCCAACAAGGCCCAGGCCTAGGGCGGCACTTTGCAGGGGGGCAGCAAAAAAGCCACCCCCCTCCACCTGAGACTCTATTGGCCACTGGTTGCTAAAACCGCCTCTCTCACCCCCCTCTCTCTCACCCCCCCTCTCTCTTTCACTCACTCACCCCCTTCTCTCTCTCTCTCACCCCTCTCTCTCTTTCACCCCCTCTCTCTTTCTCTATCATCCCCCCTCTCTCTCTCTCTCATCCCTCTCTCTCTTTCACCCCTCTCTCTTTCTCTATCATCCCCCCTCTCTCTCTCTCATCCCCCCTATCTCACTCACCCCCTCTCTCTTGCGCTCTCTCTCTCATCCCCTCTCTCTCATCCCTCTCTCTCTCTCCTCCCCCTCTCTCTCATTCCCCCTCTCTCATCCCCCCTCTCTCTCTCCTCCCCTCTCTCTCATTCCCCCTCTCTCTCTCATCCCCCCTCTCTCTCTCTTATCTCCCCTCTCTCTCTCATCCCTCCCTCTCTCTCCTTGATTCCCCCATCTCTCTCTCTCTCTCATCCCCCCTCTCTCTCTCTCTCTCTCTCTCTCATCTCCCCTCTCTCTCCCAAACCCACCCCCTCTCACTCTCCCACCCCCTCTCACCCCCCTTCTCGTGAGATCTCAGAGGTTAATGCTGGGACTTGCAGTCCTTCAATTTTCGAGGGAGTCACATCTGTTAAAAAAGGAGTGGAGCAAATTTACATAAGGGGGGGGCGTCCAATTTTAGTCTTGCCTAGGGCAGCACAAAACCAAAATACACCACTGGGGACAGTGCTACATGTGGTTTTAATGGCACAAGCTTGTGCAAGTCAAACGCTTCATCCAAGAACGTAAGATGTCAATTTTTGATTGGAGCATTCTAATTTCCCTTTACTAGTTTGAGAAACAATAAGACCACCGCAGGCAAATCATTTCACCTCCCAATGTCTTCCTTTACCCAGCATTAATTGAGTGCTAATTAGGCTCTTATTGTCCTCCTTTCTCCTCTGTTGTTGTCACGCTGTCTTGTATCACCTCAACCCCCCCCCCCCCCTTCTTCCTTAACACGCGCTCCCTCCCGAAAACTGGGATCTGCAGAAAGTTCTGGGATCTGACGGCTCTTTGGGAATTGGATGACAGTTGCTGTGCCGGGGCAAAAAAAAGAACACAGGAGCGGATGCTCCATTCTCTTCATCAGTCAGGGGGAAGAAAAGGAAGAAGAAAAGAGGAGAGTGGAAAATTTCCCCGTCACTTGAGTTGGCAGGTTTCCTCCCTATTATCAGCGATGACACCGGCACGCTGATGTGACAGCTCCTTGTGTTTGCGCTGTACATCAGATGAAAGGGGCGAAGACACTCATCTCCTCCTTTCTGCAAAGTCAGCGCTAACTCTCTCTTAGTTTTCTTTCCCTGTAATGTTGCAGCTTCAGCATGTGTTGTTGCAAGGATCGGGGGAGGATGCAAATACACATCTCTTCTACGTCTTGAAGGGTACCTGTACTTTCGCAAAGCCCTCCAGAAGAAGCCATCACCATGATGCCAAGCCAGTGAACTTTTAATGATGTGACCCGATGGGACCTGATACAGTTATAGCACCCTCCTAGGTAGGTGCTAGTGAGAGAGTATAGTTTTTGGCTCTGTCTGCCTATCAGAGGAGCAGCAGGCAAATCTATATTGCTTTCTGCCTACCAGAGAGCAGGATCTGTGAGCAGTGCTGTATTTTGGCCTAGGCAGACAAGGCCCAGGCCTAGGGCGGCACTTTTCAGGGGGGGCAGCAAAATAGCCACCTGAGACTCTATTGGCCACTGGTTGCTAGAGCCGCCTGGCATCTAGCAACTAGTGATGTCACGGCTGTGACTCCCTGGCTCTGCCCCCCTCTATGCCCCCTTCCCTACCCCCTCCTTCTCCCACCCCCCCATTCTCTCTCTCTCTCTCGCTCATTCATTACCCACCCCCTTCTCTCACCCACCCCCTCTCACCCACCCCACCCACCCACCCCCTTCTCTCACCCACCCCCTTCTCTCGCCTACCCTCTCTCATGAGATCTCAGGCGTTCTTGCTGGGACTTGTAGTCCTTCAATTTTAAAAGGGGAGTCAAATCCGTTAAACAGGAAAAGGTGGGAAAATTTACATAGGAGAGGGAGAGGGGGCGCCCAATTTTAGTCTTGCTTAGGGCAGCACAAAACCAAAATACACCACTGTCTGTGAGTTAGGTCTGCTCAGTGTGCTCAGTGTGTGATTCATTGGGTCTAGATAGTGTTTTCACACTGGTCCAATAGGGAGGCATGTTGGACAGTGGGAGGAAACCTGACCAATAGGTACACAGGCCTTGATACAGTCCGAGTGATTGATAGAGACTGGCTGTCTTGGTGCATTATGGGATACTGTATAAAAGCCAGGAGCACATGTGCTGCGGGGCAGGGGCTGACTGGCTACTTTTGGCCCAGGGGACAAGTACAACCCATAGGCCCATGGTGCAGCGACCCAGCCCCCCTCCCGCTCTCCCTCTTCCTGGCCTCCACCTGACCCGCATCGCAGGCTAAAGCTCTACTCCAGGTACTCACTACACACCGATGCCAATACTAGGTTCCAACCCTGGCCAGCAGGGGGTGGCTGGGGGGAGCTGGGGCACCTCGGTCGGGGCTAGCTGGGAAAAGGAGATTCTCTGATGGGGCATGGAGCCGGCCTCTGCTTGGACACAGTTTACACCATCCATTCCGAAGAGGGGGAGATCTGCACTCTATCCTTGTCTTCATTGCGCACTCAGTAGGTCACCAGCGGCTGAACACAGGTATCCTGTGTTCCTCCTATTTAGGAACACAAGGCTCTGTGTTCATCCAGTGATTACAACCCTCACACAGTTAGAAAACACCCCCTAGGGACACACTTAACCCTTTGATCCCCCCTGGTGTTAACCCCTTCCCTGCCAATGTCATTATTACAGTGACAGTGCATATTTTTAGCACTGATTACTGTAGAAATGTCACTGGTCCCCTCAAAACTTTCAAAAATGCCAGTTAGAGGTCCGATTTGTCTGCCCCAATGTCGCAGTCCCACTAAAAAAATCGCTGATCGCCGCCATTACTAGTAAAAAAATAAAAGTAACATTTTCCTCTAGTTTGTAGATCAATCAATATACACCTTGGGATTTCTTTTACTAAAAATATGTAGCAGAATACAAATTGGCCTAAAATGATGAAAAAAAAAAAAATAGATTGGGAATGTTATACAGCATAAAAGTAAAAAATATTGTTTTTTTTTTTTTTTTCAGATTTGTCGCTCTTTTTTTGTTTATAGCACAAAACATTAACAGGACAGGACAGGAAGTAAAGGAAGTAAAGGAACAGTGGGGACACAAGGCAAAAAAAAAAAAAAAATCTGATGGGGGCTCCTATTGTATCCAAAACTTTACATCATTTTTTATGATATCACATGACCCAAAAATGCTGACGTCTCTCTTACCTGATGTTGGCGTCATAGGAGCAGCGGCCAGGCCGTTCATGTTGAGGGCCGCCATCTGTTGCATCTGGGCGGCAGCGAAGGCAGCCATGGGGTTCAGGTATCCGCCCTGCGCGACGGAAGCCATGATGGCAGCCTGCTGCTGCATCAGCTGAAAGGAAGAGAACGGGGAAAAAATATCACGAGTTACGGCAAGGGACCCCCCCACAGACCTTGGATTGTAGGATCACCCCGCGTGCCATTACCGTTGTCATAATCAGCCTTGCTCCATTCATACGCCCCCTTATGTATTTTTAAATCATCGCACCATAATCGGTAAGAACGCATTTTTAGGAATACAACCAACACTTTTAATTGGCCACAATAGAGCAATACAGTCAACACATAAATCTATCTATCTATCTATCTATCTATCTATCTATCTATCTATCTATCTATCTATCTATCTATCTATCTATCTATCTATCTATCTATCTATCTATCTATCTATCTATCTATCTATCTATCTATCTATCTATCTATCCATCTATCCATCTATCTATCTATCTATCTATCTATCTATCTATCTATCTATCTATCTATCTATCTATCTATCTATCTATCTATCTATCTATCTATCTATCGCTATATCTATATCTCTCTCTCTCTCTCTCTCTCTCTCTCTCTCTATATATATATATATATATATATATCAGATACATTCCTAGCTGATTGTTAGCTGTGTGGTTCTGGTGGAAGTGACCCCCTATCATGTGTCCTATTGGAGCTAAATTTGATGTCTACTGCAAACAAACGAGTGACGGGCCAGCCGTGAGAGGCGGAACAACACTTTACCACTATAAAGGGGATTTTGGGAAGATACTATGAAGATTGAGATCAGGTAGTTATGCTAGCAGCCTTTTAAAGTAACACATTTCTTGCTTTCCTGTGTATTTATTTGAATATAGGTGCAGCTATGTATTCAGTAAATGCTACATTCATCCGGTGCAAATGGGGCTCAATCGAATGTTCTAAGGCTATTTACTGAATGGGTCAATTGTTATTCATTCATAAAAAAAAAATACTATATTATGGCCACTAGATGGAGCTAAGGATCAAATCAAATAAGCATTTATACCCAGTGATCATTAGCTCCATCTAGTGGCCATACTGTAGTATTTTTCCTGAGCTACTCATAATTTTTATGAATGAATATGATTTGATTTGTAGAGGAAATATTATTATTATTATTATTATTATTCAGGATTTATATAGTGCCAGCAGTTTGCACATCGCTTTACAATATGAGGGAGGACAATACAGTTACAATACAATAAATACAGGAGGAATTAGAGGGCCCTGCTTGTTAGAGAAATAGAAAGAGATTGTTAGTTTTTTTTCTCCAATCACACAGAACAAATGTAGAAAAACCTTTGCAAATTTCTTTATTACTACACCCCACACATAAGCATGCACAGGGGGTGTGCAAGGTGTGCCGATTCCCCCTTTTGCCTGGGCTTCCCCCTGGTTGCACCCTCCTCCCGCAGTGCTGCTGGCTTTCCTCCTCTCTTCTCCCCCTGGCTCCTGTGGGGGATGTTTCAGAACGGAGAGTGGGGGAAGGGGCTAGTGAATATGTAATTTACAGGCCCCTTCCAAACACACTCACTCACTGTGCTCATTCATAACTGAAGCATAGTAAACTGTGTGGAAAAGGGAGACAACATTGGCTTTCTCTACTTGGACATCATGCCTTCAGGAGACCACCTGACCAATGCCAAGGTACCAGTTGCATGATCAGTCCCGGATTCCCATGATCTTTCCATAAGGAATATTTTTCGGCCCCTGGATGAGGACTTTTCATTGACAATCCCAAGCAGGCTGACTTCTTATCTATAGGCCCCCCCCGGGACACAACGCTGGTCAGAGGTTAGGTGAAGCGTCCATGGAAATGTATTTAAATCTTCATCTAACATTGCAAAGCAAACGGCTGCCAGAACCTTATTAAAAAGGAGAGGAAGCTTTGGCACTCGGCGGGCGCTTGGCACGAGGAGGCGTTTTAAATATACATGAGAATCTGGTTCATCTGCCCAGCGCACCCCAACAACAAAGCGCAGCCTGGCATCCCAGAATGCAATGGAGTATGCATTCCAGCGATGAGCCGAACGGCAGCCTGTGCCCTCTGGCAGCTCGTTTCTTCTTTGCCCGCTTGCTGGGGTTTGTTTTTTTTTTTCTGATTCGGCGCCCGGGTACAGATGTAGCCTGGCACAGTCTGAGCGCCCAGCCATTTCATCTCTGTAATGATGGGAAGCACCCAACCCTTGAAAGTTACCAGCTCAAGGAACAGCCTTCGTAATGGTTTACAGCACATGGCCTAAAAATACTATAAAGACGCTACAAATACTCCAATAACAGAGTATTATTTTATATAAAGAATTACCTTCTCGGACTTCTCTAAATGGATGAACAGTAATCGCAAATTGAACGTTGCGTGTTCCTGAGTTTCGGGGTGCAGTAATCACAGTCGCTAAGAAATTCACCTCTGCTATTGACTTAAAGGGGTCTGTTTAATAAAATGAATTGGGTGAATGTGATGAGCATTCGCCCAGCCATGACGAATTCTGACCGTAGTATTCAAGCCCAACTGCGGGCAAAAAAAAAAAAGGTTTTTCCATGCAGTGGGGCTGTGCCCACATTACACGGGTCCAACACACGAAAGCTCATACTTGATCCTCCGCTTCACCTACAAACGGCGCACCCCCCATCACCACAATCCAATGGTGGACTGTTCCTGATGTCCTCACGTTCAGAGAAGGTCTATGCCTGTGATGACATCAGGAACAGTCGACTGCACAGGATCGCAAGACCGTGGGGGGAGGGGCCACAGGGACCGGTCTTGTGCACATCTCTATTCTCCAATCCCTAGACCAGTGGTCTCCAAACTGTGGCCCCCTGGCCAGATGTGACCCTTTGTTTGCATTTATCTGGCCCTTGAGGCGCTATTCCACCCACTAACACCATCAAAGGGGCACTATTCCTCCCACTGATATCATGATGGGGAACTAATTCTCCCACTGACACCAATGATGGGGCACTATTCCACCCACTAACACCATCAAAGGGGCACTATTCCTCCCACTGATATCAGAGATGGGGAACTAATTCTCCCACTGACACCAATGATGGGGTGCTATTCCTCCCACTGAAACCAATTATGGGGCACTATTCCTCCCACTGACACCAATGATGGGGTGCTATTCCTCCCACTGAAACCAATTATGGGGCACTATTCCTCCCACTGACACCAAATATGGGGCACTATTCCTTCCACAGATATCAGAAATGGGAAACTAATTCTCCCACTGATACCAATGATGGGGCACTATTCCTCCCAATAACACCAATTAAGGGGTAATATTCCTCCCATTGATATCAGAGATTGGGCACTATTCCTCCTACTGACACCAATGATGGGGCACTATTCCTCCCACTGACACAAATGATGGGGCACTATTCCTCCCACTGACACCAATTATGGGGCACTATTCATGCCACTGACACCAATGATGGGGCACTATTCCTCCCACTGACACCAATGATGGGGCACTATTCCTCCCACTGACACCAATGATGGGGCACTATTCATGCCACTGACACCAATGATGGGGCACTATTCCTCCCACTGACACCAATGATGGGGCACTATTCCTCCCACTGACACCAATGATGGGGCACTATTCCTCCCACTGACACCAATGATAGGGCACTATTCCTCCCACTGACAACAATTATGGGGCACTATTCCTCCCACTGACAAAAATGATGGGGCACTATTCCTCCACTGACACCAATAATGGGGTACTATTCCTCCCACTGACACCAATGATGGGGCACTATTTCTCCCACTGACACCATTGATGGGGCACTATTCCTCCCACTGACACCAATGATGGGGCACTATTCCTCCCACTGACACCATTGATGGTGCACTATTCCTCCCACTGACACCAATTATGGGGCACTATTCCTCCCACTGACACCAATGATGGGACACTATTCCTCCCACTGACACCAATTATGGGGCACTATTCCTCCCACTGACACCAATTATGGGGCACTATTCCTCCCACTGACACCAATGATGGGGCACTATTCCTCCCACTGACACCAATGATGGGGCACAATTCCTCCCACTGACTCCAAGTATTGGGCACCTGGCGACATTTGCCGTGGGGTTCCCAAGCCGGCAAATGGGAGAGCAGATCCCGGGTAAAAATTGGGGGGGCTGCGTTGGATCACGTCCAAATGACAGCTGATAGTAGCTTTGCTGAATTTACACGCACATGTAAACCCCCCCCCCCCCCACCTCCCTCTGATGACGTATGACATACGTCAGTGGCAGGAAAAGGGTTAAATATCAGATAATAACATAAAAACATTCACAAAGGTAATATTTGCAATTATTTTGTGAATGCTGATACATTGGCACAGCAATTTTCTTTTACAAACAGACCCCCCAAATGATTTTAAAAGAAAGAAAAAAAAAAAGTTTTTTCTGCTCCCATCTCAGCTCCATCCAGCAGAACGGCATCTTTTGTGTCCCAGGTGAAATCACCCGTGAAATGCTGAAATCGGCGGGTCTTTAAATAAAAGGCGCACTTGTAATGGAAGCAATGCCCTGTACATTAGCCTTTATGAACTGCAAATGGCTGCATGAGCCCTCCTTCATGAACTCGACACTTGAAAGTGGAAGGTACATTAGAAAGGCACACTCAAGGCTAATTACACCCATTATGTCCACACTTTCAGCCGCACAGACAAAAAAAAAAAAGGCGATGCAGCTTTACAATCCTAAAGAGCCCAGGAAAGGTGCGGGGAGGAGAGGGGTGGTGAGATGCGGACACCCTGTCCAGGCACTGAAGTTGGTGGCACCCTGGAACCCGCCATGCACCAATTTAAACTCCATTTAGCCCTCGTTCACACCTGTGCGATTTGTCATGCCATTTGAAAGTTCCAAAACGCATGACAAGTTGCACCCCATTGTCGGCAATGGAACCGTTCAAATTGCCGCGACTCATGTCAAAACAACTTTGAAAAAGGTTCCAGCAATACTTTTTTTTCTGAGTTTATTGCGACTTGCATAGATTTCTGTTAAACGAAGTCGCAAGTCGCAATGAAATTGGAGGTGCAAATTGCACTGATCTGCGGATTTGAAATCCTGCTGAAGTAGAGCAATTTCAAAGCTGCATCAGTGTGAACCAGAGCTTAAAGGGTAAAGTCAGGTATGACCCGGATTTACCCTGAAACCTCCCACTCTCTTCCAGGGACACTTTGCAGCACAGCTATCAATTACTTACCACACCCACTTCCCTGAAGCCCCTCCCACTCCACATAATTAATCCCTGCCTACTTATCATCAGATTATAGGGTCTACTCAATAAAGAGAGAATTACAGAAAACTGAAAAGGGAATTTTTAAACTTGAGGCCAAAGTAGTTGGAATAATTCTCCCATTCACCTGCACTACTTCTGCCTAAAGTTTAAAATTCTCATCACAATTCCCTGCAATTCTAAAGTGTCAAATGTGCTCAGGTGTGACCATACAGAAAATGTAAATATAAATAAAGTGCAAAGTGTAAATAAGTACATTGTCGGGACAATGTAAATTACCCGGGACAGGCTCCTATGTGCCGGGACTGTCCTGGCAAAAACAGGACAGTTGGCAGGTAGGCTATGCATCAGCTCTTAGTGTTCATTTTTTAATTTGACCTTGTTTCTATAGTCAAAAAAGCTTGTATTTTATATTTTGTATTATTTGTTAAAATTATTATTATTGCATTTTTTATTGTGTTGCTCCTTTATTGTATATTATTATTTCTATTATTATTGCATTGTTTTGTTCCTTTATTATATATTATTATTTCTATTATTATTGAATTGTTTATTGTCTTGCTCCTTTATTATATATTATTATTTCTATTATTATTATATATTATTATTTCTATTATTATTGCATTGTTTTTTGTTTTGTTCCTTTATTATATATTATTATTTCTATTATTATTACATTGTTTATTGTTTTGTTCCTTTATTATATATTATTATTGTTATTATTATTACATTGTTTATTGTTTTGTTCCCTTATTATATATTATTATTTCTATTATTATTGCATTGTTTATTGTTTTGTTCCTTTATTATATATTATTATTTATATTATTATTGCATTGTTGATTGTTTTGTTCCTTTATTATGTATTATTATTTCTATTATTATTGCATTGTTTATTGTTTTGTTCCTTTATTATATATTATTATTTATATTATTATTGCATCGTTTATTGTTTTGTTCCTTTATTATATATTATTATTTCTATTTTTATTGCATCGTTTATTTTTTTGTTCCTTTATTATATATTATTATTGTTATTATGATTTCATTGTTTATTGTTTTGTTCCTTTATTATATATTATTATTATTGTTATTATTATTGCATTGTTTATTGTTTTGCTCCTTTATTATATATTATTATTTCTATTATTATTGCATTGTTTATTGCTTTCTTCCTTTATTATATATTATTATTTCTATTATTATTGCATTGTTTTGTTCCTTTATTATATATTATTATTTTTATTATTATTGCATTGTTTATTGTTTTGTTCCTTTATTATATATTATTATTTATATTATTATTGCATTGTTTATTGTTTTGCTCCTTTATTATATATTATTATTTTTATTATTATTGCATTGTTTATTGTTTTGCTCCTTTGTTATATATTATTATTTCTATTATTATTGCATTGTTTATTGTTTTGCTCCTTTATTATATATTATTATTTCTATTATTATTGCATTGTTTATTGTTTTGCTCCTTTGTTATATATTATTATTTCTATTATTATTGCATTGTTTATTGTTTTGCTTCTTTATTATATATTATTATTTCTATTATTATTGCATAGTTTATTGTTTTGTTCCTTTATTATATATTATTATTGTTATTATTATTACATTGTTTATTGTTTTGTTCCTTTATAATATATTATTATTTATATTATTATTGCATTGTTTATTGTTTCGTTCCTTTATTATATATTAATATTGTTATTTTTACATTGATTATTTTTATGTTCTTTTATTATATATTACCTCCCCAATTCCAAAGTTTACCACCTGACCGCAGTGTTGATCATTTGGTATATGTTAGTAAAACTGCTACTACTTAGGGTGTACTAAAGGAAAAAAAAAAAAAAATGGCATTGCTATTTCGCTACTAAAGTTGAAGTAAGTATATGTTTAGGCATGACCTGAATTGACAGCGAAACCTCCCGCTCTACCTATAGATCAGATTCCAGTGTTTGCTTTTCAATGTTACCTTGTTTCTGTAGTCAGAAAAGGTTTTTATTTTTATTTTTTAATATTTTTTATTATTATTATTGCATTTTTTTTATATATATTATATATTAACCCCTTTATTCCAATGCTTAACACCTGAACCCAGTGTTGATAATTAGGCATGTGTTAGTAAAACTGCAACTACTTAGGGTGTATTTAAAAAAAAAAAAAAATGCATGGGCATTCGTCTAGGAAATTTGCATGTAAAGGTTATGTTCAGGCATGACCTGATGGTACCCCGAAACCTCCGGCTCCCTTCATGGATCAGGCCAGGTCGGGCCCCAGCACTAATTTTTTTCCTTGTTTCTGTAGTCAGGAAAAGCTTTTTTTTTTTATGTTTTATAATTATTATTTTTATTATTATTATTTTATTGTTTATTTTTTTATTCCTTTATTTCATATCAACCCCTTAAAGCGGAGTTCCACCCTAAAAAATTTGTTTAGATAAAAATACCCCCGGGACAGTCAGGGCTAGTGCATTTAAGCAACGATAGCCTCTGAACTGTCCCCGGGTTCACTTACCTTTTAGAAGAAATACTTACCTTGAAAATGTCTTGTACAGCGCTGCCATCTCAGGTGTGGGCAGCTGAAGCCGGAGCGTCCTCTTCGGTGACGTCGGAGTCCCAGAATGCCCTGCACCGACCCTGTCACTTCCGATGCAGGCGCGTAATCCCTGCACAGCTCTCGGCAGGCCCAGAAGCTATTTAGCAGGGAATGACGCGCCTGCACCGGAAACTGACAAGCGGGGCCGGTGCAGGCGCATTGACTCCTGGGATGGATGACGTTCATCTCCCAGGAGTCAATGCAAGCAGGAAGTGACGTCAGCGGCCGTGTCCGCAGAGGGAGGAAGAGGAAGGAAGGTGAGTATATTTTCTTTAAAAACAAGGTAAGTGAATGAAAAAATAAAATTGTAATTATCAAATTGTTTTTCAGGTAAAAAAAAGCAAGCGGATGGTGAAAAGTACATTTTGAGGGAGGAACTCCGCTTTAAGTACAAAATATTAGGTAATTGTATTAGTATTAATTACAATAATAGATATAATAATATGATAAAATAAGCTTAATACCTGAACCCAGTGTTAAAACTTAGGCATCATTAAAACTGCAACTACTTATAATGTCTCTAGCAGTCTCTTGTTGCATATCCATAGTCTCTAGCTGTCTCTTGTCGCATATCCATTGTCTCTAGCTGTCTCTTGTCGCATATCCATAGTCTCTAGCAGTCTTTTGTCACATATCCATTGTCTCTAGCTGTCTCCTGTCGCATATCCATAGTCTCTAGCAGTCTTGTCGCATATCCATAGTCTCTAGCAGTCTTGTCGCATATCCATAGTCTCTAGCAGTCTCTTGTCATATATCCATAGTCTCTAGCAGTCTTGTCGCATATCCATAATCTCTAGCAGTCTCTTGTCATATATCCATAGTCTCTAGCAGTCTCTTGTCACATATCCATAGTCTCTAGCAGTCTTGTCGCATATCCATAGTCTCTAGCAGTCTTGTCCTAAATCCATAGTCTCTAGTAGTCTTGTCGCATATCCATAGTCTCGAGCAGTCTCTTGTCGCATGTCCATAGTCTCTAGCAGTCTTGTCGCATATCCATAGTCTCTAGCAGTCTCTTGTCGCATATCCATAGTCTCTAGCAGTCTTGTCGCATATCCATAGTCTCTAGCAGTCTCTTGTCGCATATCCATAGTCTCTAGCAGTCTTGTCGCATATCCATAGTCTCTAGCAGTCTCTTGTCGCATATCCATAGTCTCTAGCTGTCTCTTGTAGTATATCCATAGTCTCTAGCAGTCTTGTCGCATATCCATAGTCTCTAGCAGTCTCTTGTCGCATATCCATAGTCTCTAGCTGTCTCTTGTAGCATACCCATAGTAGGGATCGACCGATTATCGGCATTTACTTTTGACGATATATCTGTATAGGCCCCAGAACTGGCTGATATTCCAAATATTTCTCATGAAAGGTAAAATGATGTCACATGGCATAATTCCGTTTACAAATGTTATTGAATATGCCACTCACATATGTACAAATTAAAGATATCAGCAATTCCACATTAGCAGATCTGCTGGCAGATCGGTATCCCTCACCCACTTGCCGTAAGTGATACCCGGGTGATACCGCTCTGCTCGGCATACGATCTCGGAGGTAACGTGCGTGGTCACCCCCGGCATGACCACGTAACTTCCGAGTATGTCGGACGGGGCGGTATCACCTGGGTATCACTTACGGCAAGTGGGTGAGAGATACCGATCTGCCAGCAGATCTGCTAATGTGGAATTGCTTATAGCTTTAATTTGTACATATGTGAGTGGCATATTCAATAACATTTGTAAACGGTGTTATGCTATGTGACATCATTTTACCCTTACATGAGCATCGCCACCTAATGGTTGGAGGAGGGGAAGACTAGTCTCCGACCCTGACATAGGATGTACAAAATATCGGCCCATATCGATACCGATATGCGATGGCCAAAATATCGGTATCAGCAACGAAAAACTGATATCGGTCGATCTCTAATCTAAAGTCTACTAGAGACTAATGCCTCGTACACACGTACCGATTGTCGGCCGTAAATATTCGGCCGACGACCGATCGGCCGATTGTAGGCTTGTTAGTATGATGATTCCGACAGCCGACAGCGGACTTTCGGCCGAATAGAATCTGATGTGCTTGCTTTAAAATTTTTGTAGGCAGACACCAGAACGCCCGATTGTTCGCCAGTCAGTACAGAATTCGGCCGACAATCAGCAGATTTGCAAGACTGGGCATGCTCAGAAAAGAAAAAACACACGGAAAGTTAACCATCACATGACATCACTTCTGCAGTCGGCTGTTGTTGGCCGACAAAATTCGTGTGCAGTCTTTTGCACTTTTCAACAGACACGACAGCCCTGGACAAAAGACGGCCGATCGTTTGGCCGAAGATCTGTACGTGTGTACGGGGCTTATATGCTACAATAGTCTCTAACTGTTTCATGCCCCATGTCCATGGTCTCCTGTAGCATGTCTGCAGCCTCTAATTGTCTCTTGTATTGTAGCATGACTTTACCAGTCTTTTGTAGCTTTACGTGTATTGAATGTTATGTGGGGGGGGGGGGGGGGCTAGTATCCAGTAAGATGGCCACCACAAGTTTAAAAATAATCTCTGGGACCAGCAAATATCGCCCTAATCCATTCATCGTGTGTATTATTCCATCAGTTACATAGTTACATAGTAGGTGAGGTTGAATAAAGACAATAGTCCATCTAGTTCAACCTGTGTAGGTGTGTGTGGCCGTAATCATCTCTCATACCCCTGAATGTTCTGATCCTTGAGATGCACTTTGCAGGTTTTGCAGCGATTGCCACAAGATTTGAAATCTGCCCGCAATTCTAAATCGCAGAGTGCGAATGGGGCCTAATGGAATTCTATTTTTTGTTTTGCAATCCCCAGCCTGGCTCGTTATTCCTATTTATCTATCGGCACGTAGCGCAGCATTTTCCAGACATCTTCTTTGGATTATAAAGCGTTATGTGAATACCTATTCCAGATCTATATTCAGTCCTCCGTCCTTTCCTTCCACTCTTCAACTCGGCAGAGCTGTACATTTTCTGCACAGAGCTCCCTGCTGGGTGCGTCCTCTGTGACAGCCGAGCTCGCTGCCAGCCAGGCGAGGGCAGCGCACACAGATTGCATGGGTACAGTTCTGACAAGACTTGTTAGGAATTTTTGGCGAGCCCCCTCTCAGGGGGTTCAGGCTGCATTTTAGGCTATCACATTCTATTTGCTTGCTGGAAGAGTCAGACGCAGGGCATACTAATTCACTGTGATGGCTTCCTCTGTAATGATCTGGAGGGGAAGGCTTTGCTCTCAATGAGAAGTCACTTCATGTCATTTTGAAGCCGGCCGCGTAATTTCCAATGTACTTTCGTGTCCCAGGGATTTGTAAACAAACTTTGTGGTGAGCCGATAACCCCTTATGAGCAGGATGCCAAATACATCATTTTATATTAAGGGCCCATTCACACTATTGTGGTGTGTTTAAGGCACTGGTGTTGATGCTCATTTTGTTGACATGCTTCGCAGTAAGGCAGCCCATTCATATGTATGCAGGTGTGTAAATCAGGAAAATACTGCATTATGACCACTAGAAGGAGCTGCCTATTACTGCATTATGACCACTAGATGGAGCTGCCGATTACTGAATTATGGCCACTAGAAGGAGCTGACAATTACTGCATTATGACCACAAGATGGAGCTGCTGATTACTGAATTATGACCACTAGATAGAGCTGCCGATTACTGAATTATGACCACTAGATGGAGCTGCTGATTACTGAATTATGACCACTAGATGGAGCTGCCGATTACTGAATTATGGCCACTAGATGGAACTGCTTATTACTGCATTATGGCCACTAGATGGAACTGCTGATTACTGCATCATGGCCACTAGGAGGAGCTGACAATTACTGCATTATGACCACTAGAAAAAGCTACATATTACTGCATTATGACCACTAGATGGAGCTGCTGATTACTGAATTATGACCACTAGATGGAGCTGCCGATTACTGAATTATGGCCACTAGATGGAACTGCTTTTTACTGCATTATGGCCACTAGATGGAACTGCTGATTACTGCATTATGGCCACTAGGAGGAGCTGACAATTACTGCATTATGACCACTAGAAGAAGCTACCTATTACTGCATTATGACCACTAGATGGAGCTACTGATTACTGAATTATGGCCACTAGAAGGAGCTGCCAATTACTGCATTATGACCACTAGAAGAAGCTACCTATTACTGCATTATGACCACTAGATGGAGCTGCTGATTACTGCATTATGACCACTAGATGGAGCTGCTGATTACTGAATTATGACCACTAGATGGAGCTGCTGATTACTGCATTATGGCCACTAGATGGAGCTGCTGATTACTGCATTATGGCCACTAGGAGGAGCTGCTGATTACTGCATTATGACCACTAGATGGAGGTGACATTTACTGCATTATGACCACTATATGGTGCTGTCGATTACTGCATTATGGCCACTAGATGGAGCTACTGATTACTGCATTATTGCCTCTAGATGGAGATGACATTTACTGCATTATGGCCACTAGATGGCGTTGCTGATTACTGCATTATGGCCGCTAGGAGGAGCTGCTGATTACTGCATTATGACCACTAGATGGAGGTGACATTTACTGCATTATGACCACTATATGGTGCTGTCGATTACTGCATTATGGCCACTAGATGGCGCTACTGATTACTGCATTATTGCCTCTAGATGGAGATGACATTTACTGCATTATGGCCACTAGATGGCGTTGCTGATTACTGCATTATGACCACTAGATGGTGCTGTCGACTACTGCATTATGGCCACTAGATGGAGCTGCTTATTATTGCATTATGGCCACTAGAAGGAGCTGCTGATTACTGTATTATGGCCACTAGATGGAACTGCTTATTATTGCATTATGGCCACTATATAGAAGCTGCTGATTACTGCATTATGGCCACTAGATGGAATTGCTGATTACTGCATTATGGCCACTAGATGGAGCTGACGTTTACTGCATTATGACCACTAGGTGTTGCTGTCGATTACTGCATTATGGCCACTAGATGGAACCTGCTACCGAGCGGAGATTTGCCTTTGTTTTCTAATAGTGCCCCCCGTCACTCGCTTGTCTGAAAGACGCCATCTATAGCTCCTCCCCTTTTCTGGGACCCGGACCCCCCCCCCCCCCCGGTGTACAGGTAACATTGTATGACGGACACTCGGGGTGGTCCCCCATAGACTTACTGCCTGTGCATACGCTCCATAAGCTCCAAACTGGATGGCCATTGGGTTGAACATTCCCATCTGCCCCGCCATTTGTTGCATGCGTCTCATTGTGCGCTCCTTGTCTGTGTCTGCAAACTTCACCACCAGGCTCGATGACGCCCCCTAGAAAATAAAGAAGAGAAGTTCAATAAAGCTGCACTCCGCTCTTCCCTTCCACATTTATACCGACTCCTACTCCTGGATGGAAAAATCTCAATGGAGCTTCTCACAGTGTGCATTAGAGTCAGACAGAGCCCGCCCCATTCCCTGGCTGGAGGACGTCCAGCATCATCAGGCCCAGGGGTCTCCCAACTATGGCCCATTGGGCCAGATCTGGCCCTCTATACGATTTTGTTTATCCCAGGACTAGGTTCATTCAGGTCTATGGGCTCTGCTTCAGCTTGATATAAAGGGACTCTGATGGGGACCTTGATGTAAGGGGGGACTCTGATTGGGAATCTGATGTAAGAGAGAACTCTGATGGGGACCCTGATGTAAGGGGGGACTCTGATGGGGAACCTGATGTAAGGGGGGACTCTGATGGGGAACCTGATGTAAGAGGGGACTCTAATGGGGAACCCAATATAAGGAAGGACTCTGATGGGGACTATATATAATGGGAACCCTGATGCAAGGGGGAGGGGGGCTCTGATGGGGACCCTGATGTAAAGGGGGGCTCAGATGGGGAACTTGATGTGAGGGAGGATTCTGATGGGGACCCTGATGAAAGGGAGGACTCTGATAGGGAACCTGATGTAAGGGAGGACTCTGATGGGGACCTTGATGTAAGGGGGGACTCTGATGGGAACCTGATGTAAGAGAGAACTCTGATGGGGACCCTGATGTACAGGGGGACTCTGATGGGGAACCTGATGTAAGGGGGGACTCTGATGGGGAACCTGATGTAAGAGGGGACTCTAATGGGGAACCCAATATAAGGAAGGACTCTGATGGGGACTATATATAATGGGAACCCTGATGCAAGGGGGAGGGGGGCTATGATGGGGACCCTGATGTAAAGGGGGGCTCAGATGGGGAACCTGATGTGAGGGAGGATTCTGATGGGGACCCTGATGAAAGGGAGGACTCTGATAGGGAACCTGATGTAAGGGAGGACTCTGATGGGAACCTGATGTAAGAGAGAACTCTGATGAGGACCCTGATGTAAGGGGGGACTCTGATGGGAACCTGATGTGAGGGAGGATTCTGATGGGGACCCTGATGAAAGGGAGGACTCTGATAGGGAACCTGATGTAAGAGAGAACTCTGATGGGGACCCTGATGTAAGGGGGACTCTGATGGGGGAATCCTGATATAAAGTGGGACTCTGATGGGGACTATATATAATAGGAACCCTGATGCATGGGGGAGGGGGGCTCTGATGGGGACCCTGATGTAAAGGGGGGACTCTGAAAGGAGAACCTGATGTAAGGGGGGACTCTGAAGGGGAACCTGATGTAAGGGGGGACTCTGATGAGGACTATATATAACTATAAAATATTACCCATGTACTAAAACGTTTGGAGACCCCTGATATAGCCCTTTCCTCCGCAGCCCAACTGTCCCCAGCTCTCCCTTTTCATTCATTACATTTCAGTTCTTTCAGTCATGGATCCTCAGCATCACATGTGGGCGTAACCATGCAAATGCACCCTGCCTAGGAACGCCCACACCTCCAGAATGACCCACCAAGGCATTCTGATATTTGCACGACTCCTCCCAAGAGGAGTCGCTGAGCACTCTTGAAGGGGGTACTGAGGCAGGGGGGCTGGGATGTTTTCAGGAAGCTGTGTACAGCACCCTGCTTGCCCCTCCCACCAGCCATGATCTGCCTGCACTGCATAGAGAAACACAGAGACCCAGTGATGACTTCACTGGGTTTAAAATAAAGAATGTAATGGAAATTAAACAATTTTATTTAAACATTACAGCAGCATGTGGATGAGGAGGGAAAGGTGGAACCAGGGAAGGCAAAATAAATAATAAATAATAATATTAATATAATAATAATAATAATAATAAATAATAAACACAATCAGATTAAACAACATCTTTTACTCTTCCCTACTCCAAAACAAATAAAAAGGATGGCTATGATATGATATTAAGTTAATTTCTTTCACAATAATATATCCAAATATCCTAAAAATATTATTATTCTCCTTTAAATAGTAATAACATTTCTTTCATAGAACCAATCATATTGGGTCCCGCCCCCGAGGAATCAGTAATTCAACTTCATACACACAAAAAAAAAAAAAGCATTGTCACTACAAAACCCTCACATGATCGACTTTTTACCAAAATCCCCAAAATCTTCCACAAAATGACAAAAAGAAGCCTCTGCATTCAATTGGAGAACACCCTGACCTATCAACAGATATCATACAAAGCCTCCAGTTTCTCTTCCAGGGCTCAGTGCCGGCTCTGTGATTATTACAACACAAATAACAACATACAGCGGGTATAGAAAATAATCCCCCCCCCCCCCCACTTAAAATAACCACATTTTGCTGAAATGAAGACAGACACAGTTTTTGTTTTATCCAGCTGTATTTACTAGTGCAACTTATAACATAAGTGAAAAATATAACTCCAACATGTTAGAAAAAAAAAAATCAAATACAGAATCACTGAGTTGGAAAAAGGATTGCCCCCCTTGTGTCAGTATTTTGTTGGACCACCTTTTGCTGTAATTCCAGCCTTTAGTGGGAATTGTCTCTACTAATTTTGCACATCTAGACTTTGCAATAATTACTCACTCTTCTTTGTAGAACTGCTAAAGTTCAGTTACATTTGATGGTGATCATTTGTGGACTGCAGTCTTCAAGTCATTCCACAGATTTTCAACGGGATTGAAGTCTGGTCTCTGATTAGGCCATGCATGGACATTCACCTCCTTCTCCAGCCACTGTGTGGTCATTATTGCTGTGTGTGTTGGGTCATTGTCATGTTGGAAGGTAAACCATTGACCACTTTCTGGCAGAGGGCAGCAGATTTTCCTCAAAAATGTGACAGTATTTTGCCCCATCCCTTTTTCCTTCTATCCTGACAAGTGCTCCAGTCCCTGCTACAGAGGAACACCCTATACCAGGATATTACCACCTCCCATAGCAGGATATTACCACCTCCCATAGCAGGATATTACCACCTCCCATAGCAGGGTATTACCACCTCCCATACCAGGATATTACCACCTCCCATACCAGGATATTACCACCTCCCATACCAGGATATTACCACCTCCCATACCAGGATATCACCACCTCCATACCAGGATATCACCACCTCCATACCAGGATATCACCACCTCCCATACCAGGATATTACCACCTCCCATACCAGGATATTACCACCTCCCATACCAGGATATCACCACCTCCATACCAGGATATCACCACCTCCATACCAGGATATCACCACCTCCCATACCAGGATATTACCACCTCCCATACCAGGATATTACCACCTCCCATACCAGGATATTACCACCTCCCATACCAGGATATCACCACCTCCCATACCAGGATATCACCACCTCCCATAACAGGATATTACCACCTCCCATACCAGGATATTACCACCTCCCATACCAGGATATCACCACTTCCCATACCAGGATATTACCACCTCCCATACCAGGATATTACCACCTCCCATACCAGGATATTACCACCTCCCATACCAGGATATCACCACCTCCATACCAGGATATTACCACCTCCCATACCAGGATATTACCACCTCCCATAAGAGGATATCACCACCTCCCATACCAGGATATCACCACCTCCCATACCAGGATATTACCACCTCCATACCAGGATATTACCACCTCCCATACCAGGATATTACCACCTCCCATAAGAGGATATCACCACCTCCATACCAGGATATTACCACCTCCATACCAGGATATTACCACCTCCCATACCAGGATATTACCACCTCCCATACCAGGATATCACCACCTCCATACCAGGATATTACCACCTCCCATACCAGGATATTACCACCTCCCATACCAGGATATCACCACCTCCCATACCAGGATATCACCACCTCCCATACCAGGATATTACCACCTCCATACCAGGATATTACCACCTCCCATACCAGGATATTACCACCTCCCATAAGAGGATATCACCACCTCCATACCAGGATATTACCACCTCCATACCAGGATATTACCACCTCCCATACCAGGATATTACCACCTCCATACCAGGATATTACCACCTCCCATACCAGGATATTACCACCTCCATACCAGGATATTACCACCTCCCATACCAGGATATTACCACCTCCCATACCAGGATATTACCACCTCCATACCAGGATATTACCACCTCCTATACCAGGATATTACCACCTCCCATACCAGGATATCACCACCTCCATACCAGGATATTACCACCTCCCATACCAGGATATTACCACCTCCGATACCAGGATATCACCACCTCCCATACCAGGATATTACCACCTTCCATACCAGGATATTACCACCTCCCATACCAGGATATTACCACCTCCCATACCAGGATATTACTGCCTCCATACCAGGATATTACCACCTCCCATACCAGGATATTACCACCTCCCATACCAGGATATTACCACCTCCATACCAGGATATTACCACCTCCATACCAGGATATTACCACCTCCATACCAGGATATTACCACCTCCCATACCAGGATATTACCACCTCCATACCAGGATATTACCACCTCCCATACCAGGATATTACCACCTCCATAGCAGGATATTACCACCTCCCATACCAGGATATCACCACCTCCATACCAGGATATTACCACCTCCCATACCAGGATATTACCACCTCCCATACCAGGATATTACCTGGTGCACTGTTGCCAGGCCACTTGGGCCGTGGAAGGGGAGCCCACAACTGCAGGAATGCCCATCCGCCTCCACGGGAACAGGCACACACAGGATAGTCGAGTCTGACTCCCATCCTTGTGTGTGTTCACCCGACCCAGCCGCCAAACTTGGAAGCTTTTATTAGCCTGGCACTGCTGTACCAATAAATATCGCCTTATCGATAATTAGCATTTTTATTCCCGTGGGGGTTTGTGTAGGTGGGGCCCCAGTGAACTGCATTGCCCGGGGCCCTTTAATGCTCTTAAGATGGCACTGACCCTGGTAGTATTCTCACTTGATACACACATGATGGTATCCATTGGTGTAAGGTTGGCCAACAAAACCTCGGCTCAGCAGTCCATATGTAGATGGAAAAGGACCACCCAAGAATAAAGGAAGCCAAGCCAGAAGTAGGGCAGGGAGGTCTCACTGAAGAGGTCCTTTAAGAGCTATAAGGATTTGTCCCACCGGACTCCACTTTTACCTGCAATCTCACATTCCGGGCGGACTGACCCTTTAAATGTGATTATTTGTGTATTGATCAGAAAGTCTAATTTCAAAGTAATGAAACACGCGTCTGGAGGAGCTACTGGGGTGACCAATTCTATTTTATAACAGCATAATGTTGCTATTGATCAGCCTCTTAATTGCCGCTCATCGGCGAAGGAATATTTGTAACGTAGACATTTCCTGCTAAGTCTCGGGCCTGACCAGTCGATGGCGCGGCGTACTTAATTAACTCTGATTCGCCATGCCAGATGCTAAGCTGGGCTTAATGATGGTTTTGTCCTCAGATAGAGGGCCCCCAGATCAGGTGGTTATCATCCTTCCCAAGTCATCCAGAGTGCCTTCATGGCGCACCCACCAGGGGGCAGGTCCTTGACACCCTGGGCTCAACTCCAAAGAGGACCAGTGCTTTTATTGAATACACAAAGTTGAGCTTTGTTTTTAAAAAAAAAACAGCTAAAAGCACAATTGGAATACATAGAAACTGCTTTCCCGTCATAGTCCATCCAGGCTTGCAATACAGGTTCCCACCTCCAGCAGGCAGTGTAGGTAGGTCCCTGACCCTGTTGCCCTCAGGATTCTGAATGGAAAATTATATTAGCAGCATTTTGATGGTGTCATTCCTGCTTCCTCCTGTAAGCTGTGACAGCACTGTGCATAGCAGGTTCATTTTCATATGTTTACCTGGCTAATCCTAACTGCTTTGCTGAAAAAATAAGGAAGTTAGTTACAGAGCTCACATTTTACACAGATGAATAAAAAAGAGCTGGGTTCTCCAAACTATGGCCTGCTTTATCCAGCCCGCTGCTAGGGTCAGTAGTGTATCCTCAGATTCAGTGTACAGACTAAGGTTTCAGATGAGTTGGTCTCATGGTTCTGATAGGGACCATGTAAGAGGGGCATCTGATAGAGTCCTGGATGTAAGAGAGTAATTTGATAGGGACCTGGATGCAAGTGGGGATTCTGATAGGGACCCAGATGTAAGAGGGTACTTTGATAGGGACCCTGATGCAAGGGGGGACTCTGATAGGGATACGGATGTAAGAGAGTACTTTGATACGGACCCGGATGTATGGGGGGGGGATCTGATAGGGATCCTGATGTAAGGGGAGACTCTGTTAGGGATCTGGATGTAAGAGGGTACTATAATATGGACGCTGATATAAGGGGGGACTCTGTTAGGGATTTGGGTGTAAGAGGGTACTTTGATAGGGACCTGGGTGTATGGGGGGAATCTGATATGGATCTGGATGTAAGAGGGTACTTTATTAGGGACCCTGATGTAAGGGGGGACTTTGATAGGGATCCAGATGTAAGAGGATACTTTGATAGAGACCTGGATGTAATGGGGGAATCTGATAGGGACCCCAATGTAAGGGGAGACTCTGTTAGGGATCTAGATGTAAGAGGGTACTTTGATAGGGACCCTGATGTATGGGGGACTTTGATAGGGACCCAGATGTAAGAGGAAACTTTGATAGGAATCTGGATGTAAAGGGGGAATCTGATAGGGACCCTGATGCAAAGGGAAACTCTGTTATTGATCTGGAGGTAAGAGGGTACTTTGATAGGGACCCTGATGTAAAGGGGGAACTTTGATAGGGATCCAGACGTAAGAGGGTACTTTGATATGGACCCAGATGTATGGGGGCATCTGATTGTGACCCTGACATAAAGGGAGACTCTGTTAAGGATCTGGATGTAAGAGGGTACTTTGATAGGGACTGTGATGTAAGGAGGGACTTTTATAGGGATCCAGATGTAAGAGGATACTTTGATAGGGACCTGGATGTAAAGGGGGGATCTGATAGGGACCAAGATGTAAGGGGGGGGGGGAATCTGATAGGGACTCTGAAATAAGGGGGGACTCTGATAGGGTTCCCGGACGTAAGAGGGTACTTTAATAGGGACCCTGATGTAAGGAGGGACTTTTATAGGGATCCAGATGTAAGAGGATACTTTGATAGGGACCTGGATGTAAAGGGGGAATCTGATAGGGACCAAGATGTAAGGGGGGAAATCTAATAGGGACTCTGAAATAAGGGGGGACTCTGATAGGGTTCCCGGACGTAAGAGGGTACTTTGATAGGGACCCTGATGTAAGGGGGGTTTCTAAAAGGGACCTTGATGTAAGGGGGGATTCTGGTAGGGATCCGTATGTAAGAGGGTTCTTTGATAGGGACCCTGAAATAAGGGGGGACTCTGATAGGAATCCAGACATAAGAGGGTACTTTGATAGGGACCCTGATGTAAGGGGGGTTTCTAAAAGGGACCTTGATGTAAGGGGGGATTCTGGTAGGGATCCGTATGTAAGAGGGTTCTTTGATAGGGACCCTAAAATAAGGTGGGACTCTGATAGGAATCCAGAGATAAGAGGGTACTTTGATAGGGACCCAGATGTAAGGGGGGTTTCTAAAAGGGACCTTGATGTAAGGAGGGATTCTGGTAGGGATCTGGATGTAAGAGGGTTTTTTGATAGGGATCCTAAAATTAGGGGGGACTCTGATAGGAATCCAGAGATAAGAGGGTACTT
This sequence comes from Pelophylax lessonae, assembly GCF_965119305.1. Lineage (NCBI taxonomy): Eukaryota > Metazoa > Chordata > Amphibia > Anura > Ranidae > Pelophylax > Pelophylax lessonae. The sequence goes on from NC_138768.1 coordinate 37,306,629, forward strand.
TGATAGGGACCCAGATGTAAGGGGGGTTTCTAAAAGGGACCTTGATGTAAGGGGGGATTCTGGTAGGAATCCGTATGTAAGAGGGTTCTTTGATAGGGACCCGGATGTAAGGGGGATTCTGATATGGACCCTAATGTTAGGAGAGACTCTAATAGAAGCCCTGTGATGGGTCCTAATGATAAGGGGGAAAGGGGAGGACTGGGCCAGGGGGCAGGGGGGCAATTGCTCCCCGGGCCACTCTGATGCCCCATAAAAAGGCTGCACCGCTTCTGCCACAGACATGCCTAAAAGATTCCTGGTGAAGAGAAGTAAGAAGTCCCCACCGCTGACCTACTGAGTACGGGATGAAGACAAGGACAGAGCGCAGCCTCCCCCTATCATGGATGGTGTAAACTGTGTCTGAGCAGAGGCCGGTTCCAATGCCCCACCGGAGACTCTCCTCCCCCGGCCAGCTCTGACCGAGCTGTCCCAACTCCACCCTGGTGGCCAGGTCAGGAACCTGGATTCGGCCAGTGAGTAGAGAGTACCTGGAGTGGAGCTTCAGTCTGGAAAGGGGGTCAGGACTGGGAAGAGGCACCATGGGCCTCTGGTTTGTACTTGCCCCCTGGGCCAAAAGTTACCAGTGGGGGGGGGGGGTAGCTCTGATAGGGATCTGGATGTAAGAGGGGAATCTGATAAGGACTGACTGTGACAGCGGTCACATGATCAGGGGCCAGTCCTGCTGGCTCCTGATCACTACTAGAGACTTGGTTTTTGACAGCTCGGCAAGTGAGCGACGAAATCTTCTGCCACCCATTGATGCATATGTGCGGCATGTGAGCGTTAAAGCCCACTCTATGCATTACATGGGTACCAACAGGTGAGAACCCGGAACAAATGCATATGGAGCATCAGATCGGATCTGCACCGAAACCCAAGGCCGACATAAAAGCCAGGAAAGCAGCATCTTCAAAAGGGCGTGAGCGGCGGCATGCCTACGCTTCGCTTTCACGACAGGCGTCCTTTTGGCTCAGGCATTTACAGCCCAGGGGTGAGGGAAGGCATCAGACGCAGCCAATGACATTATGTATATATTTCGGGAGGGGGGGGGGGGGGGCAAATGCACGGAGAGCCGATAACAGACTTTGCACATTACACATAATCACCTCTGAGTGCCTCTTCCCTGATAATTTAATGAAAACCCAGATAATTTTAAACGTCCTTCTTGTCCTTGTACCTGTTTAGTGCTAGATTCAATCCGCCAGATGAGCTTTTAATGATCGCAAAGACTATCTGTAATTGTTGTGTAATTGGCCAATACAATTTCTACACCGAACGCGAAAAAAAAAAAAAAAAAGACAATGTGCTTTTTCCTATTGGTAATTAATATTCCGCATCCATCCGAGAATTAAAAAAAAAAAAAGAAAAAAGTCAAATGAAGATCATCCTGTTGCGCCGGGGGAAAATTCATCAAGAGGACCTGTCACACAGCTGTGCGGCTATTATGAAGAAGAGCTCTAATTAAAAGAGCGGGAGCGATCGGTTTTAACACGTGGAACTGCTGGAAAATTAGAAACGGTTAACGCTTTGGCTTCCTGGATGGGCGATGGGAGAACAGCTGGTATGCAAATCAGCAGATCGCCCCTCGCAGGCTGTTGCTGTGCCCAGCCCCCTTGACAGCAGAGATTACAAAGAATTGAGCACCTGGACCGCGGCGGGACACACCCAGGGCAAGGAAAGAAAGTGAGAATTTAAAGGGAATATACAGATTTTTCTTTATTAACCACTTCCCGCAAAATCATGTACCTGTATGTCCAGGGCCGGGACAAGGGGTGGGCAGGAGGGACGGCTGCCCTGGGCACTGTGGTATCATGTGAGTTGGGGGGGTGCTTCAAGGACATTGGACAGGAGGGAGATTTGTGTTGGAAGGGAGATTTGGGGGGTGGCAGGGGGTTAGTATTGTTCTGTGAGGGGAAATTTGGGGGGGGGGTGCTAAAAGTGGGGATCCAGGGGAATTTGTGTTGGGAGGGGGGGTAGAAGATTTGTGCTGGGAGGGAGGGATTTGAAGCGGGGGGGGGGTAACGGTGTGTACTCCGAAGGGAAATTTTAGGGGTAGAGGATTTGCGCTAGGAGGGGTTCACTTGTTTTTTGGGGAGCATTTGAGCTGGGGGGATTTGGGGGATGGGGGAGCAAAGATTCGTGCTGAGAGGGGGGATTTCAGCAGGGGGTGAATTTGTGCTGGGAGGAGAGGGAATTTAAACTGAGGGGGTATGCATGCACAATATTGCTCAGAGTTTTTGTGGGGGGAATTTTTCTGACACACACACTGTCCATACATCTTGGGGGGGGGTCGTTTGCAATATTCACCCTGGGCTCTAGATGACCTTGTTCCGGCACTGTGTAGGTCATTTTGAGGATGTGCTTTTACTGGGGCGATGCCTGCTGCTGTACCGTTTGTTTAGAGCCAGCGGTCTGCTTTTATGTGATAACAATTGATCAACCGATGCAGCTAATCAGCCACTCTGCCGTTATCACAAGCAGTGGGAGGGGACGTCCTCCCTCTCCCACTGCCTTCCACCCGGGTCCCCCATTCCACCGGGAGACCCAAGCGACCAGTCGGGATGTCCGCCCGCTGGAGCCCCATCAAACCCAGAATCAGCATTGATCGGGTCTCCAATGTAGTAACTCGGAAGTGACGTCACAACGTCACGGCGTCACAACGTCACAACATCACTTACGGTATACTTGGCAGCCAAGGGCACCAATTAAAAAAATCCAAAGTATTTAAACCCGCTGATTATGGAATTTTGAGTAGCTGAGGAGGCTCCCACCAGTGGCATTTTATCTACTCGAACACTCACATGGGACTGGAGGGACCTGGGGACGACTCCTTGCCTATAGACTCCTCTGGCAAGGGCATATCTTTAAAATTGCGATTCTGCATTAGACTTATCCCCTTTTCTCCACATCTGGGGACACCCTTGGCGCTTTCCTTTTGGGACCTCTGTGTGATGTATGTCTGGGCCCCAGTCATCCTGCCTCTCCTTGAAACGGTGGTCACGATAGTGCAGTCCATCAACAGGGTTGATTTGACCCCTCCTCTTCTTTCTATCTAGGTTTTATACTTTACACTGCTTTTTTCTACAATAGGAACTTCTAGTAAAGTTGTAAAATGCCGACACTGGACCACCTTCAGCCAGTGATCACTGCCACATCCCTATTGAGATGTAGAAAATAATTTTAAAGGTGTTCCTCAACTGTACCAATCCCTAAGTTAGCCCCTCAAGGGGAGGTATACAGTGATAGAACCACCAAATATGGGACTTTGAAGGCAGTGATCTTTATGGCAAAAAAATAGATAAATATAAACACAGCAGTTAAAAAGGTATAGTTTTATTATCAAAATGATCAGTCATTTAAAAACATGGATGCAAAATAGCATCAAAAACACAACCAATATACAGAATAAATACATTAAATTCTGAACCAGAAGATATAATCATGGGATCACCAAGGTCCAACATGTTTCACCGACATGGTGGGCTTCCTCGGGGACCAATGATGAGGGTGACCTTTTTAATGGTTCAATAATTCATAATTTGGGGCTTAAGACCATTAACAACGACAGGGATCATAGTGTGCACATACAGCCAGGGGATAACCCAAACCCAGGTCCCAGGGGACCGGGGAGATAGTGTCCTCAGGGGATAGCAGATACCGAACTGGATTTAGATCGACAACGGGTAGCATATACCAGAGGGGAGCGAATATAAATGCTTGCCACCTCAAAGAAGACTGTTGCCATATAGACCGGTAAATCCGCAAGACTGCAGCGTCAGGTAGTCGTGAATAGGAACTTCTAAGCAAGGTGAAGGAAACTACATAGCTCCACAATTAATACCCCTGATGAAAGGTACGTCCGCACCTGAAACGCGTTGTTTTTTAAGTAGTTCTATTGCATCGAAGTTCCATCACCTGCAAAGTATTGTTTATCAGTCGTGACAATATTTTTATACATGTGTTGTTATATCTGTTATTCATTTGCTTGTTGGGACAAACATGCTATGTTCATCATCATGACTGAAAAAAAACATCAGTACTGTATCTACATTGTATGGATTTGGCAGACTTGCCTAAACTATGGTTGTAATAACTTTTTATATACCCTATTTATATCTCTTTGATGAATTAATAAATTAATAAAGATGTTATTTTAAATTTATCATGTGATTTTCTTATCAATGACAACCTCACAGCCTATAAAGTCCTATCTTTGAGAAGAAATATGTGAGTCAAGTCCCCCATTTGGGGTTGAGTTTTCTAACATTACAGACCCTGTGGGTTCTTCTTTTTTTTTTCTCTTCTACGATAAATAAAAACATATATATTTTATACTATTACTTTTTAACAAAACCATAATCAGTAAATTGGAAGCGACGTCACAACGTCACAACGTCACTTACGGTTTAGTCGGCAGTCAAGGACGCCGATTTAAAAAAATCCAAAGTATTTAAAACCACAGATTTTTGGCGTTTTTGAATACTTTCAAGTGCAGAGGAGGGGTTTGGGGTCTTTTAAACCCCCCAATCCCTCCATAAAGAGTACCTGTCACTGCCTATTACTGTCACAAGGGATGTTTACATTCTTTGTGACAGCAATAAAACTGATCAGATTTTATTTTTTTTAACCACTTCTGGACTGGAAGGATTTGCCCCCTTAATGACCAGGCCATTTTTTGCAATTCGGCACTACGTTATTTTAACAGGCGGTTGTGCAACGCTGTACCCAAATAAAATTGATGTCTTTTTTCCCCACAAATAGAACTTTCTTTTGGTGGTATTTGATCACCTCTGCGATTTTTATTGATTGCGCTATAAACAAAAAGAGAGCAACAATTCTGAAAAAAAAAACAACAATATTTTTTACTTTCTGCTATATAACATTCCCCAAAAAAAAATTTAAAAATCTAATTTTTTCATCCTTTTAGGCCAATTTGTATTCTGCTACATATTTTTGGTAAAATAAAAATCCCAATAAGTGTATTTTGATTTATTTGCGCAAGTTATCGCATCTTCAAAGATTTATGTGATTTTTATTTTTTTTACTAGTAATGGCGGCGATCAGCGATTTTTAGCGGGCCTGCAACATTGCGGCGGACAGAGCGGACCCCTAACTGACATGTTTGACACTTTTGGGGGGACCATTGACATTACTATAGTAATCAGTGCTAAAAATATGCACTGTTACTGTAATAATGACACTGGCAGGGAAGGGGTTAACACCAGGGGCGATCAAAGGGTTAATTGCGAGCCTAGGGGGTGTTTTCTAACTGTATGGGGGAGGGACTTGTGAAATCAACACTGAGACCTGTGTTCCTAAATAGGAGGATCACAGGCGCTCTGTGATCATTTCAGAGAGAAAAAAAGGGTAGAAGCAGTGCTTTGCTTCCTCATATCAAGTGCTGCCTGCCTGATGACTGATGGGTTAGTATTTAAGAAGCAGCACGAGAGGTGGAGGAAGCACATTTTGGGGAATGTTTTATAGCGGAAAGTGAAATATATACAGTATATATATATATATATATATATATATATATATATATATATATATATTAATATTTTTCTTTTTTTTTCAGAATTGGCACACTTTTTTTGTTTTATAGCGCAAGGTGATCAAATAACACCAAAAGAAAGCTCTATTTGTGGGGGAAAAAATACATCAATTATATTTGGGTACAGCGTCGCACGACTGCACAATTGTCAGTTAAAGAAACTCAGTGCAGAATCGCAAAAAATGGCCTGGTCATTAAGGGGGTAAAACCTTCCGGTCCAGAAGTGGTTAAGAAGGAGGAATAATTAGAAGGAAGAAGGAACTACGGCCCTCCAGCTGTTCAGGAACTACAATTCCCTTCATGCCCAGTTATGTCTGTGAATGTCATAGATTTACATTGCCTCATGGGAATTGTAGTTCCTGAACAGCTGGAGGGCCAAAGTTTGGACATTAATTTTCACAAGTTACCATTAGGGGGAGCTCTTCATTGCACTGTTATAAATTATAACAGTGCAATGAAGAGCTCCCCCTAATGGTAATTTGTGAAAATGCTGCCATGCCAACATACTATTTTCTGTACTATAACCTCCTGCTGCCCATGTAACGCATACGTGCCGCAGCAAAAAGGGTGGGCTTTAACACCCACACGCTGCATCTATGCATCTAGGGCAGCCATGGTCTCTGTGCAGGGAATGCAGCTCCAATGCCCATGTGTTGCAGCGCCCCACGTTGCATGGTACTCACCGCTGGTGGGCTGTGGTGGGCTGAGCCGCCTAGAGTGCTGCCTGTCCCTTTTTGAATGTTTTGGTGTGTTTCCAGTTCATTCATTTGAATGGGCTTCCCTAATGCAACACACATGAATGAAAAAAAAATGCACATTACCCCATGTCTGTTAACACATTGAGACACCAAGGTGTGAATGGGTCCTAATTTTAAAGTGAATGGAAAGCCACTAAAACAGCTGATTGTGTTATTTTTTTTTACCAGCGCAACAAAACTAGCTGGTGGCAGTTTGAATAATCGGGGGTGCGGCAGAGCTGTGCAAACCTCAGGACTGGATGAACAGAAATCCAAATCCTTTCGAGTTTTGTTTTATGAATCTTGCTTTTGTGATGCTGTGTTTTCTCTCCCACCTCCCTTGCAGCCAACGTCAGTTTTTTTTTTTTTATGCCATTACTGTTATTTGCTGTAATGGGTTAATTTGCTCCGTGGCGATTTCCCGGTGCCGCTGAAAAGCTCATTTGTGAGGTTGTCAGCGGCGGAAAATTGAGTTGTTGAGCACACCTACATGTGACAGGAATCTTTTCCCGCTTCCGTCTCACCTATTGATATTCAATTACCCAGCGTGGGCCTTCCTGTACTGCTCTAACCGCGGCGGATCAGAGGCCACCCCCCCCCCTCTCCTCCCCTCCCCACGCCAACAGCGCAGCGAGCACAAAGAGGTGCAATTGTTGCAGAGAGTATTTTAAACTCCACTGCACAGAACACTCCCGGGGAAATAACAAAGGAGTCCAGGTTAACCGTTTCACACTCCTCTCATTTGGCTGTGATTGGAAATTGCGAAAAAAGAGTTACGGAAAGTAATAAAAAAACATATATTTATTGCACACAGGTAATAAGAAAAGCTGAACGTTAAATTCTGCATTCTTAAAATTCTGTTCAAAGTTTTTGTAGTCCAGACCGCACAACCCGGACCAGTACTGCAGCAACAGGAGCGCAGTGGGGTCTAGAATACGCCCCCAGCTTGCTGATTGAAGAGTGAGGGAGCAGCAGCAAACTACTGCTCAGCAAAGGCGTAACTAGAACCTTCAGGGTCCCCGATGCAAGAGACCATGAAGGGCCCCACGTACCCCTGGCCAGGGCCCTTCCATTCAAGCCTGGGGCTCTTCCCACTGATCCTGGGGCCCTTTACTCTCGTTGCGGGGCCCTTTTATTACGGTCCTGCAGCGGGACCCTTTCACAAGTTCTGCAGTGGGCCCCCTTCCTGCCATCTTGGGGCCTCCCCACGGTGGTGGAATGCCAATGCCCGGTCACAAGTGTGACCTTTGCGATCCTGGAAGTTCACCTACTGGTCTCAGTAGTTTTTATTTCTAGGTATTTTAACTGTATTATTTTGCACATCCGGGGCAAAGAGTTTATTTGTGTTCCAGGAAATTGCACAATTTTGCACACATTCCTGCTGGTGTGAACAGAGCCTAATATGTTACAATGCCATGTGTATGAGACCTTAAAATTAAAGGAGAAGTACAGCAAACATTTTTTCTTGCTGTATTCCTCCTATGGATGAAGTCTTTTGTCTGCTGACACCACAGAGCCAATCCTGGCTCAGGCAAGATCACGACAGTGAAGTCGGGATCCGCCCACATGCCTGAACCGGCACACGGATCAACCTCTCAGTGAGCCGGCTGCCCCCGCCCCCTCTGCAGCCCAGCACTCCAGTGAGCCAGGGGGACAGAGCAGAGAGCTGCTGACTCACAATCACCAGCTCTCTGCTCACGGAGTCCTGAGAACTGAGCGATCTGCGGTGTTTGATCGCTCCGCTCTCAATGTTAGTGCTGGCAGGGGGACAGATGCAGCATCATGTCAATGCTACATCCATGTAGGTAAGTATGATTGGGGACGAAAAAAAGTCCATCCTCCTCTTTTAACCTGTGATATGGTCAGGTAGGACAATGAAACTGAATCAATTCAAAGCTCACCTCCACAGCAGCCTATATTTACCTCCGTTCACCCCCCCGTCCCCCCACCTACTGCTATTTTGTTTGACTATCAGGAGCAAAGAGAGGAAACTGAGTAGAGAAGGGGAGGACTGAGCCAGGGGGCAGGGGGGCAATTGTCCCCTGGGCCGCTCTGATATCCTATAAAAAGGCTGCACCGCTTCTGCCACAGACATTCCTAAAAGATGCCTGGTGAGAAGAAGTAAAAAGTCTCTGCCACTGACCTACTGAGTGCAGGGTGAGGACAAGGACAGAGCTCAGGCCTCCCTTCCCAGCATGGATGGTGTAAACTGTGTCTGAACAGAGGCCGGTTCCATGCCCCACTTGAGACTCTCCTCACCTGGCCAGTCCCAAGCAAGCTGTTCCAGCTTCCCCCAACCGCCCCCTGCTGGCCAGTTTGGGAACCTGGATTTAGCAGGTGAGTAGAGAGTACCTGGAGCAGGGCTTCAGCCTGGAATGGGGGTCAGGGGAAGGATGGTAAAAGAGAGAGTTGGAGGGGGGCCGAATTGCTGCACCATGGGCCTCTGGTTGGTACTTGCCCCCTGGGCTGAAAGTTTCCAGTCTGCCCCTGGTCCCATGTAAGCATGCCACAGAGAAGAACTCTTGCTCTCCTAGTGGAAGCAGTGGTCTCTCTGCAGAGGTCCGGTACACCCCCTGCTGAGTCAAAGCTAGAGCTCTCAAATGAGCAGGTAGCACAAGCTTTGCTGATTGGAGAGCTCTAACTCTGATTAAGCAGGGGGTTGTTGGACCTTTGCAGAGAGTCCACTGCTTCCAAACAGAAAGCAAGGATTTTTCTCTCTGCAACATGCTGGCAAGGGACAGGCTTTTCTACTCAGGCTGTGTCTGCTTTCTAAAGAAATGTAATTCTATGACTTTAAAACTGGAAATTCAGCCAGAGCCAGGCAGGCGATTAGCATTTTCAGAAAGAAGGAAAAGCAATAGCAGCCTTCATATTGATCTCCATGCAGGTTTCATTTAAATTTTTTAGGTGATGATTGTTCAATAATTTTTTTTCTGCACCATGAAGAAGAGACACTAGATGGCAGTAAGGAAAATGTAGACTGGCATGCCTTCCACAAACTCAGAACAGATAATCTCTCCTGTACTTTCATTACTATTATGTCTCTTGAACTTTTCTGTCTGCTGAATTAATTTACTGAATTTATTGTTGAAAAAAAAAAAAAAAAAAAAGTAACAATGGGAAAGTGCTTTATTAATGTTGCCAAGACAGGAACAGAAAGAAGCACATCGGCTTATGAAGCAACAGAAGAACAAGCTGAGGACGGAGTCACAGAACGCAGCTTCTCACCATTCACATAATTATTTTTTCAGCTGGATGTGAGATTTGCTTTCATAAATCAGTGGTGGTTATAAGCATCCTGGAAGAAAATGCAGGCTGGACAAATCAATATAATACAAGTGTGAGGGTCAGAAACCAGACCATATCAAATCCCGAGACCTGCTCCTTCCTATATTTCTGTCCAACACCTGAGTTCCGGAGCTTATGTGTTTGGTGACCTTTATGGTGTTGGAGATACAACAGCTTTCAGTTTAGCAGATTAACTGCAGTTCACAAATAGGACACTAGATGTCGCTAATGCTCAGTGATATGCTATGCATTTCTATGATGTGTTGTAATTTCCTGTACACTGTACTGAACTTGTTGGTTATCTTTTCCTGTCTGTTGTTCTTAGTACAATGAGGTGACATCTTTGATTTCTGTGTTATGTTCCAATAAAGAAGCCAGTTCCTGTTTACTCCACAATGTCTGATCTGAATGGACTCCGCTGCACCCAGTGATCACACTCTGCAACATATGGTCCCTGCATCTGAACAGCTTCTTGACCTCTGCTCTTGGAAATCACTTTCCAAGTTACTCACTTATTCTGAATCTGCTATGAGCCGTGGCCTTCCTGTCTATGGTGCCGTGGCCTTCCTGTCTATGGTCTATGCTTACGCTTGCTGATCTTATTATAGCCTCGTTTACCAGTTCCTGATGTCTTATTGAATCATGCGCTCTGATCTTTAATTAGGATTCCTGTCTTGTTTGCTCAGGTACTCAAGACTCTAATCTCTGGTTTTCTTTGGTGTCCATTGCAAATCCATAATATGTATGTGAGCCGCTCAGGCTGCTAGGAAATGTAGTCCTGTGCCTGCTACTGTGAGTGCTGGCTGGGAAGGAGCCCATATATGTAGAAAAGAAAGCGGCACTTCCAGTCCCAGGAACTTAGAAACTTGAGTTTATTGGTTTAAATCAAAAGTCCAACATCGAACATGTATACAAGACAGACTGGATAGCAGACGCGTTTCACACCATGCGCTTATTCATTGCTCTGAGCACATGGTGTGAAACGCGTCTGCTATCCAGTCTGTCTTGTATACATGTTCGATGTTGGACTTTTGATTTAAACCAATAAACTCAAGTTTCTAAGTTCCTGGGACTGGAAGTGCCGCTTTCTTTTCTACATATATGGACTTCTCAGGTTGCGGACCTTGGTGAGCACCCAGTTTTGAAGGACTGCCACAGTTGCTCGGGATCTCTCTGGCTTAGCTGACAGCCTTTGAGCGGTGATCTGTTTTTTCCTTGGTTCTTGGGAAGGAGCCCACCCACACTCCCGACAATGACAGCCTGGACCCCCGCTCTCAGCCGGAACCCCTATCAGGCCATGCACCTAACGTGTTTTACTCCACCCACTGGGGCTGACTCATGAGGATGGCCATTCCCATGAGTAAGCTCCAGTGGGCGGAGTGAAACATGTTGGGGAGTGACCTGGCTGGGGTCCAAGCTGAGACTGCTACTTGTCTACACACAGTAGGTCTTGTTTTGATGTGCGGCTCTCGGGATCTTCTGTTCTTTCTCTGGTCTCCAAACACCACTTCAGTTCTTGGCCTTGTTTGATCGGGTCCACACCCAGTACTTCAGTCTCTGGTTTTCTTTGATCTCCAATCAGCACTCCAGTCCCTTGCCTTGACTGCTTTGTCCTTCAACCAGAACTATAGTTCCTGCCTTGTTTGCTCTGGTGTGCACCCAGCACTCTAATCTCTGGTCTTCTCTAGTCTGCAACCAGCACTTTAGTCCCTTGCATTGACTGCTTTGTCCTTCAACCAGAACTATAGTCCCTGCCTTGTCTGCTCTGGTGTGCACCCATCACTCTAATCTCTGGTCTTCTCTAGTCTCTAACCAGCACTCCAGTCCCTTGCCTTGACTGCTTTGTCCTTCAACCAGAACTATAGTCCCTGCCTTGTTTGCTCTGGTGTGCACCCATCACTCTAATCTCTGGTCTTCTCTAGTCTCTAACCAGCACTCCAGTCCCTTGCCTTGACTGCTTTGTCCTTCAACCAGAACTATAGTCCCTGCCTTGTCTGCTCTGGTGTGGACCCAGCATTCTAATCTCTAGTCTTCTCTAGTCTACAACCAGCACTTTAGTCCCTTGCCTTGACTGCTTTGTCCTTCAACCAGAACTATAGTCCCTGCCTTGTCTGCTCTGGTGTGCACCCAGCATTCTAATCTCTAGTCTTCTCTAGTCTCCAACCAGAACTCCAGTCCCTTGCCTTGACTGTTTTGTCCTTCAACCAGAACTACAGTCCCTGCCTTCTTTGCTCAGGTACACACCCAGCACTTTAGTCTCTGGTCTTCTCTGATCAGCCAGCACTCCAGTCCCCTGCCTTGACTATTTTAGCTTCAAGCAGAACTATAGTCCCTGCCTTGTCTGCTCTGGTATGCACCCAGCACTCTAATTTCTGATCTTCTTTGGTCTCCATTCAGTTCTTGGCCTTGTTTGCTCAGGTACCCTGCACTTCAATCTCTGTTTCTCTGATCTCCAACCAGCACTCTAGTTCCTTGCCTTGACTGTTTAGACCTTCAACCAGAACTACAGTCCCTGCCTTTTTTGCTCAGGTACACACCCAGCACTTCAGTCTCCGGTCTTCTCTGATCAACCAGCACTTCAGTCCCTTGCCTTGACTGTTTTGACCTTCAAACAGAACTATATATGCCTTGTCTGCTCTGGATTGCACCCAGCAATCCAATTTCTGGTCTTTTCTGGTCTCCAACCAGCACTTCTGTTCTTGGCTTTGTTTGCTCAGGTACTCAGCACTCCAATCTCTGGTCTTCACTAGTCTCCAACTAGCACTCTAATCCCTGGCCTTGTATTTATTGATCTTGAATCAGCATTCCAGTCCCTGCCTTGTCTGCTTAGGTCTGAACCCAGCACTCCAATCTTTGGTATTCTTTGGTTTCCAATCAGTGCTCCACTCTATTCTTGGTCTGCCCTTGCCTTATCTGCTCTGATCACTGACCAGCACTTCAATCAGTGCCTAGTCTGCTCTGATCCTCAACCAGCACTCCTGTGCCTGTCTTATCTGCTTTAATTCTCAATCAGCACTCCAGTCTCTGCTTAGTCTCCTCTGATCTCTTATCCAACACTCCAAGCCCTGGCTAGTCTGCTCTTGTCCCAGATCAGCACTCCAGTCCCTGTTTTACCTTATCTGCTCCTCAACTACCAATTCAAACAGCCAACTGAGGACTCACATGGTAGAGGGATTAAAAGGATCATAAACTGGGGTGACGATCTAGCAGGATGGTGAGGGCGTCTGAGCTTGAAGTAACACAGCCATCATCCAAGCCAGAATCCCCCCCGGCGAGTGTGGTGTTTTCCCTGAAGCAGTCTGGGTGGAAGGCAGCGTGGACCCCAACATCAGCTGGAGTGTGACGTCATCAAAGAAGGGAGAACACAATGCGTTTCTGAGCATGTGCAAGGCTCGTACAAGTGACACTTGAGAAAGGAGCGTGCATGCTCTGTACGAGCCTTGCGCATGCTCAGAAACGCATTGTGTTCTTCCGTCTTCAGTGACGTCATAAGCCAGCTGGCATTGCAGTCCACGCTGCCTTCCACCCAGCCTGCTTCCAGGAATACACCACACTCGCCGACAGGATTCCAGCTTGGATGATGGCTGTTACTTTAGGCTCAGACGCCCTCACCATCCAGCTGAATCGTCACCCAAATGTATGAGCCTTTTAATCCCTCTATCATGTGAGTCTGGCTGTTTGACTTTTGTATGTTTAATAAACTGTTACACTTAGAGGCGCTCTTCTGTGTTTCCTTCATAAAGGCATGGATGAGCAAGCTTGGGGTGGAGGAACTTGACTGGCCTACACAGAGTCCTGACCTCAACCCGATAGAACACCTTTGGGATGAATTAGAGTGAAGATTGCGAGCCAGGTCTTCCCATAGACACACTCCTAAACCTTGTGGACAGCCTTCCCAGAGGAGTTGAAGCTGTTATAGCTGCAAAGGGTGGGCCAACTCAATATTGAACCCTATGGAGTAAGACTGGGATGCCATTAAAGTTCATGTGCGTGTAAAGGCAGGCGTCCCAATACTTTTAGTAATATACTGTAGATGACTGTTGGGTGAATGCAGGTGTGAAAAGTAGCGATGATTATTGAATTGATCATTTCCCGCTTTTGAAATACAACCCGATAATCATAACGTTAGTAAACAACTCTGCAACCATAGTTTTTTTTTTTTCAGTTTTCCAGCTTAGTGGTCCTCTAAATGTTCCCTCTTCCCGTCAGACACATAAAAAGACGTTACAGAGGCAATTAACTGCTTTTGTATGAAAGTAGGCCATGTGTCTGCCTGTCCGCTCCTCTCTCTCATCCCGCTCGGAGGTAATGAATTCGGTGGCACACAACAATCGGAGAGGAGAGAGACGGAGAGTGATGCCCGCCGGGTCCCCGAGGGGACTTTAACTGTCCTGCCAGCTGCCTGCCCCGTTACAAAGATGTGACTAGAGAGAGGGAAAGGGAAGGAAAAACACCGTGCAGATGAGTACTTCATCCCCAGTAGGCTTTCCTTTGTGTCGGCGTGATTCATACCCCCTGTCAGGCAGGCTGGCACTTTATTTCCGGCCTAGCAACGACTGATTTATGAGTTCATTTATAGAACAATGGGCATGGCGGAGGAAGAAGCGTTCTGGGGCCTTCCTGCAGCTGGAAGGGAACTCAGCTAAAATAAGATGGCAAAAAAGCACTCCTGTCGCCACGCGGGCACACCTTGGCACCTCTCGCTCCGTCCGTACCTGCTTTGAGTTATTGCTGCCATTGCCTCCAAATCATTTTTGATGTGTATTTCACATTTGTATTCTTTATATACCAGTAGGTAGAGTCTTGCTCTAGTGGCTATCAGTATGCCAGCTGCTGACATGCAACCTGCTACAGGATAGGCCACACAGAGAGCCATGGCATCTGAACAAACTTAATTGAAGAAGGAGGAGCATTAGAACTGAAAGCTGCGGCTACCAATGGAATGAGAAAAAAAAAACCCTCAAGACCTAAATATTTAAATAATTATCCACTTCAGCCCCGGAAGGTTTTACCCCCTTAATGACCAGGCTATTTTTACAATACGTCACTGTGGTACTTTAAACATTTGCTGATCAGCTGCCGTACTTATACATATGCGGCTCTGTCCCGCGAACGTCATTTCGGACATCTAGTGGGGGCGCGCGCCTCCGGGCCCCCGCAATCTCTCCCTGTGGAGACAGAACGGCGGTCTTTCGTTGTAAACATGGCAGACCACTGTTTTGTCAGGAATGAACACAGGGATCCTGTGTTCCTCCTATTTAGGAACACAGGTCTGTGTGTTCATTCAGCAAGCCCATCCCCCACACAGTTATAAAGCACCCCCTAGGGGCACATTTAACCCTTTGATTGCCTGTGGTGTTAAGCCCTTGCCTGTCAGTGTCATTAGTACAGTAACAGTATATTACATATTTTTAGCACTGATTACTGTAGTAATGTCACTGGTCCCCCCAAAAGTGTCAAAAATGTCAGTTAGGTGTCCAATTTGTCCAATGCAATGTCGAAGTCCTGCTAAAAATCGCTGATCGCCGCCATTACTAGTAATAAAAAAGCATCCCACGACCGCGCAATTGTCAGTTAAAGCGGAGTTCCACCCAAAAGTGGAACTTCCGCTTTAGGTAGTGCTAACCCCCTGACATGCCACATTTGGCATGTCATTTTTTTGGGGGGGGGGGGGGGAGCGGGTACCTAGTTTTGACAGGTACCCGCTCCCACTTCCGCTCGGAGCGCCGCGGCGCCCTGAGCGTAAGTTCTCCTCTCCCCCTCCCTCCCTGCAATCTTCTGGGACATGTCAGAGGTCCCAGAAGATTGCCGGCCAATCACGACGTGTAGCGCAACTCGCGCATGCGCAGTGCGTACCCGGCTGTGAAGCCGCAAACTGTCACAGCCGGATGCCCACACCAGTGATGCCGGTGCCGGAGAGCAGAGAGGGAGAAGAGCGAGGCTTCGGGCCGCCGCATCGCTGGACCGTTGGACAGGTGAGTGTGTTAGGCTGGAACTCCGCTTTAAAGTAACGCAGTGCCATATCCCAAAAAATGGCCTGGCCATTAAGGGGGGTAACACCTTTCGGTCCAGAAGTGGTTAACTGACAATTGTGCGGTTGTGCGATGCTATACCCAAATAGAGCTTTCTTTTGGTGGTATCAAATTGGTGGTATTGCATCAAAAGGACTCCAGTGGCAACCTGTGAAGCTCTGGTGAACTCCATGCCCAAGAGGGTTAAGGCAGTGTTGGAAAATAATGGTGGCCACACAAAATATTGACACTTTGGGCCCAATTTGTATATTTTCCCTTATTGGTGTACCTACTTTTGTAACCAGCGGTTTAGACATTAATGGCTGTGTGTGGAGTTATTTTGAGGAGACAGCAAATTTACACTGTTATACAATCTGTACACTCACTACTTTACATTGTAGCAAAGTGTCATTTCTTCAGTGTTGTCACATGAAAAGATAGAATAAAATGTTTACAAAAATGTGAGATACTGTATATACAGTATACTGTACACCGGGACACTTGCTCTTTTGGCTCAGACTATCAAGAACTTGGGCTAAACAAATGCTGAAATGCAACCTGTTACAGGATAGGCCACACAGGGAATAGTATGATCAGAACATCAGAACTGACAGCAGAGCCTGCCCATACAATGATGAAACTGCCCCTGTACTATATATGGATATACTTTATTCAGGCATACATATTTATATATACTATAAATGGAAACTCAAATTACACAAAGTGACGTTAGCGTGATTAGATTTGCATTCACACTTGTTTCTAAATGAATAAATACAATTTTACACCTATACATGTGTAATTTACCGCATGTAGTTGTGCATTTTAGTGCCTGCTGACTCCTGTTGCATTGCCCCTTAATGAGCTTCAAAGCACCAAATAAATGGATCTGACCAGTTTTTGGCCAATACATCCCAAGGCAGTGTATATGTATTCACATGTACAGTATGTGTTGCTGTGCATTGAAGGGTCAGGTGCCCTGTTTACAAGCACTGAGCGCTCATTATAAATGCTCCGAATGCAGCCTAAGAAATGCACATGCAATGCGTGTTCCCAAAGTGAGTCACTATACTTTACAGCGCACGTTGATGTGCGTGATAACCGTCATGTACAGGTGTGGAGCCAGCCTAAGGCTAAACCTACTCGGACGTCAAAGCCTCACAAATGCCTGTCAAAGCTCTGAATCAATTATGTGCACTGCGGCAATGTTGTTCACATGATTGTGTTTTCACTGCTTTTTGTTGTGTCACACTAAAATGAATCCCACATGTAGCGTTTAGCTGGCGCTGCAAACTCGCTGCACTGCAACGCGCTGAAAATATGCCACAAACACCCCTATGGCATTTACAGTGCATTTGAGATGTGCTGGAGAGCATTACTAGTCAATATGATAGTACAAGAATTCATACAGTAGGAAACCAATGCAGAGGAGTCACCCAGAAAGCCTTATTTACCACAATTCAAACGTGTACAAAACGCACGCAAAACACATCGATAACATAATATAATATGTTAGCATGACAAACATGTCTATGGGCCTCCATGAAATCTAAAATTTAAATGAACATCTAATTGAGCTCTATGTGTTTGTTCTCCTTTCACTGTCCAGTCACTGTCTGGGGGCTCGTCCGGGATGATGCTGGCCATCAGACTAATGGTGTCTAGTGGATGAAGAAAGTACTGAGGGAGAAATGTCTGAATAAAATATCAATATGGCAGCAAAAGGAAGCGGCTTTTTTTTATTTGTATCTCTTTTTATTTCTCTATTTTGGCTGGAGGTCTGCTTTAATTAATGAGCTCATGTGGAATCGCAAAGTTAACAAAACTACAATTGTAATCTACGAAACAATCCATCTGTAATAAACTCCAAATCACTTTCACAATTTTTTTTAAATCTGTTATGGTCCTTTAAAATCAGAGGACTGCAGCCTCTTGCCAACGGTACAAACTCCCTTCCTCAACCCTATATCATTTGCATTGCTGGGTCCCTGTAAATCATTTTCTTCTGAGTGAGTCATGGCTCATGTTATCAGACTGCAGAAAACTTTAGAGGGCAGAGCTGTGAACTACTGGCCTTCTAACCTCAGCCTCCTAATAAAGTGTTCCCACAAATTCACGTTAGCAGGTGGGCGCAGCTTTTAATCACTAGCCTGCAAACCTCAGCTTTTTAATAGAGTGTTCCTAGAAATCAAGGTTAGCAGGTGAGTAGACTTGTGAATCATTGGCCTGCAAACCTCAGCCTCTGAGGCAGGCCATAGACGAGTCGAAAATTGAACGTTCTGTCGATTGAAAAACGAAAATGGCGCATACGGTTGTGCCATCATTTTTTTCAATTTTCCTAAACAAAATCGAGCATGTTGGTTCAGGCACTTTCGATTGCGGCACAAAAATCGTGTGTCTCATCTGGCACACTAATAATGGGAAAAACGAACGACCATGAATTTTCGTTCGGTTTTCGACTTGTCTGTGGCCTGCCTTAATTAGGTGTTCGCAGAAATCTATGAATCGCTGGCCTGAAAACCTCAGCCTCTTAATTATGTGTTTCTTGAAATCCTGGTAAGCAGGTAGGTGGAGCAGTAAATCAGTGGCCTGAAAACCTCAGCCTCCTAATTAGTTGTTTCTAGAAATCCTGGTTAGCAGGTGGGTGGAGCTGTGAATCACCTGCCTGCATACCTTAGCCTTTTAAAAGGGTGTTCCCAGAAATCTGGATTAGAAGGTGGGCGGAACTCTGAATCACTGGCCTGAAAACCTCAGCCTCTTAATTAGATGCTTCTTGAAATCCTGGTTAGCAAGTAGGTGGAGCAGTGAATCAGTGGCCTGAAAACCCCAGCCTCCTAATGAGATGTTTCTAGAAATCCTGGTTAGCAGGTGGGGGAGCTGTAAATCATTTGCCTGCATACCTTAGCCTTTTAATTGGGTGTTCCCAGAAATCTGGATTAGAAGGTGGGTGGAGCTGTGATTCCCTTGCATGCTAAACCCTTGTCTCTTAATTATGTGTTTCCAGAAATCATAGTTAGAAGAAGGTGAGTAAAGTTTGGCCTGCAAACCTCAGCCTCCTAATTAGGTGTTCCCAGAAATCTGAATTAGAGGGTGGGTGGAGTTGTGAATCACTGGCCTACAAACCCCCAGCCCCTTTCAGTGTTCTCTGAAATCCAGGTTGGCAGGTGGGTGGAGCTGTGAATCACTGTCCTACAAACCCCCAGCCCCTTTCAGTGTTCTCTGAAATCCTGGTTGGCAGGTGGGTGGAGCTGTGAATCACTGTCCTGCAAATCTTTGCCTCCCAATTGCGTGTTCCCAGGAATCAAGGTTAGCAGGTGGGCAGACTTGTGACTCACTGGCATGCATTCCCTTTTAATTGGGTGTTCCCAAAAATCTGGATTAGAAGGTTGGGTGGAGCTGTGATTCACTTGCCAGCAAAACCCTAGTCTCCTAATTATGTGTTCTCAGAAATCATAGTTATCAGGTGGGTGGAGCTGTGAATCACTGACCTGCAAACCCCACCCTCTTAATTAGGTGTTCCCTGAAATCCAGGTTGGCAGGTGGGTGGAGATGTGGATCACTGTCCTGCAAATCTTTGCTTTTCAATTGGGTGTTCCCAGAAATCAAGGTTAGCAGGTGGGTAGAGTTGTGACTCATTAGCATGCATACCCTTTTAATTGGGTGTTCCCAAAAATCTGCATTAGAAGGTTGGGTGGAGCTTTGTTTCACTTTCCTGCAAAACCCTAGCCTCCTAATTATGTGTTCTCAGAAATCATAGTTAGCAGGTGGGTGGAGCTGTGAGTCACTGGCCTGCAAACCTCTGCCTCGTAATTAGGTGTTCCCAGAAATCTGAATTAGAGGGTGGGTGGAGCTGTGAATCACTGGCCTGCAAACCCTAGCCTCTTAATTAGGTGTTCCCTGAAATCCAGGTTGGCAGTTGGGTGGAGCTGTGGATCACTGTCTTGCAAATCTTTGCCTCCCAATTGGGTGTTCCCAGGAAATCAAGGTTAGCAGGTGGGCAGAGTTGTGACTCACTGGCATGCATATCCTTTTAATTTGGTGTTCACAAAAATCTGGATTAAAAGGTGGAGCTGTGATTCACTTTTCCTGCAAAACCCTAGCCCTATGTGTTCTCAGAAATCATAGTTAGTAGGTGGGTGGGGCTGTGGATCACTGTCCTGCCAATCTTTGCCTCCCAATTGGGTATTCCCAGAAATCATAGTTAGTAGGTGGGTGGAGCTGTGGATCACTGTCCTGCAAATCTTTGCCTCCCAATTGGGCATTCCCAGAAATCATAGTTAGCAGGTGGGTGGAGCTGTGAATCACTGGCATGCAAACCCCAGCCTCCTAATTAGGTGTTCCCAGAAATCCAGGGCAGCAATGTGCACAGATGTTTTTCTGACACCGAAGCACACCTTTAAGTCTATTTCAATGGAGTCTCCCTTTCAGGTCTATTAACCAAATACTAAATATAAAATAAGAGAACTCTCCCATGACACAACAGCAAAAAAAA
Organism: Pelophylax lessonae; assembly: GCF_965119305.1. Lineage (NCBI taxonomy): Eukaryota > Metazoa > Chordata > Amphibia > Anura > Ranidae > Pelophylax > Pelophylax lessonae. The sequence goes on from NC_138768.1 coordinate 37,326,747, forward strand.
AAAAACATGTTCCTAATAAAATCTTTAATGTGGGAGTTTCTCTGATTAATCCATACAAAACAAGATCAGAAAAATGACGAGGGTCTAATTTGAAGTGTCTCCCCGAATGGCTCCGAACTGTGACACCAGAAAAGCTGTTCCTGTTAATTTTCACAGCAGAGCTGTCAGCGGCTCTGAGACTAGCTCTCCTCCATAGCCAACACTTCCCTTCCACACATCAACTGTTCAATTAACACAAGGAGGGAAGAAAGCCGACTGCAGCCCTCCATCACAGCTTTGATGTTTCTCCACAATTTATGAAAGTGTACACAAATCTAATTACAAGCCCCAGTGCTTCCCATTTACATGAATCTACTCCAGTTCAGAGCTGTTTATATCAAAATAATTGTGAAGAAAGAAAGAAAGAAAGAAAGAAAGAAAGAAAGAAAGAAAGAAAGAAAGAAAGAAAGAAAGAAAGAAAGAAAGAAAGAAAGAAAGAAAGAAAGAAAGAAAGAAAGAAAAAAAGAAAGAAAGAAAGTGTAGCACGCTCTTAGGTAGGTAGGTAGGTAGGTAGGTAGGTGCTGGGAAAAAGCATCTATTGCTCCTTCTGCTTATCAGGGGAGCCTGATCTATTAGGTTGCCTGTTGCGTGTCCCCAGGTGTGATTCACTGGGTCTGAGGGAGTGTCCCCACTCCATCCAATGAGGGATCTTGTTGGACAGTGGAGGAAACCCAGCCAGTGACACATTAGCTTTTGTAGGAGTCCCAGTGGGAGGGCATTCTTGCAATGCATCCTGGGATTGCCCATAAAAGCAAAGGAGACATGTGACAGGGCATCTTTGGCTGGAAGCAGAGTCCCAGGAGAAGGCTGACGGCTGTCTCTCCTCCTGCTGTGTGGAAGTTGGTCTTAGGCGGTCGGCCTAGTGAACCAGGTGTGGAGCTGAACTGCAGAGGATCCAGTGGAGCTGACGGTGGAGCTGCTGGCAGAGTCTCTCGGGAAAAACAGTGTCTGTGAGTACCAGGAGATTTGCCAAAGGGTCTGCCCAGGAAGGGGGACCACTCCAGAGAAGTCAGGGGGATCAAGGAGCTAGCGCACACAGAGAGAGTTACAGTAAAGGGGGTGTCGTGTAGAACCTCTGAAGAACAGAAACAAAGGGGGTGCCAGGAAGAGGCCTGAAGAGCGAATCACAAAGTAATACAGTTCATTAAATTCTTCTTGACTGCAAGTGACAAGGTGAAGCAGCGACCTTGCCACACTTAGCTATATCTAGACGTCCCAGCAAATTGTGCATAGTTATTCAAGTTGGAGTATCCCACTCATCCCTTCTCCTATCCAAGTTCTCAAATAAAACTACAAAAAAACAAAACCAAGAGCCAAGCACTTTAAAAATGATGAACTGTCCTGTTGTTGTTATGGGTAACCCAGTGGAATCCGTAACCAGCAGCTCCCAAGGGAGTGAAAGAAAGAAAGAGGGGAAGGGAGGAAGAAGAAGTAAGGAAAAGGAAAAAGGGAAAGGAAAAGGACAAAGGGAAAGGGAAAAAGGAAAAAGGGAAAGGAAAAAGGGAAAGGGAAAAAGGGAAAGGAAAAAGGGAAAAGGAAAAAGGGAAAAGGAAAAAGGGAAAGGAAAAAGGGAAAGGAAAAAGGGAAAGGAAAAAGGGAAAAGGAAAAAGGGAAAAGGGAAAAGAAAAAGGAAAAGGAAAAAGGAAAAGGAAAAAGGAAAGGAAAAGGAAAAAGGGAAAAGGAAAGGAAAAGGGAAAGGAAAAAGTGAAAGGAAAAGGGAAAGGGAAAGGAAAAGGAAAAGGAAAAAGGGAAAAGGAAAGGAAAAGGGAAAGGAAAAAGGGAAAAGGAAAAGGAAAAAGGAAAAGGAAAAAGGAAAGGAAAAGGAAAAGGAAAAAGGGAAAAGGAAAGGAAAAGGGAAAGGAAAAAGGGAAAAGGAAAAAGGAAAAGGAAAAAGGAAAGGAAAAGGAAAAGGAAAAAGGGAAAAGGAAAGGAAAAGGGAAAGGAAAAAGTGAAAGGAAAAGGGAAAGGGAAAGGAAAGGGAAAAGGGAAAAGGAAAAAGGAAAAAGGGAAAGGGAAAGGAAAAAGGAAAGGAAAAGGAAAAGGGAAAGGGAAAGGAAAAGGGAAAAGGAAAAGGGAAAAGGAAAAAGGAAAAAGGGAAAGGAAAAAGGAAAGGAAAAAGGAAAGGAAAAGGAAAAGGGAAAGGGAAAGGAAAAGAAAGGAAAGGAAAAAGAAAAAGGAAAGGAAAAGAATATGAGAGGAAAGGAAGGAAGTGAGGAAGGAATAGTAATCCAGTGTGAAACTTTGTGCAGCAGCTTTCTATAAATAAATAAGGAAAGGAAGGAAAAGGAACAAGGGAAGGGAGGAAGGAAAAAAAAAAGGAAAGGTAGGAAGGAATGAAAAAGGGAAGGAAGGTGCAATGATTCAGTGTGAAACTTTACCTCTGTGAAGGATAAAAGAAAAGGAAAGAGGAAAGAAGAAAAAAAGGGAAGGCAGGAAGGAGAAGTAAAAAAAACAACAGAGGAAAGAATGAAATGGAAAAAAAGAGGGGAGGCTAAGAAAGGAAAGTGAGAGGGAAAGGGAAAAGGAAAAAGGAAGAGGTAAAGGAAAAAGAAAAAGGGAAAGGGAGAGGAAAGGGAAAGGAAAAGGAAAAGGAAAGGAAAGTAAAGAAAAGGAAAGGAAAAAAAAAGGAAAGGAGAATAAAAGGAAAATAATAGGAGAGGGAATAAAAGAAGAAAGAAAGAAAGGAAAGAAGGTAGGTACAGTAAACCAGTGTGAAACTTTGCCTCTGTGCAGCAGCTTCCTGTGAAAAAGTAAAGAAGAAAAATACAAATAAAGGGAGGAAGGAAGGAAGGGAAAGGAAAAGAAGGGAAGGAGGAAAGGAAGGAAAGAGGGAAGGAAGGTGCAATAATCCAGTGTGAAACTTTGAAGGAAGAAAATTAGGGAAAGCAGGAAGGAGAAGAAATGAAGAAGGAAGAAAGGGAAAAGGAAAGGAAGGAAAAGGAAAAAAAGAGGGGAGGAAGGAAGGAATGAAGGAAGGAACAAAAAAAGGAAAGGTAGGAAAGAGGGAAAGAAGGTGCAATGATCTAGTGTGCAACTGCCTCTGTGAAGGAGCTTCCTATAATAAAGACCCTTTACTGCTGCTCTCTCCTTGTGCAGGGTGCCTGGTCACGTCTCCGCCCTCTCCAGTAATTTTACGTGGGCAGCCTGTATTGAGTGGTCCTACTGGGCTCCTTCCACAGCTCCGCTCTCTGCACAATGTTGAAGTCATGCCTACCTTTTACAAGATAATACCTGGGTTTGGAGCACGGAAAGTTGATCGATATCCTTTGCGGCTGTTGAGAAATGTATTAATATGAAATTATCTGTGCTCAGAGTTCAGCTTTAAGGATGAAGATAGAGGTTTTAATTTGCTTCTTTTGTAAGCAAACTCGCGGCCGTCTCCTCAGTTAATAATCGTCTGCGGATATTTATATCTGAAATCTATGAAGATTAAACAAAATTATTTGCCAATGTTTTAATCACGCTCATCTCATGGATAATGTAATAAAAATGTTATAGGACGTATAGACAGGACAATATAATAAAATATTATTTTCTTTTACCCCTAGAGACTCAGCAGACGAGATTACCGTCTTGGAACTTTAAATCCTCTCGCAACACGTATAATTAAAAAATGTCTGGAAAGGTCAAATTTCTCATCTCGAAGGCAAGTGTCATTCGGGAGAAAATGATTCTTCAGGTTGTTAAATGAAATAGGATTTTTAAAAAATGAGTTAGTGAATGAAAAGTGAGTGGTGTCAGTGGTGGAAAAGTTGATTGTGAGAGTCTAATATAGTCACTTCAAGGAACAGGACGCAGGCGGCCATCTGCTTGTGCCATGATTAACTTTAATGAAAAGGTCTATAAAGGTCTTTTTTTTTTTTTTTTTGCATATATTTTCTTTAGTACACTCCGTTTTAAATTCAAAGAAAATAAAATACATATTCTTTTTATTTGGTTTAATAAGGTAAATATAAATTACTGCATATTAATATTTCATATATACTGTACTATTTGGAGCCATCGCTTCTAAAGGCTTATGTAACAGTAGCTGTTATGACATAAATCTAAACGGCAGAGAGATCAGATTATACACACTGCAAAATGAGTCACCCCTCTCCTTTCCAGCAGTGTTAGGCCTTACTGATCACTTTTATTATTTAACTTTAAAAATGCCAGGACCTCTACTGCCCATTGAGGTTCTGGACTTCAACAACTGAAGGACAAGTGGTGAAGGTCAGATGCAGGAGAAGCGAGGCTTAAACTCAGAGCCGGGGCTAGACTATTTTGCACCCTAGGCAAGACCAGCTCCTTAAACCACCCCCCCCCAAAAAAAAAACTGTACACATTGTAAACTGTACAGGAAGGGGGCCTTCCTGTACATAATTCCCCCCCCCTCTTTCCCCCTTTTAACCCCATTCTCCTCTTCCTGTATACACTGCCCTCTTTAATCCTACACCCCCCTTCCTGTACAAACTGTCCCTACTCACCGCACACACTGCCCCCCTTTAACCCTACACCCCCTTCCTATACACACTGCCCCCCTTTAACCCAACACACACACCTTCATTTACACACTGCCCCCCTTTAACCCTACACCCCCTTCATGTACACACTGCCCCCTTTAACCCTACACATACCTTGATATACAAAGTGCCCCCTTTTAACCCTTCCCCCTTCCTTCACACACTGCCCTTCTTTAATGCTACACCCCTGCCTTCTCACATTGCCCCCTTTAACCCTACACCCCCCTTCCTATACACACTGCCCCCCTTTAACTCTACACCCCCTTCCTATACACACTGACCCCCTCTAACCCTAACACCCCCTTCCTATACACACTGCCCCCCTTTAACCCTACTCCCCCCTCCTATACACACTGACCACCTCTAACCCTACACCCCCTTCCTATACACACTGACCCCCTCTAACCCTACACCCACCTTCCTATACACACTGCCCCCCTTTAACCCTACACCCCTTTCCTATACACACTGCCCCCCTTTAACCCTACACCCCCTTCCTATACACACTGACCCCCTTTAACTCTACACCCCCTTCCTATACACACTGCCCCCCTTTAACCCTACACCCCCATTCCTATACACACTGACCCCCTCTAACCCTACACCCCCCTTCCTATACACACTGCCCCCCTTTAAACCTACACCCCCTTCCTATACACACTGCCCCCCCTTTAACCCTACACACCCCTTCATATACAAAGTCCCCTCTCTCTAGGGGTTGACCTCCCCTGGGGTTGAGGAGGTGACCAGAGAGGAATGTGGCACTGACCATGGCTGCGCCCTAGGGGTGGCAGTGTGCCCTTGGCGGCTGCCTAGTTTGCCTAGTGGTGGCACCGGCCCTTCTTAAACTTGACCTAAATAGAAGTCATAGGCCTATATGGTATTCAGTCGAGATCAGCCTTTCTCAGCCTTTTTAACACAGAGGAACCCTTGAAATAGCTTTCCGGTCGCAGGGAACATCTGTTAAAAATTACTATATCTACAACTCATGATACATGAGTGGGATGGTCAATGGGAAGAAGTCTTCTTAAACTTGTGGTCACTGGGATGAATAACCCCTTTTTGATAGCTAAAAAGAGCAATAGTGTCAGTGCATATTGCTCAAGGAACCTCTAGCAACTCTGTTCAGAGTTTCCTGAGCTGAAAGCTTGATTACTTCCCCCTGGCTCTGGAAGAAGTTTCCAGACCATAAGGCTGGGAGATTCAAATGATCAGTTGAATATTTATCCAATCCCTGGAAGAGGCTGGAGAGGTGATAAATATGCAGTAAGCCCGAACAGATGGTTATTTCCCTTAACCCCCCAGTTCTCTTGGGGGGTGTCACGGGGTAACGTGGCAGAGCCTAAGGTAAGAGGAGTGGCTTACCGGGTAACTGGCGTGACACAGGTTCACCAGAGGCGCGGAGTCTAAGTGTTAGCCGGTTTTAACCAGGGCCCCAGATGGTGGGGATGGATTTGGCTGCTTGCTAACACCAGGTCGCGGCCCCCCGGATTCCCTGGGAGAGCCAGGAACAGGTCCAGGACCAATAGCCGGTAGCAGGTAAACAGATCAGGATGAGACAGGAGGATAATCAGGGCAAGCCAAGGTCAGGGCGGGCAGCAGGTAATCAGAATCCAAAGACAAGCCGGGTCAGGTAAACAGGGACAGCGGATATAACAGGCACAGGATACAGGAGAGCTAAAGACAACACAGCAATCACCTAGAGTGACAGCTGTGTTTAAATAGGCCGTTTTGGCACCAATTTGGTAGCCTCGAACTACACCGAGGTAGCCTCCAACTCTACCGAGGTAGTCTCAAACTCTACCGAGGTAGCCTTGAACTTCCACCAAGGTAGCCTCGAACTCCACCAAGGTAGCCTCAAACTCCACCAAGGTAGCCTCGAACTCCACCAAGGTAGCCTCGAACTCCACCAAGGTAGCCTCGAACTCCACCAAGGTAGCCTCGAACTCCACCAAGGTAGCCTCGAACTCTACCAAGGTAGCCCCGAACTCTACCAAGGTAGCCTCGAACTCTACCAAGGTATCCTCAGCGCATGCGCATAGGCGTTCGTCGGTTAGCGACGCCAGTGCGCCTGCGCAGAGTATTCAGTCCCTAACAAGGACCAATAGCCGGTAGCAGGTAAACAGATCAGGATAAGACAGGAAAATCGCCAGGACAAGCCAAGGTCAGGGCGGGCAGCAGGTAATCAGAATCCAAAGACAAGCCGGGTCAGGTAAACAGGAACAGCAGATAATAAACAGGCACAGGGTAAAGGAGAGCTGAAGATAACACAGCTATGATTCAGAGTGATGACTGGCTTTAAATAGGACACTTGGCGCCAAATGCGAGATAGCCGCGAACGATCCACGGTAGCCTCAGCGCATGCGTGTGCGCATAGGCGTTCGCCGGTTAGCAGTGCCAGTGCGCCTGCGCAGGGTAGTGAGTGCCTGACAGGGGGCTGTTTCCCCTGGAGACAAGTCCACTTAGACAACAAACAGCAGTCTTGGCCTCAGCAGCTGCTAGCCTGAGGGCCTGGGGAAGATTGCCAGAGTATTAGATTTGCTGGAGGACACTCCGCTGAAGTCCTGTCCTGAGAAGGATCTAGTTAATATACCTCACTGCGGATCTACCTGCGGATGCTGGATGGCAGACAGCTCCAGGGACACTGTGAGCAAGGACCTTGCTGGTGACTAATAGTTATGCAAGTGCCAAAAAGGAACTGGGTGCCAGAAGTGGCTTCAGGGACCTGCTGTAGGGTCCCGTTACACTGGCTATTCCCTGCTACCTCCAGAAAACTGCTTTGTAACATTACAGAGAGAAGTTTGTCCTCCTACCATTGTTACTGATCGGTATGGAGGTTCCTGTGAACCTAAACACCTCTCCTGTTGAAGTTATTCAGCAGTAAATTCTAAAAGGACATTCTTTAGACTGAGCCTTAATTGTGGGTGGGATTCCAAGCTCCAGCAATGGTGATCTTAGACGCCAGCAACATAAAATAGACTAAATGTCTTGTGTGTCGTGGGACATTGCCTGGAGTGTGGTTTAGTAGGGCAATAGAGGGTAATTGCTCTAGTTCAAGGCTTGTTAACTTTCGTATCAAAGAAAAAACCCTGTTCCAGTAAACCATATGTGGAGCATTGTTCCTCGCAGGGAACACCCTCTAAAACAGTCCTCCGATGATGATGGATACATCTTGGCTAAGCGAGTGGGAACCAGGTACCACCTTGTCAGTACTTTGATGCTCGCCTTTAATAAAGAGACATTCAGTATACTCATATGGGCGATATGAAGCCTGGAGTACCAAGATTCAGGTGCTATTTCAATACTGAGATCCCTCTTCCATGCCAACATATATGGCTGTTTCAATGGTGAGTTCAGTAACAATGCATAAGCCTGGAAGATGCCACCCCTGGTGCCCTGATCCTTAGCACACCATTGTTCATAAGGTGTTAATAATGCAGGGTCCGAGGGGGAATGGAGACCTGATAGAAAATGTGCAATTTGGAGAAAATGAAACCATTCAGTGTGGGGCATCTCTAAGTAATCAATGCAGTGGGACAAGGTAAAGGGCCCTCTATGCATATAAAAGTGTCCTGTGTGGTAGAGACCCCTGTCTGTCCACCATTTGAAGGCTCTAATCTCCATGCCCGGAGGGAAAGCTGGGTTATGAATTAAGTGGTCCGAAGGTTTAAAGGCCGAGACCAATGCTAAGTTAGTGCACATCCGGTCCCACAACGCAAAGGAGTGGGAGGGACAGAGTGGGCACCATAATAGAGGGCATAACCCTAGGGGATGCCATAGGAGCAAATCAATAGTGTAGGAAGGAATCGCTTGTTGTTCGATGTTGACCCAATCAGGACTTTCCCGTCGCAAGTATACAACGGATAACTGTGTAAGTTGTCCTGCCTTATAATGTGCCCAGAAGTACGGGACCCCCAATCCTCCCTTGGTTCTTGGCGTGTATAGAGTGGTACGAGATAGCCTATGGCCCTTAGGGCCCCAGATGAACTTAAGGACTCTAGATTGGAAATTAGTTAAGTCAACTCTATTAAGCAGGCTAGGTAGGGAGTGGAACAAGTAGAGTAATTTAGGTAATAGAGTCATTTTGACTGCTGCTATTCTACCTAGCCATAAAATGTCAAGTAGTGTCCAGTCCGAGAGTAGGTCATCTAGGTGACAGTAAAAGAGGGGGGGGGGGGGATTAGCTGAGTATAGTGATGCATAGGGTGTTGTAAGAGAGATTCCCAGCTATGGCAAAGCCCCGCCCTACCTTTGGAATGGGAAAGCTTCCCGTTTACAGGTCATCAGCCGCTCAGGGAGACTGATGTTAAGTGCCATCGACTTCATCTCATTCACTTGAAGTCCCGATATGCTACTAGGATTCTCTTAGCATCCGCACTAGGTTGGGGAGAGAGGTAAAAGGGGAAGTGATGAACAGGAGGATGTCATCTGTAAATAGCACGCAATTTTCTTCCCGTGTTCTGCATGTAACACCTTTGATATCTGGATTATCTCTAATAGCTATCGCTAGCATCTCTATCAGCTATCGCTAGCATCTCTATCGCAATAGCGAAGAGCAAAGGGGACGGGGGTACCCCTGACGAGTACCATGCGCGAGATCTCAATGGGAGTAGAGTGAAAGCCAGCCAACCTAACTGTTGCCCGTAGGGACGAATATAGAGTTCCCATGATACAAAGAAATCACGGACCAAAGCCCCAGGTCTTTAAGACCTCAAACATATAAGGCCAGGAAACTGAATCTAAGGTCTTTTGTAGATATAATGAGAGTAGAAGTCCCTCCTGAGGGGCACCCTCCTCCCATGCTGCCTGCATAAGGGAGATCAAATCAATAGACCCCCAAATCTGATCCGGGCCTTGCCTGCCCAGGATGAAGCCCACCTGATCCCTATGCACACATTGAGGGATAAAAGATGATAACTGATTATCAATCACTTTAGTGAACAATTTGAGGTCAATATCTGAGGGATATAGGTTGATCATTTCCCACCTCTCCTGGATCTTTCTGTGGTTTTGGCATGACTGAGAAGTAGGCCATATGAGAGGGGGATCTAAGGAAGCTCCATCCCGTAGGGCATTAACCACTTTATCCCCTGTGGATTTGGCTGCTCAATGACCAGGCCCTATTTTGCGATTCAGCACTGCGTGACTTTAGCAGACAATTGCGTGGTCGTGCAATGCTGTACCTAAACTAAATTTTCCCCCACAGATAGAGCTTTCTTTTGGTGGTATTTGCTCACCTGTGCGATTTTAATTTTTTGCGTTATAAACAAAAAAAGAGCGACAATTTTGAAAAAATAACAATATTTTTCACATTCTTTTATATGAAATTCTTAAAAAAAAATGTAAAAATCTAAATTTTTTAACATTTTAGGCTAATTTGTTTTCTGCTACATATTCTTGGTAAAAAAAATCACAATAAGCGTATTTTGATTGGTTTGCGCAAAAGTTATTGCATTTACTAACTATTGGAAAGATTTATGTCATTTTTTTTTTTTTTTTACTAGTAATGGCGGCGATCTGCGATTTTTTGCGGGACTGCGACATTGCGGCGGACAGATCGGACCCCTGACTGACATTTTTGACACTCTTGGGGGTGCCAGTGACATTACTACAGTAATCAGTGCTAAAAATATGCACTGTCACTGTAAAAATTACACTGGCAGGGAAGGGGTTAACAGTATGGGTGATAAAGGGGTTAAATGTGTCCCTAGGGGCGTGATTCTAACTGTCAGGGGGCGTGGTTTGTGAAGTCATCACAGAGACATGCGATCCTATATAGCAGGATCACATAGCTTCTGTGATCACTTCAGGGAGAATGACAGACGGCTGTGTTTACATCAGCCGCCTGTCCTTCTTTCTCAGCTGCGGGAGATCGCGAGTGGCCGGCGGCCATCGGAGCCGCCTGTCACATGCACTGGCTCCCCGTCTGACGAGCGGATGCAGGAGCGCGCCACCGGCGGTGCACACTCGCCCCCTAGAGTCTCCTGAGCGAGTGACGCAGTACTACGTCGGTTTGCCCAGGAGCGGCTGCCTGCCGCAGTAAATCTGCAGTGGGTGGTCGTGTAGTGGTTAAAATAGCATACCAAATGCGAGATTAGTAACTTTGCAGTATTATTTTGCAGTAGTACAGGGCTGGGAACCCATCGGATCCAGGGGCTGGTGGTTTTGATTGCTAATTTAATTTCCTGCGCTGTAATGGGAGCTTCCACAATTGAGCTATGGTCGGAGACGAGTTTGGGAAGGTGGAGTCTCTGAGGACTAACAAAGGTTAACCCAAGTACTACAAAGTGCACATTTTCAGCATTGTTGAAAGACAAGAGGAGGAGTTTAGCACCAGGAATAGGTGTATACTTATCTCATCTCTCCACAAGCCAAGGTCCATGGCCCTAGGATCCAAGATAGTTCCAAAGGGACACAGGAAATGATCTGGGGACTAACAATGGTTCATCCAGGAACCAAAAGCTGCAGCACTTCAGCACTGTTGAAAGACAATGAGATGGGTTTAGCACCAGTAAGAGATGAATATTTATGTCAACTTGTTCAAAAGCCAAAGCTCCATGTACCACCTAGCTTTAGGAATCAATATAGTTCCACAGGTATAAAGAGATGGATCTGAAGGTCTACTAAAGTTCATCCAATCACCACAAGGTGCATCTTTTCAGCACTGCAGAGGGACTCAGCACCAGTAGGAGGCAGAGATTTATCTAAATTTGCCCAAAAGCCAAGGCCTCATGTACCGCCTGGCTTTAGGATCCAAAATGGCTCCATGGGGTCAAATGCCAAAAGCAAGGGCCCATGTACCGCCTGGCTTTAGGATCCAAAATGGCTCCATGGGGTCAAATGCCAAAAGCCAAGGCCTCATGTACCGCCTGGCTTTAGGATCCAAAATGGCTCCATGGGGTCAAATGCCAAAAGCAAGGGCGAATGTACCGCCTGGCTTTAGGATCCAAGGTACTGTAGCTCCAAGGGGACACAGAAATAGATATGAGGACTAACAAAGGTTTGCCCAGGTATTACAAAGTGCAACTCTTTAGCACTGTTGAAAGACAAGCCATGTTCCCATGGCCCTAGGATCCGAGATAGCTCTATAGCAGGGGTGTTGAACTCAATTTTTTTGCGGGCCGCATCAGCATTATGGTCGCCCTCAAAGGGCCGGTTATATCTATAAGATTAGATGTCCAGAGCAACCCACGCCCCCTTACATGAGAAGTCAAGAGCCCCCCCACCATCAGAAGTCAAGAGTCACCCACCCTTCCTTACATCACAATGCACCCCCTTACCTTGTGCTGCTGCCAGGAAGAAGATGCGGGTGGATCTGGGAAGAAGTGCAGGGTCTGCAGGAGAACCAGAGGAAGGCTGGAGTCAGCTTCCAGAGTCTGCTGAATGTGGAGACCAGGGGAGGCAGAGGCAAGGTGGTGTTGCGGTTGCATAGAGAGGTGCAGGATCGGTACGAGAGGTTCTTCCCTCCTCTCTGCTGTGGACTGCTGAGAGGGGGAGGGGGGCAGGCAAGCTTTTCTGCAGCTGCACAGAGGAATGCAGGATCTGGCAAAGGAGTTCTGTCCTCTCTGCTGCTGACTACAGAGACAAGGTGGGGGCAGAGACGAGGTGGGATGCTGCAGCTGCAGGAGAGATGTGAGGGCCACATAAAATGGCCTGGGGGGCCGCATTCGGCCCACGGGCCTTGTGTTTGACACCCGTGCTCTATAGGGACATATGAATAGATCTGCTGACTAACACATTTTCTTCCTGGCACCACAAGGTGCAGCAGTCCAGCACTACTGAAGGACAGACGAGGGGCCTAATTTCAAATTGTACAAAAGTCAAGTCCTATGTACAATGTACCACCTAGGCCTACAACTCAAAAGGGCTTATTGAGGACACAGGGAGGGATTTTAAGACCAAGATAGGTACTTGAGGCATTTAAAGATCCCTGCACTTCAATACTGTTGCTAGAATAGATAAATATGGCCAAGTTGGGTACATATTAGCTAGTTTTCTTTCTTTCTTTCTTTCCTTTATTCTTTCTCTCTTTCTGACTTGCCTGCACACCAGATTCATGGCACCTGTATGGTGACAGATGACGAATGCTTTCCCAGTAATTTCACACATGCATGGGCCGACACACGCCTGTTGCTACCACGGGCGATGAGAGGAGGGGAGCCGCGTGGCGGCCTGACAATCTGCAGACAGTTTTATTTGGAAGAATTCAGCACGGCACCTGTACAAGTGACAGAACGTCCCCCTCCAGAACTGAACTCTGGGCTACGCGGTGGATCATTAGCATTCCGTTCGATGCCCATCCCCCGGCTGCTCGATGCGTCGAGCGGCTGCTCGTGTCTCCGGGTCCGGAGCTGGGAAGGGGGAGCGGCGGATGAGCAGCTGCCAACCAGCTGGGCCAGTCACTTGCGTTGAACACTTGATAATGTCTTGTTTTCACAAAATATGTTCGGCTTTTGTTGTGAGCAGCCATGTGTGACTCGGAGGTGCTGCTAGATTCCAGGAGGCTCTTTCTACTCCTGATTACTTTCTGTATTATTTAATGCGTTCAGGTTGAGCGCTGTGTCCTCTGTAATCATGGCGGTGCACAGTGGTTAATGGGCTTCTCTATACAGGGGAGAGATTTCAGCTTTAGCCTCGAACTTTCCAAAGAAAGAGGTCGCTATGAAAAAAAGTTGTTCTTGGTCATAAAAAATGAACTGTAGAGTAGAAATATAGAGTATGGAAAGACTCCAGGAGATAAAAACAGTGCAGACCTCATCCAGGAACACCGGACAAAGCATTTCACAGAACAGATCTTTAGTTTGCTAAAGCTCTGTGTATCATAAACAATTGGAAATTACTTGTTTCATTCTTTGTTGCATCACATTGCTGCTGAACGTATGCAACCTCTTTGCAGACACACACTGTCTACATGCAACCCAACGAGGGTTGCATGGCAATTCTCGGGCCTGATGATCATAACAGTGACAGAACTTTGACCAACCCTCAGAAGGGGAATGTGACCATTTTTTTATTAGGGAGTACACCTTGACCTAGTTCTCCAATAGTAAGGTCTGAGGTTGAGCACCCCACCCCCCACACACACCTGTACTCTATCAGTGTCCACTATCAAGTAGATATAGGAGGAGTCCCATGCAGTGCATTAGCACATCTTTCCCAGCAAGGAGTGTTGTCTCCAAGGGTTGGAGAGGCTGGATTCACCCCTTTTTCATGGATAGTGTAGGACCCACTGATAATTGGGTACTTTGACGCAGTGGTGGGCTTGAGCACGATATGGCCATATGGTGGGACTAAATCCCCATTTTTATTTATGGATTGTCTCCATATTTGATAGTCATTTCTTTTGCATGTGTGCGCTATTCTTTTTTAATATACATGTTGCTTGGTCCATAGCTGCACCGGCTTTAGATATACATGTTCAGGGCTTGCTCCCCCAATTTTTTGAAGGTCTATGTATAGCAACAACTTTTTTTTTTTCTATGGTAAAGGTTTGTCTCTTATGTTGGAGAGAGGATCTGTGACCCTCGGTCTTTTTCCTCTTTCCAACCTGGGGCCACTCTTCGGTACAGCCCTCACCAAGTAATTGGAGGCATAGGCGTGCGCACAGGGTGTGCCGGGTGTGCCTGGGCACACCCTAATCACCTAGGGCACATTAGCATTATCGCTCTGTTTGCCAGTGAGGAGATGGGAAAGATCTCCCTCGGACCTGCTCTGCCATAAGAGAAGTGCCACACACTTCTATTTCACTTTGCCAGCAGGGAGAGTAATGTACCGGGGCCATGTACATGTAGGCAAACACATGCATGTGTATTTAAATTTTGGGGTGCACACCCTAATGCAATAGGCTGCGCACACCTATGATTGGAGGACCGGTTTCAGCAGGTCCCTAAGGAGTGGGGTCCAGCTGCCTTTGGCCTAGGCAGACTAGACTGCCTTGTCCTTGCACCATGGGGTGTTCAGGGATTAAGACACTTCCTCTTCGGAGATTGGTCCTTTTCAGTACCCTTGTGCACTTTTTTGTGTGCTGAAATTTCATGGTTCACTTTTTTATTCACTGGGGATCAACTAAAGGCCCGTACACACGTAACGATTGTCGGCCGTAAAATATTTCGGCCGCTGAACGATCGGCCGATTGTCGGCTTGTTAGTATGATGCTTCCGACAACCGACTGCGACTTTTCGGCCGAACAGAATCGGGTGTGCAGGCTATAAAATTTTTGTTGGCTGTCACCAGAACGGCCGATTGTTCGCCAGTCAGTACAGAATTCGGCCGACTAACAGCAGATGAGCAAGACTGGGCATGCTCAGAAAAGAAAAAACACACGGAAAGTCAACCATCACATGACATCACTTCTGCAGTCGGCTGTTGTTGGCCGACAAAATTCGTGTGCAGTCTTTAGCACTTTTCAACCGACATGACAGCACCGGACAAAAGACGGCCGATCGTTCGGCCGACATTCGGTACGTGTGTACGGGGCTTAAGCACCACACAGCGGAGCAATGAAAAAAACAAAACAATTGGCCTAGCCATTGTATATGCCTTGGCACCTTTGTAAAGGTTTTATTTATGGCTCTCCACATGTGCGCCAATACACTTTATATGTGTGTGTGCGTTTTATTTATTTATTTTTCTCACTCACAGGATGATAGGGGTGTTGGTCTTTGGGCCTACCGTTAAGCCTAGGGGGAGGGTATGTGGCCCTTAAGTACTGGTACTCTTTCATACCTGGATGTTAGGCTCATTCCAGATGTTTCTTCTTACACCAAGCTAACTATATCCCCATTTACACTTCCCTAGAGAAAGACTTAAAGTAGAAACATAGGCAACATTTTTTTTTTTTTTTTAATTTTGGATAGAGCAAGGGAGGGTTTAAACCCCTGTCAATTTTTTTTTTTTTCACCATCTGTGTCCATTGCAGAGATTTCCCTTCACTTCCTGTCCCATAGCCAAACAGGAAGTGAGAAGAATTTCCTGCAAGTTAGGGTGAGTCTATTCGGGATCCATTTGGAAGATTTTCCCTCTATTACTTTTCTGGGGATAACCCAAAATTTGGAATTTTCTTTTACTTTCACTTTCAATGATAATGGGTGAGAATGGTAAACAGGACAAATAGAGAAGGTGAATCTTGTTAACCACTTGCCGACCGCCGCAAGTATATATACCGCGGCGGTCAGCCCCTCACAGGGGGCCCATGTCCGCCGGTCACGTGACTCTGCCATCGTCGGGGGAGAGGGAGAAAGTCAGGCGGCTAGTGTAAACAAGCCGCCTGTCATTCTCCCCTGTGTAGAAACAGTGATCATACAGTTCTACTATGTAGGACCGTTGATCATTGTTTCTACACCTTAAGCCACAGCCAATCACAGTTAGAATCACGCCCCTAGGGACACACTGCCCCTCCCTCTCAAATAAAGTTAACCCCTTCACTACCAGTGTCTGTTTACAGTAACAGTGCATATGTATAGCACTGATTACTGTAGTAATGTCACTGGTACCCCCAAAAGTGTCAAAAATGTCAGTCAAGGGTCCGATCTGTCCGCCCCAATGTCGCAGATCGCCGCCATTATGCGTTAAAAAAAAAAAACAACAAAAATGACAAAAATCTTTCCCTTTGTTAGTAAATGCGATAACTTTTGCGCAAACCAATCAAAATACGCTTTTTGCGATTTTTTTTACCAAACATATGTAGCACAAAAAAAATTGGCCGAAAATGTTAAAAAATTTTGATTTTTACATTTTTTTTGGGGGGGAATTTCATATAAAAAAATGTGAAAAATATTGTTATTTTTGCAAAATTGAAGCTCTTTTTCTGTTTATAGCGCATAATCAAAAATCGCACAGGTGATCAAATACCACCAAAAGAAAGCTCTGTTTGTGGGAAAAAAAGGACGTCAAATTCGTTTAGGTACAGCGTCGCACGACCGCGCAATTGTCCGTTAAAGTCACGCAGTGCCGAATCGCAAAATACCCCCTGGTCAGGAAGGGGGTAAAATCTTCCGGGGCTTAAGTGGTTAATGGGGGGGGGGGGCATAGATAGCAATACAAACTCACAAGCCTCATTCGAATCCCTCTCCACTCTATCCAAAAATAAAAAAAGCCATTTTTGCCATCAGTTTTACTTTAAAGGCCTGGTCTACGTACTCTTTCTTGTTTGGGCAGAATAGCTGCTATAAAAAGAATTTCCCCCCAAACATGTTATAATAATTTCACTCCCTGCTTGTCCCTGTTCCCTCCCTAAAGTTAGTTAAATTAGGTTAAATACATATGGGGTTCTAGGGGATGCAGGGTTGTCCCAAAGATGATGTATGCTCTGTAATTGCAGGAGGTTTGGGAGTCCCTCAGCACCAGAGATAATATAATGCAGCTCAATTGATCCAATTGATCTTTACCAATTATCGGTCAGACTGGGTCACACTTGAGACTCAGGCAGGCCTCCCGCATTCTATAGATCTCCTAATGTAAATCCCTTCTAGAGATCACAGGATGAAATTATACCTAACCCTGTCACAATCCATTTATCTCTGGACCCACCTCCTCAAGTTTCAACACACACCTTTGGCCCCTCTCTTCAACAAGCTGTCATTCCCCCGGGCCTTGTGGTGGACTATTAAGGGCTTATACAGGATAGAACACTTTCTGGATTACAAAGGGATCAGACCACCAGAATACTTCCTCCAAACCCTAGGCTTCAGCTCCCCAAATATTCCACTTTTTAAGTTCCCTCAAGCACAGATGATACATTGTCATGAGAACACTTATTGAAAATAGGTATATGCAAACCACTGGCTCCAGAGGGGCATTTTGGTGCAGTATCTTTTCCTTTCTACAGCTACGACTAAACTTCCCTACCAGCTGGCATTGGAGGCAGTCCGGAGATAGATAAGGGAAGATTGGTCCCAATGGCCTACCATGGCGCACATGGGGATTCTTAACACTACATTTAGAGAAGCAATTTACAAAGGTTTGTCCTGTTGGTACATAGTGCCATTGAAAATTGCCTGGATCTTCCCTGATGCTTCCCCTCCCAAGTTTTGGAATAGAAGTCACCATTTACCACATCTAGTGGACCTGTCTAAAGGTTTAATGCTTTTGGACCATAGTGTTTACTTTGATTTACTCTGTGACTAATTTTAACATGGTAAAGAATGCTAAAACAGCACTCTTTAGTGACATGATGGATGACATTCCCAGACATACGAGATCCCTCATTCTTTAGATCATGGGTGTCCAACCTTTTGGCTTCTCTGGGCCACATTGAGCGTAGAGAAATTTTCTCGGGCCGCATATAAAATATAAACTATAGTTAAGGTATATAAGTATTAAAACGCTGCCGCGCCCTTCCCATGCTGCTGCCCCCCCCAGCACTAATTTAACACAACTAGGGGATGATCCCTTCCAAGGCAGCCTCTGCCTACAGTTAGTTGGAAGCTGCTGTGGCCGTGCCCCCGACCCGACTTCCTTCTTCCCCATCAAAAAAAAATAAATTGTCAGGGGGCAGTGGGCCGCATTGCCTGGGGCTCTGGGCCGCATGCAGCCCCCGGGCCGCAGGTTGGACATGCCTGATTTAGATCGTTTTAATTGCCAAAATGTCTATTAAGAAATCATGGAAAACTCCAGTAGCAAATATCGTCCCAACTACAAAAAAAGTTCCTGGACAAAGTTGACTAGCATTCTTTGAGTTAAGCAAACCAGACTTGAGAAAATTTGGAAACCCCTAGATAAAATATCTTTAATCATCTATATGATCATTTGGCTTACTTGAGAAGTCCAGTGCCGATCCAGGAGAAGCTGCCTTCCTTCTATACCCTGTTCTTTTTTTTCTGTTTGTTCTTTTTCCACTTTATGACCCTTCTTCTGATCCCTTTTTTTTCCCCTTCTGTTTTCTTTCTCTTTACTCCCCCCTATCCCATTTTTTTGTTCTATTCATGTAGAATGTTCATCTATTTTGCTCAACGATCAAGGCCTAACTCCTAGTTTTCTACAGGCAGCCTGTACCGGACCCTCCTACAGCTCTACTCTCTGCAAAGGCTATGTACACACAATGACGAGGCCACCACTACCTTTACAAGGTTATAATACATGGCTTTGCCAAGACATTTGGTGCACACAGTGGATTTATATTTTTCATTTTCTGCTTATGGTCAAATATACAAATAAGCCCCCATGGCTGATCTCTAATCCATTGCTTTCAGTGTGTCTCTGTCTTACAGACAGTTCCCCACACTTTTTATGATCCATGTTGTGTAATGGGCTGTGTTTTTTTTGTGCTCATTTTCTTTTCGCTAGTTTTCACAAATTAGACCTTATATTGTCAAACCACAGAGCAAAGGTAGGAACACACAAATTCCCAAAAACTGCATTGACTTTATTAGTACAATTTAACTGATATAGGAGGTCATTTTTTGTTTTAGGCCATAAATTCTCTGAGGTTGTACTTAGAAAGGGTTTTCTTCCAATGCATAAAGCCCACTAAGAGTTCATAGAAAAGAACAAATTTCAGTTGACATTGATATGTTCTCGCTGACTCCACCATCGGGCACAGACGCTAGAGCAAGAAAGATCTAAAAATAACAATACGGCAAAGCAATGAAATGAACAAAGCCTTTCACTCATATCCCGGTGTCAAGATAAAATCCTAAGTTGGCACTGAATCCAGGAACCAGCGCTGTAAGGCTAGACACAGTCCTGCCTGAGCATTTCAAAAACTTAGAAAAAAAATCCATCTGAAAAATGAAACAAGGAGCTGGGATGTAAGTTAATTCCCAACTAACATTTTGTAACAAAATCTAAGGTTTTTTTGCTGGCTTGCAGTATATTAGAAAGACTCCCCTCTACACCCTGTCTTGGTAAAGGTTATTTTGACAAACAGTGATGTGGATTCTTTCCAAGGAATCTGTAGCAAATACTATTGCGTGTTTATGTGTATGTGAGTCTCAAGCATGGAGCTCAAATAGTTGAGTAACTAAGCCAAGAGCTCAGATAGTTGAGTGTTCCAAGCTTGCAGTTCAGGTAGTTCAATGTTCCAAGCCTGTAGCTCAGATAGCTTAGTGTCTCAAACTTGGAGCTCAGATAGCTTAATGTGTGCCAAGCCTGAAGCTCCAATAGTTGAGTGTCTCAAGCATGGAGCTCAAATAGTTGAGCAACTAAGCCAAGAGCTTGGATAGTTGAGTGTCCCAAGCTTGGAGTTTAGACAGTTGAGTGTCCTAAGCCTGATGCTTAGATAGTTGAGTGTCCCAAGTCTGGAGCTTATATAGTTTCATGTCCCAAACCTGGAGCTCAGCTAGTTGAGTATCCAAAGCTTGGAGCTCATAAAGTTGCATGTTCCAAGACTAGAGCTCAGATGGTTGAGTGTCTCAGGCCTTGAGCTCAGAAAGTAGAGTGTCCCAAGCTTGCAGTTCAGGTAGTTGAATGTTCCAAGCCTGTAGCTCAGATAGCTTAGTGTCTCAAACTTGGAGCTCAGATAGCTTAATGTGTGCCAAGCCTGAAGCTCCAATAGTTGAGTGTCTCAAGCATGGAGCTCAAAGAGTTGAGCAACTAAGCCAAGAGCTTGGATAGTTGAGTGTCCCAAGCTTGGAGTTTAGACAGTTGAGTGTCCTAAGCCTGATGCTCAGATAGTTGAGTGTCCCAAGTCTGGAGCTTATATAGTTGCATGTCCCAAACCTGCACCTCAGATAGTTGAGTATCCAAAGCTTGAAGCTAATAAAGTTGCATGTCCCAAGACTAGAGCTCAGATGGTTGAGTGTCTCAGGCCTGGAACTCAGAAAGTAGAGTGTCCCAAGCTTGCAGTTCAGATAGTTGAATGTTCCAAGACTGTAGCTCAGATAGCTTAGTGTCTCAAACTTGGAGCTCAGATAGCTCAATGTGGGCCAAGCCTGAAGCTCCAATAGTTGAGTGTCTCAAGCATGGAGCTCAAATAGTTGAGCAAGTAAGCCAAGAGCTTGGATAGTTGAGTGTCCCAAGCTTGGAGTTTAGACAGTTGAGTGTCCTAAGCCTGATGCTCAGATAGTTGAGTGTCCCAAGTCTGGAGCTTATATAGTTGCATGTCCCAAACCTGCACCTCAGATAGTTGAGTATCCAAAGCTTGAAGCTAATAAAGTTGCATGTCCCAAGACTAGAGCTCAGATGGTTGAGTGTCTCAGGCCTTGAGCTCAGAAAGTAGAGTGTCCCAAGCTTGCAGTTCAGGTAGTTGAATGTTCCAAGCCTGTAGCTCAGATAGCTTAGTGTCTCAAACTTGGAGCTCAGATAGCTTAATGTGTGCCAAGCCTGAAGCTCCAATAGTTGAGTGTCTCAAGCATGGAGCTCAAATAGTTGAGCAAGTAAGCCAAGAGCTTGGATAGTTGAGTGTCCCAAGCTTGGAGTTTAGACAGTTGAGTGTCCTAAGCCTGATGCTCAGATAGTTGAGTGTCCCAAGTCTGGAGCTTATATAGTTGCATGTCCCAAACCTGCACCTCAGATAGTTGAGTATCCAAAGCTTGAAGCTAATAAAGTTGCATGTCCCAAGACTAGAGCTCAGATGGTTGAGTGTCTCAGGCCTGGAACTCAAATAGTAGAGTGTCCCAAGCTTGCAGTTCAGGTAGTTGAATGTTCCAAGCCTGTAGCTCAGATAGCTTAGTGTCTCAAACTTGGAGCTCAGATAGCTTAATGTGTGCCAAGCCTGAAGCTCCAATAGTTGAGTGTCTCAAGCATGGAGCTCAAATAGTTGAGCAACTAAGCCAAGAGCTCCGATAGTTGAGTGTCCCAAGCTTGGAGTTTAGACAGTTGAGTGTCCTAAGCCTGATGCTCAGATAGTTGAGTGTCCCAAGTCTGGAGCTTATATAGTTGCATGTCCCAAACCTGGAGCTCAGCTAGTTGAGTACCCAAAGCTTGGAGATCATAAAGTTGCATGTTCCAAGACTAGAGCTCAGATGGTTGAGTGTCTCAGGCCTGGAACTCAGATAGTAGAGTGTTCCAAGCTTGCAGTTCAGGTAGTTGAATGTTCTAAGCCTGTAGCTCAGATAGCTTAGTGTCTCAAACTTGGAGCTCAGATAGCTTAATGTGTGCCAAGCCTGAAGCTCCAATAGTTGAGTGTCTCAAGCATGGAGCTCAAATAGTTGAGCAACTAAGCCAAGAGCTCGGATAGTTGAGTGTCCCAAGCTTGGAGTTTAGATAGTTTCGTTTCTCAAGCCTCAAACTCAGATAGCTGTGTGTCCCAAGCCTGGAGCTTAGATTGAGTAAGGGACCGCTTTGCATAGGAACCTTGATGGAGTAGTATAGCTTTACATGCAACGAACAAAAAATGATTTTTTTAACCTAAAACGTTAAAACAGTTTAATTAAGGCTTTTCGTGCTGACTAGTTAACTGACTTTTTACACCTGCCTACCTCTGGGTCCGATCCGGTTCACTAAAAATAAATGGAAGGGGACTCCCTCCTCTTCCATTTAGGTGGAGTGGATCACAGCTAGTTGGGTGTAAATGGAGAGTGGAGTCCATTTACTCCTGGTTACCCATACAGCAGAGCAGGCTATGTCCATGTCCGTTCTGCAGAAACTGAGCAGACACCGATGTGTCCTCCTCCCTCTCTGCCCCGATCAGCAGGTGATCTGTGAGCTGATCCTCTGCTTATGGAACAGAATCGGCCCTGTGTGAAAAGGGCCTAAGACTTTCCCTGCACATCTTTTAATTTGATGCACCTGGGATAAATACTGAATGAAATGCTGGGGCTTTTTACATTTCTGATTTATGTACTTGTCCCAGATCAATGACTTGGAAAGTATTTAAGATATCAGCATTATGGCAAGCTAACTAGTATTTTTAAAAATAACCACCGGCAGTGGAAACCTACATATACTCTAAGTCAAAGATGGAGGTTTTCACACAGTTAGTTTGTGATGCTGTTGTTTGGCATATTACATTCTCTGCCGTTACAAGGAAAGAAGGTAAACGTGTTAATTGGTTGTGTTTGGTGGTTTCAGCAGCTCCCAGGTGTAAAACAACATCCTGTTTTTCCATCTGAGTGGAGATCTTTCATTTGCATCACTCCGTTTATAGCATGTGAAGCAGAAAGAATGGAGCATTGGCTGGCCATGTATATTTCAATGTAGCAATTACTGGAAGCTGTGCAGAACACTGAGATGGACAGTGGAGATAATATCATCCATAATCCATCATACATTAGGGTTACACTGCCAGCATGGTGTGCTGTGTTAATTGCATCAATTAGGAGCTGGTGTATGGAAGTCATTGACATAGGAAGGTGCAGATATTCTGGAATTCTTGTGCAGAAAATCGAAGATTTGAAGAAGAATCAGGAGGATAGGTATGAGATACTGGGGAGGGAAGTACAAGGACTGCACATTTACTCCTCTGAGATCCAGTATCCAGAAGAATAGAAATCAGAAATATTTAGCATTTTATTTAATTCTCACATTTTCAGATGTGTGGAACTAAGTTTCATGGATTCTTAAGATGCTTCACTGCTGTTGTTTTTAATGTTATGGAGACCAGGTCCCAGTAAATTTGTCAAAAAAATATTATTCACGCAATAAAACTATGGTAAAACAAAATATGTATTTACATGTAGCACCCTCTAGTGTGTGCAAGAAGTTAGTGTAGAGTGTGTGAGTTTAGAGTAGGTAAATTCTAGTTTGGCTTAGAGCTAAGTCTGAGCCATGGAATCTGAGTCAGGGTTCAGTGAGGTTCATGGCTGGATGGCTCATCCTGACAGCTCCTATGGTGCCTCCCACTGGTCTAGAAGGTTGGTTAATCTTCTAGAATTAGTGGGTGGAGGTTAGGAGGAGCTGCCTTGAATATTTATGAGTCCTCGGCCAATCCCCAGTAGTGGGCTGGCAGGGGGCAGAGCTTACCTCATAAATAGACATGAGCCATGCAAGCAGGGGCAGTCAGGTGGAAGATGGAGTTACAGTGTTGAGGAGGCTGTTGGTGGCCCTTGAGGCACACCCCCCTAGTCTGGGGAGGGGGTGTCCTGCCTTGGGCTGGGGCTCGTATGCTGGAAGGATCCTTCTATGACACACATGGAGAAAGCCCTTCCTGGAGACAGGGGAGAAAGAGAGGACAGAGTGAGTAGATTAGCACTGTTGGGGACTAACAAGGGGTGAGACTGCCACATGTAGCCAGTCTCCCTGAAGAGAGCTGTATACTTAAGTATTCATCCTTCCCTGAGAGATCTCCTGAGAGTCAGCTGGGTGGGCTGGTGAGAGTCGGCTGGTGAAGAGTCAGTCTGGAGGACTGGTGTGGAGAAGTTAGCTTGGAGGGCTAGTGAAAGGGACAGCTGCAGCCAGGTGAGTTGGCAGTGCCTGAAGAGGTGGTGCTGGTACCAGTGACCACAGTGGAGAAATGACAAGGTGTCTCGCTATAATTTTTGCTACACAACGAGGAGCTCTGAGTTCCTGCCTGTAAAGGGCTATTGCTAAAGTCTGACTGAGAGTTTGTAAGAATATTCTACAGTGATTCAGCTGGAGCAAGCAAGCAAGTGTGTGCAGGAGGCAAGTAAAGGAGACTGTATATAGGAAGATGTCCCTGAAGTTATTGTTGAAGTTCTGCTAAAGTCAAGTGGGCATCCCATAACTTCCCATCCCTATTCAAGATATTAACTCTCAATAAATAACAAAAACAAAGTTTTGGACTGTTCTCTGTCTCTGGGTGTTTGTGAAGATTTGGTATGCTTGGCTGGGCAGGAGTGGGATTCCCAGTTCACCTGTAGGGGTACACTACAGAAATATTGGAAGTATCCAGATGGGGCGAAGTGTCACTGTGGGTTGCGGGTTCTAGAGGGGGTTACATGTCTCTGCAGTAGACTTGGTGGGCACTGCAGTGTGCTGGATGGCACTGTAGGAGGTTGGTGGGTACTGAGGTCTCCCATTGGGTCTGGGGGCACTGTGGGGGAATAATAAGCACTGCAGGCCATTATGGGAGGTTAGGGGGCACTATGGTATTTTGGAGGGACTGTGGGAGCTTGGTGGGCACTAAGGTCTCTTAGGGGATCTGGAGGCAATGTGGGGCTTTGAGGAGTACTGCAGGACATTTTGGCAGGTTTGGGGGCACTATGGTAGCTGGGAGGGACTGTGGGAAGTGAGTGGGCACTGAGGTCTCTCAGACGGTCTGGGGGAACTGTGGGGGATTAAGGAGCACGGCAGGCCATAATGGTAAGTTAGGGGGCACTATGGTAGCTGGCAGGGACTGTGGGAAGTTGGTGGGTACTTGAGGTCTCTCAAGGGGTCCGGAGGCACGGTGGGGAACTGAGGAGCACTGCAGGCCAGTATGGGTGGTTAGGGGGCACTATGGTGGCTGGAATGCACTGTGGGAGGTTAGGTCATCTGAAGCTGGCTGGAGGCCAAGATGGAGATGCCCGCTGCCATGGCCTGGTGGTCATGAGCAAAGTTTCACTAGAATTATAGAAGAGCGATGGCATAAAACGTCCAAGTGGTCCATCAAGTTGACCCCCTTTTTTGTTTATTTATCTATTTATTTATTTATTTTTTATGTGTTTTTTTTTCATTTTAGTCCAAGTTTAGATCTACTGTACACATAGCTGCCAACTGTCCCGTTTTTGACGGGACAGTCCCGCCAAATAGGACCTTGTCCCGGCTAATTTACTCTGCCGGGACTTGTACAGTATGTGTGATTTAAGAGTGTTTTGAACTAAGCTTCATATTCAAAACACTCCCCTCCCACACCTCATTTAAACCCTTGATATTTTTATTAGTTTCAATCATCGCTAACAGATTACAAATATCATGCACGTACAAAGGATTTCAATGAGTTCTAATGTAGATTCTAACCCGGTTCTTATCTGTAACTATGCACAAAGATAGCTTTGCAATAATGTCCTCAGTGACTGTTAAGTTGAAGAATCAGCCCATTACGATCACAGGGTCATTCTCATGTATTTATTAGTACAGCAGTTCCATATAAAACCACTGCCATGCCGCAGTAACATCAAAGATTCAAACTAGGAGATTTGCAGGGAATGGCTGCAGTTTGGCCTCAAGCTCTGGCAAGACTTCTGCACAATGAAGTGAGTCAGTCACATATGCATAGACTATAAAAAAGGGTCTTATTCACAAAGATCAAGATAATATCACCTCCAACATCCCATGGCCTACAGCCATGTCCACCTCTAATTGTAAAATAAGCCAGCTAGCCAACAAATGCAAGCATGAGATATACTGGAGTCCCATATCAGGAAAAATACACTAATGCTTCCAGGATGTGGTGACCCTCTGCTTGTCACTTTGAGGTATAGAGGGCCAGCTCACCCCCTAAACATTGCTATTTTTTTTCTGATATAAGACTTCAGTTAATTTCATATTTGGGCCAGGCCTTCTTGTCCAACATCAGTGCCCGACCTCACAAATTTGCTTTTTGAAGAATGGTCAAACATTCCCATAGACACACTCCTAAACCTGGTGGATATCCTTCCCAGTAGAGTTGAAGCTGTTATAGCTGCAAAGGGTGGGCCAACTCAATATTACATAGTTACATAGTTACATAGTAGGTGAGGTTGAATAAAGACAATAGTCCATCCAGTTCAACCTGTGTAGGTGTGTGTGGCTGTAATCATCTCTCCTACCCCTGAATGTTCTGATCCTTGAGATGTAAGTCTAAGAGTCTTTTGAAAGCCACCATACTACCCGCAGAAACCACCTCTTGTGGTAGAGAATTCCACAATCTTGTAGCCCTAACAGTAAAGAACCCCCCGCGTTGCCTGAGGTTAAAACGCTTCTCCTCTAATCGCATTGTATGCCCTCGAGTCCTCATGCAATCCCTTCGAATGAACAGCTTTTTTTCTAAGCTGGGATCCCCATTAAGATATTTATAAATTGCTATCATGTCCCCCCTCAGACGTCTCTTCTCCAGGGAGAATAAATCGAGCGATTGCAGACGCTCTTCATAGTCAAGGTCCTCCAATCCCCTAATTAGTTTAGTTGCCCTTCTCTGGACTCTCTCCAGCTCCAACACATCCCTCCTGAGGACTGGCGACCAGAACTGGACAGAATACTCCAGATGCGGTCGGACCAGAGTTTTATTCTTTTCCCTAAAGTTTTATTCTTAGAACCCTACGGACTAAGATATACTGTGGCAGGCATCCGCTCCTGCACGAATCGCTGTAACTGTACGGCGGTCGCGAACAGGAGGCTAGGGGGCGAGCGCGCTCCTGCCCCTGCTCGTCAGTGGGAAAGCCGATGCAGCAGGCAGGCGGCTTTGATTGCCGCCTGACACCCGAGATCGCTCCCTGCTAAGAGAAAAGGACGGTCAGCTGTTGTAAACACAGCTGACCATTCTTTTCCCTGGAATGTTCATAGAGCTCTTGTGATCCTTCTATATAGGATAAAGAGGGGGGTAAGGGGAATGTTGCTGTATGGATGGATAAAAAGGATATATATATAAAAAATATAAAAAAATGCACTGTATAAATATATATAAAAAATTGAAAAATCAAAGTGCTGTGTGCATAAAATGTGCAATCAATGTAAACATAGACTTAATATGTACTCATAAATATATATATATATATATATATATATATATCTTTAAATTACATAAAAGGTGATAGGAAATAAAGTATCAAAAAAAAAACCGCAGGTGCAGCGGAGAATGCAAGGTGAACAATCGTCAATAGGGTAAATTAACAAGTGCATGCAATAAGTGCATATGCAAAGAAATAAATATAAAGTGCCAAATGCGTGCAATCGTATTGTTATGCATACATATAAATGCAGGTAAGTGACATAAACTCAATGGTTATTAGTGATATAAAAGGAAAGGGGAAGTGATAAGTCCAATCGTGCACTATTGTGACTTGAAAAGTCCAGAGGTGGTTTTAGCAGGTGCCAAACTAATAATATCAGGTTGCAATGAATAACCCCGTGGTGGGCAGTGAGGTACTAGGTGACCCCTTCGGTATATAGCACACTCACCAGAGGTACCCACCCCATACAGGGGTACAGAGCGGGTACAAATGCTGTGTCCTAATCTCCTCTGACAATCCTGGGTTGGACGTCTCTGGGGTGTCTAGATAGGATGGGTCCTGGATGGGATCAAGGGTCAAATGGTATCCTGGTGGTTTGAGGTATACGCTCCAGGTATCCACGGGGGTCAAAGGTGCAGGTATTCAGAAAGAAAGGCACATAGTGTAGTATTGCCGGTAATCAGTTTAATGTGGAAAGATAAAGATTACGGGTACTCACATTTAAAAAGTAATCAACAGGCGATGTAAGCTGGCGTGTGGAACGCAATGCGGTCCACGCCTCAATACAGGAACCGGAAGTGATGCGACACACCGTACATATTCTTCTATATAGGATCACAGGTCTCTATGGTCATTTCAGAAGCCCCGCCCCCCCACTGCTAGAATAACTCCCCTAGGCTCACATTTAACCCCTTGATCACCCACAGGGTTAACCCCTTCCCTGCCAGTGTCATTATTACAGTAACAGTGCATATTTTTAGCACTGATTACTGTAGTAATGTCACTGGTAACCCCAAAAGTGTCAAAAATATTAGTTAGGGGTCCGATCTGTCCGCCGCAATGTCGCAGTCCCGCCGAAAATCGCAGATCGCCGCCATTACTAGTAAATAAATAAATAAAAATGACATAAATCTTTCCCGTAGTTAGTAGACACGATAACTTTTGCGCAAACCAATTAAAATACGCTTATTGCGATTTTTTTTTTACCACAAATATGTAGCAGAAAACAAATTTGACCTAAAATGTTAAAAAATTTAGATTATTTAATTTTTTTTTTGGAAATGTTATATAGCAGAATGTGAAAAATATTGTTTTTTTTTTTTTTTCAAAATTGTCGCTCTTTTTTTGTTTATAGCCCAAAAAATAAAAATCGCACAGGTGATCAAATACCACCAAAAGAAAGCTCTGTTTGTGGGGAAAAAAACATGAATTTTATTTGGGTACAGCGTTGCACGACCGTGCAATTGTCCGTTAACCACTTAAGCCCCGGAAGATTTTACCCCCATTCCGACCAGGGGGTATTTTGCGATTCGGCACTGCGTGAATTTAACGCACAATTGCGCGGTCGTGCGACGCTGTACCTAAACGAATTTGACGTCCTTTTTTTCCCACAAACAGAGCTTTCTTTTGGTGGTATTTGATCACCTGTGCGATTTTTTGATCACGCGCTATAAACAAAAAAAGAGCGTCAATTTTGCAAAAATAGCAATATTTTTCACATTTTTTTATATGAAATTCCCCCAAAAAAAAATGTAAAAATCAAAATTTTTAAAAATTTTCGGCCAATTTGTTTTATGCTACCTATGTTTGGTAAAAAAAATCGCAAAAAGCGTATTTTGATTGGTTTGCGCAAAAGTTATCGCGTTTACTAACAAAGGGAAAGATTTTTGTCATTTTTGTTGTTTTTTTTTTTAACGCGTAATGGCGGCGATCTGCGATTTTTTTTGCGGTACTGCGACATTGCGGCGGACAGATCGGACCCTTGACTGACATTTTTGACACTTTTGGGGTTACCAGTGACATTTCTACAGTAATCAGTGCTATACATATGCACTGTTACTGTAAAAATACACTGGTAGTGAAGGGGTTAACTTTATTTGGAAGGGAGGGGCTGTGTGTGTCCCTAGGGGCGTGGTTTCTACTGTGATTGGCTGTGGCTCTAGCTGTAAGGACACTGATCAACGGATCTACATACCAGATCCGTTTTATCAGTGTCTTTGCAGCGAGGAGAATGACAGGCAGTTTGTTTACACAAGCTGCCTGACATTCTCCCTCTCCCCCGCCGATCGCCGAGTGACCGGCGGACATCGGGTCCGCTGGTCACACGCGCGGGGGGGTCCGTGACCACGCGGGAGCGGGAGCGCGCCCCCGGGGGAGCGCGCTCGCTCCCTAGACCCTCACAAGCAAGCAACGTAGCCCTACGTTAGTTTGCCTGTGAGGGGCTGACCGCCGACGTAGATAGTCGTGCGGCGGTCGGCAAGTGGTTAAACTAGCGCAGTGCCGAATCGCAAAATATGGCCTGGTCATTAAGGGGGCAAATCCTTCTGGTCTTAAAGTGGTTAAAGTTCACGTGCGTGTAAAGGCAGGCGCCCCAAAACTTTTGACAATATAGTGTAGATTGTTACACACAGCACACAGATACAGCATTTACAACACATTAATACATATAATGGATAAGCCAATGTACTTCACATGTACTCATTAGCATTCACCATGACCCATGACGTGTGCTGGGTTAGGCTGCTAGCGGCGGGTTGTCCTCTTTATGCGG
The DNA here is from genome assembly GCF_965119305.1 of Pelophylax lessonae. Taxonomy (NCBI): domain Eukaryota; kingdom Metazoa; phylum Chordata; class Amphibia; order Anura; family Ranidae; genus Pelophylax; species Pelophylax lessonae. The sequence continues at coordinate 37,356,527 of NC_138768.1, forward strand.
AGGTGGAAGAGGTAACATCAGACCATGACAAGCTTTCAAAGTCCCAATCATGTCAGAGCTTTTCTTTTCAACTCCTTTCTGGTGAATAGAACAGGCAAAAGCCGCACAATAATGCCGGGCTGTGTGGTAAGGCTGCCTTTGTTCACCTTCAATGATAATATTCATTCAAGAAGCCATTCAGCCCGCTCCAAGGCTGCGGCTGTCTGCAGGATAAAGCCTCAGTCTTTTCATGTATTCAGGGAAAAGCCCTCAGGCTGAATTACACAGGAAGTCAGCGATACATTTAAATAAAGCCGCATTACTACAACCAACCCGCTATATTAATAATGGTTTTTATTAGCTAATAGGCGGGTGTAGCCATGATTCTATGTTCTGAAGATTAAAAGGAGATTGAATAAAAAAAATAAAATTGTGAATAAGGAAATATTCTTTTATTGTAGGATCAGTAACTAAAGAAGGGAGCATCTTGAAACATTCATTTTCTGTAATTAAATAAATGTAAAAAAAAAAAAAAAAATATCACAAAATCCAATTAAAATATTTTCTGCTCTCTTTTTTTTTCTCTCTCTCTCTCTCTCTCATATATATATATAAGGTTTTTCTTAGTTTCTGTCAGCACATTTTTTAAATAAGTAATTTTTCTCCTACACTGATGTGTGCTGATGAGGCGCCACTGATGGGCACTGATAGGTGGTTCTGATGAGCACTGATAGGCGGCGCTGATGGGCGCTAATAGGTTGCGCTGATGGGCACTGATGAGGCGGCACTGAAGGGCACTGATGGGGTTGCACTGATGAGGAGGCACTATTATTAAGCACTGACGCACACTGATAGGTGGCACTGATATGCTGCACTGATGAGCAATGATAAGCGGCACTGATGAGGCGGCACTGATAGGCAGCACTGATAGGTAGCAACGATGGGCACTGATAGGTGGCACTGATGGACACTGATAGGCTGCACTTATGTGCAATGATAGGTGGCACTGATGGGCACTGATAGGTGCACTAAAGGACACTGATATGCGGAACTGATGGGCACTGATGGGTGGCACTGATGGACACTGATAGGCGGCATTAATGGGCACTGATATGTGGCACTAATGGACACTGATAGGTGGCACTTATGGGCAATGATATGTGGCACTGATGGGCACTGATGGGCTGCACTGATGGGAATTGATGAACATCACTGATGGGCACTGAAAGGCAGCACTGATTGGCATAACTTATGGGCACTGATACGTGGCAATGCTGGGCACTGATAGGTGACCCTGATGGGCAGCACTGATGGACGACACTGATGGGTGGCAATGATGAGCACTAAAAGGCAACACTGATTGCAATAAGTTATGGGCACTGATAGGTGGCACTGCTGGACACTAATAAGTGGAACCTATGGGCAATGATAGGTGGCACTGATGGGCACAGACTGGTGTCACTGATGGGCACTGTTGGGGCTGCATTATAATCAGGGCACTGATTACCTTTCCAAGTCTTCCCTATGAGGAGATGCTGATTATCACATCTCCTCCCCTCACACTCTGTCAGTGTGAGAGAGGAAAAGCTGATAAATCGCACCTCCTTGTTTACATGTGATTGGCTGTGATTGGACACAGCCGGTCACATGGGTAAAGAACACCGTCATATGACGTCATCCCGGAACGAGAGCCGCACCACTCCGCTGTCATTTAACGGTAGGCGGGACGTAGTTAATTGATGTGATTTGGATCCGACATTACAGGAAGATTACCCAAGCATTTCTGGAAGTTGCCTTGAAGTCACATTGCTATAATTTTTTTATATGGACTATAAACTGAAGGACTTATGAATAAATAGTTGTGGAACCAATCATCTGAGTTTCCATTATTTCCTATGTGGAAATTTGCTTTCATATAAGAGTGCTTTGAATTACAAGCATGTTTCCGGAACGAATTATGCTCGCAATCCAAGGTTTTACTGTATCATGTGATTTTTTTTTACCGTCTTTTGATGAAAAAGATCATCCAGTGCAACCGACACCTGGAAGATACAAATTTATTTCTTAAAACAATCGTGATATTGAACAACTAATTCTTTACATGTATGGTAAGCGTTAATGCAACCAAAGTGACTTCAACAGGACTCCATGGAGGTCCTCCCAGCACCTCCACCTAAGTATTTAACAATGGAAGTCTACGGCTCGCTCGGTAGCCATGAGTCTTTGTGCAGCAAATTAAATCAGAGTGCTGCAGGGACCCCGCGTTGTCATAAAAAGGTGGATGAAAAAGCTCTCATTAAAGAAAGCTTTGTATTAGAGACTAGGAGGAAACATATGTTGTGTAAAGAAGATAGCACAGAGCAGTCATAATCTTGACAGCCTCAGAGATATAGGAGCTTGCTGTGGAGACAAGCAAACCGGAGACCTGACAGGAATACTGATGTCCTAAAATGATATTACCTAGAGGTAAGCTCCGAAGTTTCCAATAAAGGAAAAAAACTTGGTACCCAGCACCGCGGCGGACGTCGGCGCATTGGTCAGCCAAGGAGTTAAAATAAAGAAGCATCTTTGGAGAGATAGATCTGATAAGATGTTCCGACATGCACAAATGTTTACTGAAGCGGCGCGGTCCCTCTAGCCGTCCTGCACCTTGGAAAGAATGCCTGAATGCCAGTTGCCATGACAACACACCACGCCACCAGAAGTATATCTAGAAACAGCGGGGATTAGCCGCACAGGAAGCAGTGAGGTGCCAAGCAAACCACATACTCGCTTTATTAAAATAATATAGCACAACATCACACAAAAAAAACAACCCTCTTCCAGCGAGGGAGATGTTATTTTTCATGCCAAATACACAACCGAAGGAACCAACTATGCCGGCTAGAGTTGGGTGGATTTCGGATAATACGTTCCCTTGTTTGGGAAGCTTAAAAAAAATTGTGGATATGTGGAAGATGAGAAAGGATTTAGGTGGAATATACAATGAAACCAGTTGCTTCTTACAGTTCTAGTGAGGTCTTTCTATAAGAAGGGTATGTGCCGTATACATGGGACTCAAAGAGCTGAGGGTTAAAGAGTCATGTATGGGTCTCTTGTTGGTTGGAAAACTGTTAACAAACTCTTCAGATGAATTTCATGGTGTTCATACCTACTATAGATTCTCAGGGAAAAATGGGGAATAGCTTACATAGTTACATAGTTACATAGTTACATAGTAGGTGAGGTTGAATAAAGACAATAGTCCATCCAGTTCAACCTGTGTAGATGTGTGTGGCCATAATCATCTCACATAGCCCTGAATGTTCTGATCCTTGAGATGTACGTCTAAGAGTCTTTTGAAAGCCACCATACTTCCCGCAGAAACCACCTCTTGTGGTAGAGAATTCCACAATCTTGTAGCTCTAACAGTAAAGAACCCCCAACGTTGCCTGAGGTTAAAACGCTTCTCCTCTAATCACATTGTTTGCCCTCGAGTCCTCATGCACTTCCTACGAATGAATAGCTTTTTTTCTATGCCGAGATCACCATTGAGATATTTATAAATTGCTATCATGTCCCCTCTCAGTCGTCTCTTCTCCAGGGAGAATAAATCGAGCGATTGCAGACGCTCTTCATAATTAAGGTCCTCCAATCCCCTAATCAGTTTAGTTGCCCTTCTCTGGACTCTCTCCAGCTGCAACACATCCCTCCTGAGGACTGGCGACCAGAACTGGACAGAATACTCCAGATGTGGTCGGACCAGAGTTTTATAAAGTGGAAGGATTATAGTCTTATCTCTGGAATACATCCCTTTCTTTATGCATGCTAATATTCTGCTGGCTTTGGCAGCTGCCGCTTGACATTGCATGCTGTTGCTTAGTCTATCCTCTACCAAGACTCCCCGATCTTTCTCCATTTTTGATTCCCCCAAAGGTTCCCCCCCTAAAGAGTATTCGGCTTTTATGTTCTTAGTCCCCAAGTGCAAAACCTTACACTTCTCCATATTAAACTTCATTTGCCATGTCGTTGCCCACTCCGTTATTTTGTCTAGGTCCTTCTGTAGGATATCTGCTTCATGCTGTGCAGTTATTGCCCTGCCCAATTTTGTGTCATCTGCAAAAACTGATATCGAACTACTGACCCCGTCCTCAATGCTGTTTATGAATAAATTGAACAAGGTTGGTCCCAGGACTGAGCCCTGGGGCACCCCGCTTACTACCTCAGATCAGTCTGAGTATGCGCTGTTCGTTACCACCCTTTGGACACGCCATTTTAGCCAATTCCGTATCCAAGAGCAAACCCTGCGGTTTGTATGAAGAAGTCCAATGTCTTTATGGTGTGTCTTTGGTTATCTTATATAAGCAGCTCTACTTTGGAACAGCCATGAATGAAGTGTGTTCAATATTTTTTTATTGTTGTATCTGACTCTATGGGACTTTTCTCTGGGCAACAGGTCTGATACCATTGAGATCCTTTTCCCATAAGCTTTTTCTACCAAGTTTTATTTATTAATTTTACAAAATTGGCCTCCAAATCTTCCCCATGTACTCAACACCACCCCATAACACTTTGGACACAAATACTAAGGCCAATTTAGACAAGAGGCAATTAAGCTGCCAGCATGAAGAGTCATGTATGGGCCTCTTGTTGGTTGGAAAGCTGTTCACAAACTCCTCAGATGTATTTCATGGTGTTCATACCCACTATAGATTCTCAGGAAAAATGGGGAATAGCTTAGTATGTCCAATGTCTTCATGGTGTGTCTTTGGGCATCTTATTGAATCTTATCTACTTTGGAACAGCCATGAATGAAGTGTGTTTGATATATTTTTATAGTTGTATCTGACTCTATGGGACTTTTCTCTGGGCAACAGGTCTGATACTATTGAGATAATTTTCCCATAAGTTTTTCTTGCCAAGTTTTATTTATTTATTTTACAAAATTGCCCTCCAAGTCTTCTCCATGTACTCAACCCCACCCCATAACACTTTGGAAACAAATACTAAGGCCAATTTAGACAAGAGGCATTTAAGCTACCAGCATGAATTCTAATAGGCTTTTTTTCCACATATGCACTTATGCAAAAGGTATGGAATAAGGCGAGGCAGGTGCAGGATGTTACTGGTTTTACTAGATTCAGCCCAATATCGGGAAATGGACACTACCCTGAGTTGAGGTCTTCACAGTATGGGGTCAAATAGAAGCAGTATGGCATTACTCACCTGTCCCACATCTTTGACAACAGTAAACGGTGTTCCTTTCCTATTTTGCAAGCTAAGGTTCGTCTCCCACAATCCATGCACTTCTACTACCTTCAACATGTTGGGCACAGCCCAGAGTTAAAATTTGGGAACCTTCACCCGCTTTTATATTCAATTACATGTCAGAGGTGGATGTCTAAAAGGGGTTTATATCCGGGGTGCTATTATATGTTGTTGATTATCTTTTTAAAGGACTTCCCTTTGAAAGCGGAGGGCAGATGTGGGGGCATGTGAGGAGGAGCAGTGGGAGGAGGCCTTGCAAGCAGTGCAAATCTGTTTCCTCAACCTTACACAGCAGCTTTTGCAGCTCTACATCCTCCTTTGGGTCCACCTTACACCTGCAAGGTTATTTAGAATGGTGATGAGCGAGGTCCCTATGTATACCAGATATTCTAGAGACCATGGTGATTTAATTCACCTCCTTTGGAGATGCCCTAAAATGCATCTTTACTGGAGGTAACTAAAGTCCTTGATACCCTTAACAGGGTATTCCAGGTTAATATTCATGCTGATCCCAAACCTTGACTTTGGGTGTCTTGGACGATCTTCTAAACAAGTGATAGCCAGAACCTTCTTTCAGGCCCGTAAATAGACATTGGAAATTGGCTGATCCACCCTCATGGAAGGATTGGATTGCCAAATGGGTGACACACTATTCCTTGAAAAATACATCTTTCAACACCAGGGTTATCCCCGGTTGATTTAATCTTGGATAGTTCTTCTTCAGTGAAATATCTCTGACCTTGTGTACTTCGGTTCTGTTATATTGAATTGAGTTTCCATTAGAGATCCAGGATACATTGTTGGAGAAATAGTTCTATCAATATGACAGTGTTGGAATATGGAATTGCCTTATGGTCATGTATGTTGTGATTTCTCTGGAACATGTAAATGTTGTTTCATGTTTTTGTTCTTAATAAAAACTTATTTGAGATAAAAAAAAACTACCAGCATGTCTTTAGAGTGTGGGAGGAAACCAAAGTATAAGAGTGGTAAAGGAAAGCCACTCAGGTGAGGCTAAGTAGACCGGTGCTGGTCAGATCCGCCATCCAGAACTAGCACAAATGGAGAAAGTTGGACCGCACTCGGAAAAATATGAAATCAAAGATGTCTTTTATTCCTCATAAACTAATCCATACAGACAGTGCATTGAGAGACATGCCAGGTTGACGCGTTTCACGGTATAGATAATCGCTTACTCATAACCACACTTAAGGCATAAATGTTAACTGCTGTGCTGCCCAGTAAATGTAGTGTAGCATGGCATCTCTCTGTGTCAGTAGAAGACCTATGTACTAAAAATCTAGTTGGGAGGATAACATGGATATATATATATATATATATAATATATAGACTGTAACCTTTCCTCATCTACAGTCCAGTCACAAGAATTGTCCTTCAAGTATCTACTGGTTCAGGGTATTTACAACAGATGAATGTACAGTACAGAGCAGTAACAGCATAACAAAGAGCAACCCTATACAGACTACTTACAGCTCCATGGGAAGTAGCACAATATGAAGCTGTACCAGCATAATGGAAAGCAGAACAATAGAGACCAGATACAGCACCATGGGCAGCAGCAAAATGCAGGCCAGTCACAGCACAATGGACAAAGGCACACAGCCAACCAATTACAGCACCAAAGATCAGCACAGAACAGACCAGTTACCAGACAATGGAAAACAGCACAGTGCAGGACAGCTGCAGCACAAGAGAAAGTAGTACAATGCAGGCCAGTTACAGATTTATGGAGAGCAGCACAATGCAGGCCAATTACAGCCCCATGGAGAACAACATAGAACCAACCAATTACGGCACCATAGATAGCAGCACAGAACAGACCAACTACAGCACCGAAAACAGCAGCACAGTGAAGGCCAATTACAGAAACACAGACAACAGCAAAGTGCAGGCCAGTTACAGAAACATGGATGGCACCGTGCAAGTGTGTAACCGAAACATGGACAGCAATGCAACACAGACCAGTTACAGCACCATGGACAGCAATGCAACACAGACCAGTTACAGCAACGTAGACCAGTTACAGCACCATGGACAGCAGCACAGTATAGGTCAGTTACAGCACCGTAGACAGCAATGCAACACAGACCAGTTACAGCAACGCAGACCAGTTACAGCACCATGGACAGCAATACAACAAAGACCAGTTACAGCAACACAGACCAGTTACAGCACCATAGACAGCAATGCAACACAGATCAGTTACAGCAACACAGACCAGTTACAGCACCATGGACAGCAATGCAACACAGACCAGTTACAGTACTGTGGACAACAATGCAACACAGACCAGTTACAGCAACACAGACCAGTTACAGCACCATGGATATCTACAAAGTGCAGAGCAGCTATAGCAGTGGTCGGCAACCTTTTGGACCTCAGGGACCAGTAAATTCACAATTTGCCACGGAGCACTAATGTGGCCTTACACACACAATGCTCTGGATTTCTGCCCCCCGGATCACGCTGCTGCCTTATAAACAAAATGCTTGGGCTCTCTGCCTACCCCACCCATTCTGCATCGTACTGCTGCCTTACACAGACTCATCTTTGGATCTTACTTCCGTGCTCACTCCCCCAGTCTGTGATCAATGCTGCCCCTGGAAGTTCCCTCCTTCTTCACCTCCCACTCTCTGCACTACTCCCAGGAACCTCCCTCTGAGTTCACAGGAGCCAGAATTACAGAAGAGGCATTGGGTATCAATGCGAGCTGGCAGTATTAACTGTCAGTGCGCATTGAGAACAACACTGGAAACAACATTGGGTGTTATACATCCTCCACAATGTTGATTTGCAGCAGAACTCCTGGGGACCACCAACATTTTCTCGTGGACCATGGACCACTGGTTGGCAACCACTGAGCACCATGGACAGCATCACCTTATAGGTCAGTTACAGCACCATGGATATCTACAGAGTGCAGACCAGCTACAGCACAATGGATAGCTACAGTATATAACACAAAGCAGTTACAGCACCATAGACAGCAGTATTTTGTAGGCTAGATAGATCACCATTAACAGCAGCACAGCAAGGACCAGATACATTCCCTTGGACAGCAGCACAGTCAGACTAGATATTGCATCATGGACAGTAGCACAGTGCAGGTTAGATACATTACCATGGACAGCAGCACAGTGCAGGTTAGATACAGGGCTCAAAATTGTCATGAGCTTCTAGCCAGGCCTTAAGAGTTACTCGCCACTTGTTGCCCCACCCAAACCCTACCCTGCTCCTCCCCTAAACACGCCCTCATAAAATATCTCATAAAATTACACTGTTAAATGTTTTATTCAGAATTAAGTTACAAATGCCCCCTTACAATGAAGAGCGCCCACAGCGTGCCCCCTTTCATTGCAGAGCACCCACAGCGTGCCCCCTTTCATTGCAGAGCGCCCACAGCATGCCCCCTTTCAATGTAGAGTGCCCACAGCGTGCAGAGAGACCAGCGTGCACTTACCTGATGCAGCGGGCGGCTTCTTATCAATCCTACGCGTCCTCCGTGTTTCCCGAGTCCTCCTCCTCCTCCTTGGCCAATTGCAATTGTTCGCCTTTCGGCCAATCAGAAAATGGTCTTGCACCTGCCTCCTGATTGGCCAGTAGGAGGATCAGGAGGAGGATCCCTGTGACAATAGCGAATATTCATTCGCTATTGTCACACAATGGGTGGGCTCAGGGCGCACTGCTCTGCGCCCCGGGTCCACCCTTTTCTGAAGAAGAATGTAATTGCAGGCTGCGCTGTGAACGGCAGCAGGGGCAGGCACAGGCACTACTAGTACATTCCCAATACACGGGACTACAGCACAGCCCTAACTCGCCATCCTCATAATTCCGCTCGCAAAATGCGAGCAGGCGAGTGGAATTTTTGAGGGCTGAGTTACATTATCACAGACAGCAGTACAGTGCAGGCTAGATACATTATCGTAGACAGCAGCACAGTACAAGCTGGTTACAGCCCCATGGGCATCTAAAGTACAGACCAGTTATAGCATCATGAACAGCAATGCAACCCAGGCCAGTTACAGTACCTGGGACAATTGGTAAACCAAATTCAAGTTCATTGACAGCAATATAGGTCTGCTACAGCACCATGGACAGCAGCACAATGCAGACCAGTTACAGCACCATGGACAGCAGCACAATGCAGACCAGTTACAGCACCATGGACAGCATCACACTGCAAAGAAATAATAGGATCATGGACAAAGAAAAGTGATATAATTATGGACAGCAGCAAAGTATATTATTGCCTAAATGGTGTGCTACTATTACACCTCTAGTATGTCCTGCATACCTTGCCAGTCTAGTTTTAGAGATCCGTCACCGCCATGAGACTGCTCTCCATAAAATAGCTCTGGAACCCATAACAGCAGACATCCACAGTTTGTAGTGTAAATTTCCTCACCCATGTACAGTACAAAGCAGCTACACCATCGTACGACACAACAGAAAGCCGTAAAACATTCCTTACAGCCTCAAAGTACAGAAATACTAAAAACACTATGAAGAACAATATACAAAATGCTAAAGTGGTCATAAAAAAGGAGAAAAAAATAAATAAAAACTTTACTAAAGAAAAACAAGTTTTGATGAAAATTAGGGGAAAAAAAAGTCTTGGAGAAAATGAGTTCTTTCTAATCAACTCTGATAAAATTATTTCTTGAAGCCAACAATTTAGCCTCACTAATCCGCCTCATTCTAACATAGCTCAGCCAATTAGATATCACAGATAGATAATATTGTGCCTCTGTGTTTCTCTAAGCAGCAAATCACAACTGCTATTTGTCATTGAGGTCACTATGGATGAGGCCATGATGGGAAAATGTTATTTGCAGAGGTTCCGTTGTAATATTTTGACTGAACGGATGATCATTTTTTTTTTTTGTATGTACATGGAACATAGGGCGCTTCTGTTAACAACAAAAACCAGATCCCATCTTATAGTCATAAACAGGCTTGTCGATGGTCTCCAAGCCCATAGACATCCACAGTAAGTTTGATTAGTTACAACTGTAATATATATATATATACTATTGGATAGCCTTATCATCTTGAACTTCGGGTACCACATGATTCACTGAGCTCATGCTCAGGCTCCCCCTTTTATTAGTGTTTATATGTGACCATCTGTTGATTAATATTCCTATTTATTATCCTTTTGAGATTTTTCCTATTAATTTAGATTTACATGCATATATTGTACGGAGGAGTAGAGGTGTCCTCTTTTGTTGTAAAAATATATGTATATAAATATATTATATATATATATATATATATATATATATATATATATATATTATATATATATATATATATATATATATATATATATATATATATATATATATATATACATATACATATACATATACATATAAATATATATATATACATACATATACATATATATATATATATATATACTGTATATTATAAAATATTCAACATCCCCTTATCTTGAGCTCATGCTCAGGCTCCCCCTTTTATTAGTGTTTATATGTGACCATGTGTTGATTAATATTTCTATATATTATCCTTTTTAGGTTTTTCCTATTAATTTAGATTTACATGCGTAAATTACACATTGTAGAGGTGTCCTCTATATACTGTAAATATATGCATATATACATACATATATATTTTACAAAAAATATTCACCATCCCCCTATCTTTTCCCCTGGTTTTATAACATTTAGTATAATAATTGTGTGTATATGTCATAATGATGAACTGTTACATCAGAATTACTGTAATCTTATATGATCAGTGCTTGGATTATTATGACTTGGGCTGATTTTTAGTACAACTATTAAGTTATATATTCTATAGATGTATACATATATTCTCATTTTATCCACTTTTATGTGTTTTTTTATGTGTTTGTTAAGTTATTATTAATATTACAATGTATCCATAATGATCTATACATAATCATTTGTTTTTAATTAATTGCCATCTAATAATTTTTATTGGGATGCACGTATTTATCCTTGGACCCATAGCATATTATTGCCCCCGTGTCTCTCCCTCCATCTGCTGCTTAATATTATCATTTCATCACCCCCCCCCCCCCCCAGCCCCTCTCTCTATTTAACTCTAGGCACCTTTCACTTTGTATCGGTCTGACATGCACACGTAACGAAATGCGTTACCACCCCCTGATGTTACTAAATCCCGTGCGGTCCACAAGTGAGGCCTGCGTTCCACCACGGCCTCGGACAACAAGACCTCCCTGTTTAGCCTCTCCTCAAAGGGTCAGGGCTGTTTTAGCAAAAGGGGGCCATACTCAATATTAGGTGGGCGGTCATAATGTTATGGCTGATCGGTGTTTATATACTGTATACATTACATATACAGTATTATACCAACCAGCCAAGAAGAATGTTAGCACAACACAGACTGAACACTGGTGAGTCAGTCAAACGCACCGCCACAACCCAACCCAACCCAACCCAACCCAGTTCATTACTCACCGGCATCGTCTGACTCCCATGTAGGGCGTTAATGGCTGCCTGTGCTTCCGCATGCGATGAGTATTTGACAAACGCACACCCTGAAAATGAAAGAAAAATACAAGACCTGGTTACTATTCCATCACTTCCAAACTCAACAATAATTGTACAAAGTCACATACCTATGTTACTTTACTACTCGTGGCATTCATTGCTATTTCAGAGTTGCATTAAAAATAACTTTCTCAGTCACTGCCGCATTTACTATAATGATCATACATGCATGGTGAAGTAAAAATAACATTATATTAATATCATTATAAAATGATATTATTTATATGTTATATTTGTATATTTATTTATTTTTTTTATAACATCTAATGTATTTGTAAATATACATATATAAATAAACAAAAATGTGTATATATATATATATATATGAATTTTAATGGCATCCCAGTCTTAGTCCATAGGGAATGTCTGACCATTCTTCCAGAAGCACATTTGTGAGGTCAGGCACTGATGTTGGACAAGAAGTCCTGGCCCAAAAGTGTTCTATCGGGTTGAGGTCAGGACTATGTGCAGGCCAGTCAAGTTCCTCCACCCCAAACTCATCCAGGCAGGTTTCCCAAAAGTATTGGGACGCCTGCCTTTACACACACATGAGCTTTAATGGCATCCCAGTCTTAGTCCATAGGGTTCGATATTGAGCTGGCCCACCCTTTGCAGCTATAACAGTTTCAACTCTTCTGGGAAGGCTGTCCGCAAGGTTTAGGAGTGTGTCTATGAGAAAGTTTGACCATTCTTCCAGAAGCACATTTGTGAGGTCAAACACTGATGTGGACGAGAAGGCCTGTCTCACAGTCTCCGCTATAATTCATCCCAAATGTGTTCTATCAGGTTGAGGTCAGGACTCTGTGCAGGTCAGTCAAGTTCATCCACCCCAAACTCGCTCATCCATGTCTTTATGGACCTTGCTTTGTGCACTGGTGCGCAGTCAGGTTAGGACAGGAAGGGTCCAACGCTAAACTGATCCCAGAAACTAGGGAGCATACAATTGTCCAAAATGTCCTGACGCCTTAAGAGTTCCCTTCACTGGAACTAAGGGGCCAAACCCAACCCCTGAAAAACAACCCCACACCATAATCCCCCCATCCACCATATGATTTGGACCAGTGCACAAAGCAAGGTCCATAAAGACATGGATGAGCGAGTTTGGGGTGGATACCATGCCCGCAGCCCCTGCATCTCCTGTACCATGCCCGCAGTCTCTGACATCTCTTGTATCATGCCTGCAGCCTCTGACATCTCCTGTACCATGCCCACAGCCTCTGACATCTCCTGTACTATGCCCACAGCCTCTACATCTCCTGTACCATGTCCACAGACCCTGCATCTCCTGTACCATGTCCACAGACCCTGCATCTCCTGTACCATGCCCGCAGCCTCTGACATCTCCTGTTTCATGTCAGCAGCCTCTGCATCTCCTGTACCATGTCCGCAGCCTCTTACATCTCCTGTACCATGTCCGCAGTCTCTGCATCTCCTGAACCATGTCTACAGCCTCAGCATCTCCTGTACCATGCCCAAAGTCTCTGACATCTCCTGTACCATGCCCACAGCCTCTGCATCTCCTGTACAATGTTCGCAGCCCACCATAATCCCCCCATCCACCATATGATTTGGACCAGTGCACAAAGCAAGGTCCATAAAGACATGGATGAGCGAGTTTGGGGTGGATACCATGCCCGCAGCCCCTGCATCTCCTGTACCATGCCCGCAGTCTCTGACATCTCTTGTATCATGCCTGCAGCCTCTGACATCTCCTGTACCATGCCCACAGCCTCTGACATCTCCTGTACTATGCCCACAGCCTCTACATCTCCTGTACCATGTCCACAGACCCTGCATCTCCTGTAAATGCCCGCAGCCTTTGCATCTCCTGTACTATGCCCGCAGCCCCTGCATCTCATGTACAATGCCCGAAGCCTTTGAATCTCCTGTACTATGCCCGCAGCCTCTGCATCTCCTGTACCATGCCCACAGCCCCTGCATCTCCTGTGTCATGCCTGCAGCCCCTGCATCTCCTGTACCATGCCCACAGCCTCTGCATCTCCTGTATCATGCCTGCAGCCTCTGACATCTCCTGTACCATGCCCACAGCCTCTGCATCTCCTGTACCATGTCCGCAGCCTCTGCATCTCATGTACAATGCCCACAGCCCCTGCACCTCCTGTACCATGCCCGCAGACCCTGCATCTATTGTACCATGTCCACAGCCTCTGGCATGTCCTCCTGTACCATGTCTGCAGCCTCTGCATCTCCTGTACCTGGCCTGCAGCCCCTGCATCTCCTGTACCATGCCCACACCCCCTGCATATCCTGTACCATACCCGCAGCCCCTGCATCTCCTGCACCATGCCAACAGCCCCTGCATCTCCTGTGCCATCTCTGCAGCCACTGCATCTCCTGTCGCATGCCCCCATCCCTGCATCTCCTGTACCATGCCTGCAGCCTCTGCATCTCCTGTACCATGTCCGCAGCCTCTGACATCTTCTCCTGTACCATGCCCGCACAACCTCTGACATCTCCTATACCATGTCCACACTTTTAACCAGAATTTTCTCTTATATATATAAAGCTTTCATATCTGTCTTATCTATATATAATACACTCTTCAAATGTGCTTTAAAATGCATAAAATGCATAAAATCCTTTTATGAGCAAGAAAATAATGACTAAAAATTATGCTGTTGGGCTGGTGTAATAATGCTATGGGGCTGGTATGAAATTATTTCCAGGGCTGAATTTTATTCCCAGTCCGGCCCTGCCCGTAGACATATAGCTCTGCACTTGGTTAGGCTTACACTTCCTGCTGTTTGGAGATCTCTAGCTCAGAACAGGGTTGTGTCATTTTGTGTCCATTGGGGGCGCAGGGGCGCCACCCCCCCATCCATGCGTCCGGCCCTCTAATCTACATGCAGGGCACCAGACGCATGGATTCCAATGGGTTTTTTTTTTTAAGCACGTGATTAGAGCCAGAGGCTCTAATAGGCTTCAAAAAAGGGTGGGCTCGGGGTGCACCCAGTTGTATGATAATAGCGAATGAATATTCGCTATTATCACACTGATTTTCCTCCCAGGCAATCAGGAAGCGGTCGTGAGACTCCTTTCCTGATTGGCTGAAAAGAGAAGCAATTTTACTGGCCATTGGCCAGGAAGAGGGAGGAGACGTACAGCCGGAGGAGACTCACAGCCGCTCGGGGAAGGAGCAGGTAAGGATGCTGGCTGTCCAGCTGGGCAGCCCGCTGTCCATCCTGGGAGGGGGTGGTAGATTTGATTGCTGGCTGGCCCGCTGGGGGGGCGTTGGTTTTGCCGCCCCCCCCAATTTTCATTCACCAGCCGCCACTGGTCAGACCTCTGCAGTGAGATCCAGGTAGGAAATGAGGCAGGCTCTATCTGATTTGCTGCAGCTTCTAATGCACATTGTGAGCAGTGCTGGGACCAGCACTTCTAGAGCCCAGGGCGAAAATGCCAAGCTGCACGCCCCCAAGATGTAGGAGAATTATGTGTCAGCAAAAATCCCCCCCATAAAAACACTAAGTACTAATCTGCATGCCTACCCCTAAGCATAAATCCACTCCCTTCCCTATAGAAATCCACCCCCATGCTGAAATTCCCCCTCCCAGCACAAATCTTTGCCTCCCCCATCCCCCAAATGCCTCCCCAAATAAAAAATCAATCCTCCTAGCATAAATCCTCTAACCCTAAAATGTTTACTCCTAGTACACATCTTCATCCCCCCATCCTCCCTCCCAACTCAAATTCCCCTAAGCCTCCGTTCACACTAGGTCGCTCCGAACTGTGAAGTCGCGTGCAGCGCGACGTCGGCGCGTTTCGCACTGACTTCATAAAATTAATGTCTATGCAAGTCGTCTCCAGGTCGTCCCGAAGTAGTACAGGACCCTTTTTCTAAGTCGGAGTGACTTGTGTCGCTCCTATTAGAACGGCTCCTGTACTACACTATGGGAGTGTGACGGACCGCGACTTGTCAGGCTGACAAGTCGCCTGACAAGTGGGATCAATGTGAATGCGGTCTAAATCACCACTCTTAATACTCCTCCTTCCAATAATTACCACCTGCTGCTCCCCATATCCCTCTTTAAACACAAATCACCCCCCCCCCTCATCTCACACCTCACTTGACACCACAGTGCCCAGGGCAGCCGCCCTTCCTGCCCAACCCTTGCCCCGGCCCTGACTGTGAGAAGCTCACAGTGTGCAGTGCAATCAGAATAAGCCATTTCCGTCCAGCAGAGGAGCCGGTACAGGTCAGCTTTAAAAAAAAAAAAAAGTTGAAAAAAAATAAAAGAAAAAAAGTTGCCATCTCTTTCTCCACCTATATCTCACCTCTTCCTGATTATCTGAAGATCCCGCTAGCTGCAGCCAAAACTGTTAATAATCTTTACGCACTCGTCTCCCCTCTCTTCGGCGCCTCATTTGCATGCAGTGATTTAGAGAACACGATATGGATATAGCAATTAAAACGTATCGATCGGCAGCCACCGTGACCTTTCTAAGAATCAGTAAATATCTGTCGTGGAAACTACAGTCCGAGTAATTAAAATGATTAAGAAGAAGCCTGGAAATGTTTGTTTAGAGGAAGCACCAGTCAGCGGGATGAGGCCTCGCCGGGAGATCGATAACCTACGCCAGGAAGTGCACCCCATTAAACAGCCACATATCATTACTGTACGAGCCGCCGATCCACCAGATAAATGTCAAAAAAATCTCCGTCACCTATACATACATGACCACAAAATGATCATAATAAGGCTTCCCTGACAATATGTACAAAAATAAAAATGTCTAACCTGACCCATGTAATTAAATAGCAGGTTAGCCTGAATCTTTAGCAGGGCTACTGCAAAATACAGGGGGCTCTTTAGCAAAATGCAGACCTAACCTCCAGAAAGTGACTCCTAACTCACCTTCTTCCTGCGCATTTTAATTAAAGTGCTTGAAAACCCTTACATATATCCATACGAATGCAGGGGAGTGAAGAATCGGGAAAATACCACATTGTGGCCACTAGGTGGAGCTGTAGATATAGTTAAAATTGTTGTAAACTATTATATATACCCATTGAAGTGCAGCCGTCCTCTCTCCTCTACATCTGTACAAAGTCCAGAATATGCACAGCATTTCTGAACTCCAGAAGGAAGGGGGTGGGGATCTGAAGTCATACACTGCACAGCATAAAGCAGGGAGCTGAGTGTAATCTGAGACCTGAGTGAAGGGAATGGACACTCCCTTTTTTTACACAGCCTCATAGGGAAACATGCACAGTTGAGGCTGTCAATCACCTTCTGTGTGCTGCAGGTGGGGCAGAGCCATCTCCCGGGATTGCTTGGTGTTGGCACATAGACTGTCAGAAGTGACTCATGCAGATAGTAGAGGCAGTGCCATCTTAAGAGCATTAAAGGGCCCCGGCCAATGCAGTGCACTGGGGCCCCGCCTACACAATCTCCCATGAGAATAAAAATGCAAATGATCAATAAGGCGATATTTATTGGTACAGCAGTGCCAGGCTAATGACAGCTTCCAAGATCGGCGGCTGGGTCCGGTGCATACACACACAGAGGGGTGTCAGACTCGACTGTCCTGTGTGTGCCTGTTCCCGTGGAGGCGGACAGGCATTCCTGCGGTTGTGGGCTCCCCCTCCACGGCTCAAGTGGCCTGACAGCAGTGCAGGGCCGACAGGCACTTGCCACCTGCTAAGTTCGGCGGGGGGATGCACAAGGGAATCGGGACTAATGCTTGGCTGGGTCGCTGGGCAGGTGGGGCCCCCCCAGGCAAGTGGGGCCCCCGGGCAACTGCCCAGCGTGCCCATTCGGTAAGATGGCCCTGAGTAGAGGGATGAGACAGCAGAGAGGAATCACACTAGGAGCTTTGGATTGAGCTAAATATAAACTATGCTTTGTTCATTTTTAATTTCAGAGGTTTACAACCACTTTAACCACTGGTGATGAGTTAACATTTCAATGAAATACATGAGAATCGGCAAAATGCATTGGTAATTGTCTTTTTGCTTGCTGCGTTTTCTATTGAAATCAATAGAAATGCATCAAGCGCATCTGAACCTATGTGCTAAGACATGCGCCAATGAGTGTCATGATGCACATAAATGCAGCTAATCAATGTACATTATTATGCAGGTTGAAGTTCAATACAGAGAGATCTATTTATAAAACGTCTCAGCACACGTACAACCATCACAAATGATTCCCACAATGTGTCTAATATGTGTGTGATTGTCAGCTCCATCTAATGGCTACAATGCAGTATTTTCCGAAAACACCACAATCAGAAAAATGCCACTTTATGGCCACTAGATGGAGCTAACGATCAAAAGCAATACGCATTGGGGGACTATTCACAACAGCTGAGTGAATGTTGAAGTATTCCCACAGCCATTTTTTTTTAAAAAAAGCCCCCAAATTAAAAATACATGGCGACACATACATTTTAATACATTTACATTGATTTCAATGGAAAACACATCAGAGGACAAATGCCTAGGCAAGAATCCAGCTTCAAAAGTCAATGGAGAAGAAGAAATTAAGTTGGTTTCTGGAGCTTTTAAGGGGAGTAATGGGATATAAACAAAACATTGCTAGGAGATTGAGTTTGTTTTTTCTTATGTATATATATATATATATATTCTATATGTATTCTATATACTCTCTATGTGTATATATATATATATATATATATATATATATATAATATAATATAATATTATCAAAAGTATTGGGACGCCTGCCTTTACACGCACATGAATTTTAATGGCATCCCAGTCTTAGTCTGTAGGGTTCAATATTGAGTTGGCCCACCCTTTGCAGCTATAACAGCTTCAACTCTTCTGGGAAGGCTGTCCACAAGGTTTAGAAGTGTGACTATGGGAACCGCATTGTGAGGTCAGGCACTGTGATGTTGGAGGAGAAGACCTGGCTTGCAGTCTCCACGTTAATCCATCCCAAAGGTGTTCTATCAGGTTGAGGTCAGGACTCTGTGCAGGCCAGTCAAGTTCCTCCACCCCAAACTTGCTCATGTATTTATGGACCTTGCTTTGTGCAGTTGTCATTTGGTGGAGGGGGGGTTATGGTGTGGGGTGGTTTTTTAGACGTTGGGCTTGGCCCCTTAGTTCCAGTGATGGGAAATCTTAAGGTATCAGCATACCAAGACATTAGTGGTGGAGTAGTGGTTAATGATTCTTACTCTATATGGTCCCTCGCACAGGTGTCAAACTGGTGGCCCTCCAGCTGTTGCAGAACTACAAGTCCCATGAGGCATTGCAAGGCTGACAGTTACAAGCATGACTCCCACAGGCAGAGGTATGATGGGATTTGTAGTTCTGCAAAAGCTGGAGGGCCACCAGTTTGACACCCTTGAGTGGTGTACCCCAAGGTTCAGTGTTGGGACCCTTACTGGGGTCTGGGATTAAAAGTACCATTTCTATCTTTGCAGATGACACCAAGCTTTGCAGTGGAATAACTTCCTTACAGGATGTCTCCAACTTACAAGCCGACTTCAACACACTGTTTAATTGGGCAACTATGTGGCAAATGAGGTTTAATGTTGATAAATGTAAAGTTATGCACCTGGGGGGGGGATATGCATGCATCATACATACTACGGGGAGTAGAACTGGGGGAATCCATAGTGGAGAAGGATCTGGGTGTTCTGGTAGATTATAAGCTTAATAATAGCATGCAATGCCAAGCTGCTGTTTCCAAAGCAAGCAAAGTCCTTTCTTGTATTAACAGAGGCATGGACTCCAGAGAGAGAGAGATATAATTTTGCCCCTGTACAAATCATTAGTAAAACCTCATCTGGAATATGCAGTTCAGTTTTGGGCACCAGTTCTTAAAAAGGATAGCAGGGAACTGGAGAAAGTGCAGAGAAGGGCAACCAAACTGATAAGAGGCATGGAGGAGCTCAGCTATGAGAAAATATTAGAGGAACTGAATTTATTCTCTCTTGAGAAGAGGAGATTAGGGGGGATATGATCAACATAGGGGTCCATATAGTTAACCTGGTGTTGAGTTATTTACTTTAAGGTCATCACAGAAGACAAGAGGGCACTCTTTAGAGGAAAAGAGATTTCATCTCCAAATTACGGAAAGGTTTCTTCACTGTAAGAGCTGTGAAAATGTGGAATAGACTCCCTCCAGAGGTGGTTCTGGCCAGCTCAGTAGATTGCGTTAAAAAAAGGCCTGGATTCTTTCCTGGGTGTACATAATATAAGTGGGTACTAATATTTATAGGTAAAGTTGATCCAGGGAATATCCAATTGGCTCTCGGGGGATCAGGAAGGAATTTTTTTCCCCTGCTGTAGCAAATTGGATCATGCTTTGCTGTGGTTTTTCGCCTTCCTCTGGATCAACTGTGGGTAAAGGATTGTGTATATGGGATTTTATGTTTTATTTTATTTTTTATTGGTTGAACCAGATGGACTTGTGTCTCTTTTCAACCTAACTAACTATGTAAGACCTTTGGTATAAATTAGAGCGGAGTTGAGGCTGTTATAGCTGCAAAGGGTGGGCCAACTCAAGATTGAACCCTACGGACTAAGACTGGGATGCCCTAATGCCTGGTTCACACCTATGCGGGTTGCAGTTGATGCATATTCCAGGTGCATTTTACGTTTTTCCATACACATTTTTGTTTAATAAAAGTCTATGAAACCAAAAGCACAAATTGCTGCTCCCTGGCCCTTCCCATACAATGCAGATGTCAACGTGACCCATAGGAAATCATGTTAAATGGACTGTAGTGTGTTTCTGCAAAACTGAAAAGGCACTAAAAAATGAATCATCAGTAGCCCAGGAGCCAGTGGTGGCCGGTGCGTTGGGGGCTATCCATGTGTCCGGCCCCCTAATCTACATGCGGGGTGCTGGACGCATGGACTTCAATGGGTTTTTTCTTAATCATCTGATTAGAGCCAGAGGCTCTAATAGGCTTCAGCAAAGGGTGGACCCGGGGCGCAGAGCAGTGCGCCCGAGCCCACCCATTGTGTGACAATAGCGAATTAAAATTCGCTATTGTCACACGGATCCTCCTCCTGGGAGTTTTACTGAGCCTCTGACTGCCTTGGAGTGGATGCCTGGTATCTCTAAAGGTGTGAAGAGGGACAGCACAAAGTTATGCCACAGTGCTGAAAAGGTACATCTCATGGAGGAAACACAGTGTGGGATACAGGATCCTGAGGAGGTTGGGGCAGATGGTGGTTCGGAGATGAGGTTTCTCTTATGTCAGTGCAGAGAAGACCCCCTCCATAAAGCAAGTGGCAAGTGATCTGGGCCTCCAAGTGGCATGGTCCTTAGATGTTCGGCAGACTGTCTAAGAGGACCGTCTACAGGAAAACAGATTTTGTCTCCAAATACGGAAAGGTTTCTTCACTGTAAGAGCAGTGAAAATGTGGAATAGACTCCCTCCAGAGGTGGTTATGGCTAGCACACTAGATTGCTTTAAAAAGGGTCTGGATTCTTTCCTAGGGGTACATAATATAAATGGGTACTAAAATTTATTTTAAGTAAAGTTGATCCAGGGAATATCCGATTGCCTCTCAGGGGATCAGGAAGGAATTTTTTTCCCCTGCTGTAGCAAATTGGATCATGCTTTGCTGGGGTTTTTTGCGCCTTCCTCTGGATCAACTGTGGGTATAGGATTGTGTATATGGGATTGTATGGTTGGTTTTTTTTTTTTTTTTTCTTTTTTTGGTTGAACCAGATGGACTTGTGTCTTTTTTCAACCTGACTAACTATGTAACTATGTAACTATGTGTGTCTGAGCCCTATTCTCAGTGGTGGGACAAGGTCACCCAGTGCCCAGGGCAAAAATGTCAAACTGACCAGCCTTGTAACAGAAGAAAGCACCCCATCCCTACCGTAAGCCATTGGGCCCAGGGCAGCCATCTCTCCAGCCCACCCCTTGTCCAGGCAGTGCCTATCCTGTAACCACCTGGAATACATCAGGCCTGTTCCAAGGAGTGTCCACAGCTCTCAGTTGGTCCCTGCTATGGTGATCAGAAGTATGGTGAGTAACAGGGTTACTAACCTTCCATATGTACTCATCAGCTGCAGTAACGGAGTTCGATGTGGGCTGTGGGTGGCTGGTATGTGTCGGCCAGGTTCTGAAGCAGGCCAACTAGTGGAGTAAGCAATTAGCCCTGCTTTCCGACTGTCTCTTCATCATGCATCATCAAGTCCATATAGGATTATGGACCAAGCTTTGGCCTTGATGAGAAAATGCTGAGGGGACTGGTCTAGCAGTAGGGAGAAGTGGGGAATCGGGTAAGTTGATCTTCTTTTCTGTTTCCCTTAGACCTAAACAAGCAATTAACCCTTACAATGCTGATGAAGCCCCACCGCAAGGGATAATAGTTTGTTGCCTAGAGCTGGGCTTTAATGGTGGACCCCCACCTGTTACTGACAGCCAGTGGTTCTAGCGCTAGCGCCAAGAAAGTCCACTTAATTTGGAAAGTCCACTTTGAAACACAAGTCAATATTTAATTCCAAAATGGAGTGGAGTTTCCTTTAATTCGGAAAGCCCACTTTGAAACAAAAGTCAACATTTAACCACTTTACGACCGCTCACATTGCTGCTACTGCGGCAATGTGGCTCGTTATCGTCCAGCGACGTAGACCTACGTCGCTGGACTCCTCCCCTTGTGGGCGGCGCGCACGCGCCGCCGGAGGCTCGCTCCCGCTGTATTCAGTTACAGCGGGAGTCGGGCCAGGGGAGGAGCGGCGGTGATCACCGCCGCTCCTCCCCGATCGTCGGGATCGAGTGTGGAGATCCGCCCGCTTGTGTAAACAAAGTGGGCGGATCTCCTAAGTGACAGGCAGGGACAGATTACAGGATTCAGCATAGCTGAATCTGCGATCTGTCCCTGTGTCACATAGTCACCTCCCCCCACACACGTCAGTAAGCACCAGGCAGACATTAACCCCTTGATCACCAATAAAAATTAACTCCTTCCCTGCCAGTGTCATTTTTACAGTAACAGTGCATATTTATAGCACTGATTACTGTAGTAATGTCACTGGTACCCCCAAAAGTGTCAAAAATTGCAGTCAAGGGTCCAATCTGTCCGCCGCAATGTCGCAGTCCCTCAAAAAAAATCGCAGATCGCCGCCATTACTAGTTAAAAAAAAAACAATAAAAATGACATAAATTTCCCGTAGTTAGTAGCTGCGATAACTTTTGCGCAAACCAATCAAAATACGCTTATTGCAATTTTTTTTTACCAAAAATATGTAGCAGAAAACAAATTGGCAAAAAAAGTTAAAAAATTTAGATTTTTACATTTTTTTGGGGAAATTTCATATAAAAAAATGTGAAAAATGTTGCTATTTTTTCAAAATTGTGGCTCTTTCTTTTGTATATAGCGCAAAAAGTAAAAATCGCACAGGTGATCAAATACCACCAAAAGAAAGCTCTATTTGTGGGGAAAAAAAGGACATACATTTAATTTGGGTACAGCATCGCACAACCGCGCAATTGTCAGTTAAAGTAACACAGTGCCGAATCACAAAATATGGCCTGGTCAGCAAGGGGGTAAAATCTTCTGGTCTTAAAGCGATTAAAAATACGCTCATTGAGAATTTTTTTGTCAAAGACATGTAGCTCAATACATTTTGGCCTAAATATATGGCAAAAATTGAATATATTGGATATTTTTTAACTGTCATAGTAGAAAAATATTGTTATTTTTTCAAAATTGTCGCATTTTTTTATTAATATCGCAAAAAATGAAAAGCGCAGAGGTGATCAAATACCACCAAAAGAAAGCTCTGCTTGTAGGAAAAAAAGGACGTAAATTTTGTTTGGGTACAGCGTTGCATGACCGCGCAATTGTCAGTTAAAGTCGCACAGTGCCGAATCGCAAAATATGGCCTGGTCAGGAAGGGGGTAAAATATTCCGGTCTTAAAGGGGTTAAAAATACGCTTATTGAGAATTTTTTTGTCAAAGACATGTAGCTCAATACATTTTGGCCTAAATATATGGCAAAAATTGAATATATTGGATATTTTTTAACTGTCAAAGTAGAAAAATATTGTTATTTTTTCAAAATTGTCGCATTTTTTTATTAATATCGCAAAAAATCAAAAGTGCAGAGGTGATCAAATACCACCAAAAGAAATCCCTGCTTGTGGGAAAAAAAGGACGTAAATTTTGTTTGGGTACAGCGTTGCATGACCGCGCAATTGTCAGTTAAAGTCGCACAGTGCCGAATCGCAAAAAGTGGCCTGGACGTACAGCAGGAAAATCCTCTGGTGGTAAAGTGGTTAATTCCGGCCAATTTTACCTTATTAAAAATACCCCATTACCACTATGTAGAAAACAACGCTAGACTGGAAACTCTTTGTCATCTATCTTGCCCAGTGCCCACCCAGGCATTCCGGCAAACAAAAGCCAGCTGGTCTTGTTGTGTCTCCTTTTCCCTCGTAATCTGCCATTTCCTGCAGCTCGCAAGCGATTAATTGTTGTATAAATAAAAGTTTTTGTAGTCAAAGCCGACTCCAGCGGAGGAGAAGTTTATGGACAGAGGACCTGTCAAGACCCATACGTAGATCAGTAGATAAACTCTCATTAAATGTGATTTATCCTGGGGAGGTTTGTCGGATTACAGAATTTGTATTGTGCTGGAAGATGGAATATTGTTGATGTGACAGTCCCAGGAAGTCTACAGAAATGATTCATTCGATTAAAGTGAAAAGGGAGCCAGAGACATTTGTCTGTGCCTTCTTACTGTAAGTCTTGATCTAATCCTTCTAGTCAACGCTCACTAACATATGGCCGATGTATTACGTTTAAAGGCAAACCGCGGTGTGTTTTCAGTAAGCGGACATTGTTTGATTTACAATCAGAACATTTGTGTGACAGTAACTTTTAGTGAGACTTTTACATTTTTACAACATTGCACTCTTGCTGTTCCGTATTATGATAATTTTATGTCATAGAGTTTAGAATTGGCCCTCTAGTGGTCGTCTGTAGTTGGGGTTTTATGAACTCAAGCTGAACTCCAGGCAAACAGCTAAATACAAAGATGAAATACATATAAGGGAAAAGTTTATCAGCCAACAGATCTGTGTTTCTGTCCATCCTGTCCTGAGATTTACTTAGCTCTTCTACACAGTGCGACCCTATCTGGCAGAGTGGGAGACCTGAGTTTTCTCTGCTGCAGTCAAGTAACACTTACAGGTCTTGTCCTTCCCCCATCCTGTTACTGGATGGCAATAATTATCTTTAATTCAGAGATTTCCCCTTCAGTACTTTTTTTAACCACTAGATGTCCTCAGTCTTATAGATGGGTCATCCTGGACGTGCCCCCACAAGTGACTGAACAGTGAAAGGAAAAGCAGCAGACTAATGAGCTTATCTCTCTCTTTCCCCCTGTTAGCATGTTCCTTGTTAGCATATGAGCACTGTACCATGACCTGATTGGATCTTAGTGCTGCTTGTTTCTCTCCCAGTCTGAGCTCTGCTGCACAGAAACTCACACCAAGGTAAATTCCGGTACTTAAACGTCTTGCATTTAAAAATACATTTAATGATGTATTACCAAATATAGAGCTGTATAAATTTGTGTCTTACATATCTGCTTAAAGTTCAGCCCCAAATAATAATCTCCATCTGCTGGTGAAATCCGGTAATGCAGCTTACTGATGCCACCCACAAAACACATACTGTATGTGTGGCAGCAAAGGGGGGAGATTTATGCACCCACATGCCGCACATAAGCGACAATGAGTGGACAAGGTTTCTGTGCACGGTTCCAGCACATAATACAGATCTCAGTCCCTACTAACACCCGATAGCTGGTGAGACCGACTCCTGATCATGTGACCACCTTGACAGCCAATCACATGATCACTGATACTTTTCATTGGGCATGCAGACCAGGACTGGTCAAGAAGGGGAAGCCAATGGAATTATGTGAATTGTGGAGCCTCTTGTATTGCTACAAGGAGCTGTCCCTGCCACGAGTAGGATTTCCATTTAATGTTGGCCATTGTATCAATATATGACTATACAGCCAACCTACCTGATGCTGTGACCTTGCACTCACTAATTAAAAAATATACAAATAAAAAGTATTTTTGTAATTGCCATGCGATGCTGAGTATCTAGCATACCTTTGCTGTTTCCATCTGGTCCTCGAAGGATTGTACACTCCTCAATATTCCCAAAAGCTTCAAATAGCCGACGGACATCGTCTTCTGACTGTTGTTTGTTCAACATACCCACGAAAAGTTTTCTGTCTTCTGGAACAAAATTAAGAGTTGCTTACCATATTATGGTAACCCTAATATCAAGACATTCCCAAAACAGCAGTAATATGAATTTTATTGCTGTAGAAATATCATGATGTGCATGCTGACAGTTTTTTTTTAGTCACTAAATATAAAAAAATATCCAAAGAGACATATCCAAGAGGCCATGGGACTTTAAAAAAAAACATATTAGTTCAATTAAATGAAGGAGAAACTCATGACTTTAAACAAGCTCTGGCAAGGTCACCTACATTCAGCAAGGCTCATCCTGGTAGGTGCTTGGAGGTAGCTTAGATTCTCAAAACAAAGAAAAGAGCACCAAACCAAAAAAAAAGTGAAAGAATCCATGTTTCTTTTGATATTCATGAAATGTTCATAGAAAGAAAGGCATTCAATGCGTTTCGTCAGCTCCGTTTCTTTAGGGCTGGAGAACAAAAATGATGGCTAGAATGGACATACTGTAAGTAGTCCAGACAGTTCTGTATTCATATCTATCCTGCTCTTCTTGTGAAATATGAATTTACCAATTCTTATTATGGCCAGGTAGCTAGATTTAGTTAGATAAAATTATGGGAGCTACCATTGCCATCTTGTTTTTAAAGATGCAGGTTACTAGGGTGCCATTCTTCCTTGAATCAACAAGTTTGCAGCCAATGGAGTCATAGGAGGAGGCATACTTGTTCTAGGTAAGTAGTGACTCAAGGATAAGTATGATGGCTCAGGAGTTTACATGAAGAATAACTACATTAGATTTCTCTCCTGACAGGTGACCTGTCATGGACATGCAATAGTGTCTGGCAGCTTACCTTCTCCTCCATGTCTCCATTAGAGGCCTGACTCTCTTTCTGGCTGCCTTTTATTGTCTCTCCTCCCTGTATGGCTCCACCCCAGGCCATTCCAGGAAGTCTATATTAACTAGTGCACTGCAGGTCTGCTTTGCTGCAAACAAAGAAGTTGGACCGCACTCGGAAAATGTGAAATCAAAGATGTGTTTTATTCCTCATAACGAATCCATACAGACAGTGCATTGAGAGACATGTCAGGTTGACGCGTTTCACGATATAGATAATCGCTTACTCATAACCATTATGAGTAAGTGATTATCTATATCGTGAAACGCGTCAACCTGACATGTCTCTCAATGCACTGTCTGTATGGATTCGTTATGAGGAATAAAAGACGTCTTTGATTTCACATTTTCCGAGTGCGGTCCAACTTCTTTGTTGGCACGAGTTTTGGATGGCGGATCTGACCAGCACCGGTTTACTTAGCCTCACCTGAGCGGCTTCCTTTTCTTATTTCTACAGGTCTGCTTTGCTGTTCAACGTTGTTTGTTAGCTTGTGTTCCTGTCTGCCGTGTGCTACGTCTACCTTTCTTTGTACTGATTTTGGCTCGTCTTTGGCTACTCCTGTTTGCTTGTGACCCTGACCTTTGGCATGTCTCTTGGTTACCCTCGTCTCTGCCTGTTGCCCCAACCTTGGCTCACCCATATCTATCCCTTGTGTCCTGAGTGGCTGCTTCCCCTCTCTCCTCACTGAGCGTGACCTTGGGGACCCCAGGGGCCGCGACCTGGGTTCAGTTGCAGTGAAGGCCATCCTCACCATTAGAGGCTCTGGTGAACACCTGCTGGGCCTTAGACTCCGCGCCCTGGGGAATCTTGGGCTCAGGTTTCCTGTCCACCCGCAGCAGTCAGCTAATGGGTTCACTACCTTGCGGTGCACCCCTGTCCCCAACAGGGTGTAGTTGTCACCTGGCCACTGGTGACCTGACATGGCCTTTTAACATCAAACCCTTTTACCAGGATAAGATGAAAGGCTTAGATGTTTGAGGTCAAGTTTAGAAATGTGTTTGGTCAATCATAAATCTATTGGTTAACCATAAACCACTACTATTCAGGGCAAGACCATGACAGTAGTTGAACATAAACAGCTACTATTCAGATCAAGACCATCACAGTAGATAATGTCCTTCCATAACTACCTTTACAGCCAGCTTAGGAAACACAATGACAGTGACACATGACCTACAATCCCTCTCATAGTAAGGTTCACAGCTTTATAAACTTCATATCACCTTTTAAATAATTTGTACAATTGCAAGTTATTATAGGATGCCTTTTTTGCCATTTAGTTTGCAAAGTAGGCAAAACGTTTATGGGCCAAAATCATGAACAGTGCTGGGATTTCTAATAAAAACAAAGCCCAGAATTGCCTATATGCTTTATGGCAGGATACCTAATTGATTTGTTAAGCCATTTCCATCTCAATCTAAGCCATTTGCACCCTCCTTTATTTATATTATATATATATATATATATATATATATATATATATATATATACGTATTAACTAGTACACCATTGTCCATAAAGCTGCAGGCATTGCAAGCCACCGATGCTGCCTAACTATTCTCTACCATGAGCCATCTCATCAAATTTACTATTGGTCGATGCCACCGATTCCTCTTGGTGCCACTGAGCTTCCTAATCTTACAGCTTTCTGGGTTGACATCCCTGTAGATGTTTTAATTAGTGGAAGGTCAGAAGCTGCTGGAAGCTGAACAAGCTGAAGTATATCTATGTGCAAATCCACTTCACGTATAATAAAGACGGAATTAAGGTACTGTATGTTCAATCTAAACATAAAAATGCTGAGTTTGGTGAACTCGGGAGACAACTCATATCTACTAAGTGGCTTTGATTTGGCAAGGCACCAGTCTGCACCGCTAGGTAATTCCATACAACTTGCACTGTCATCCTCTAAATGGAAGAAAATTGAGTCTATGAGAGTCTATGATAGTACAAGCCAAGTGTTTTTTGATTCCTCAACCATCTTTAACAATGCACATTGAAGCGTGAGAGGAGGATGCACTAAATTCTGAGACAAGAGGATATAATCCCACCCAGAAGCACATTGAAAAGTCTACTAAATATGGCTACATCGATGAATACAATTGGTGTGAATGCTGGGAAGTTCAATCACATGCCAGCTTATTCTGTCTCCTAGAATCTCCAGCGGTGAAAATCTCACCAGAATCGCTGTAGCATGTACATAGTCAAATGATGGTGCCACATATCCCTGATAAATTCTCTTTCATGCAGTATACAAAAAGTATCTAAAGAGACCAGATGTTACTCTTTAAGTACAGTGTACACTTTAAGGAAAGCTGCAATGCTTCTAATTGTAATGATTATTGCCATGCAAGACTTTATTTGGTGCACGGATAATATACTGTTTACTCATTCACCCCCTGGTTATCTCTCGCCTTCACTTCTGCATCTTCCAACTCACTGGCCTACCTTTACACAGGCTATCCCCCCTTCAGTCTATCATGAATGCTGCTGCTAAACTTACTAATGGATCTGTGGCTGCTGGCACTCGCTACCAATTCTTTTACTGGCTAGCAGGGGAGGACTGGACCAGGGGGCAGGGGGGGGGCAATTGCCCCCTGGGCCATTTGATGTCCTGTAAAAAGGCTGCACCGCTTCTGCCACTGACATGCCTAAAGGATTCTTGGTGAAGAGAAGTAAAAAGTCCCCACCACTGACCTACTGAGAGCGTTGTTTAAGAGTTTAAGACAAGGACAGAGCGCAGCCCCCCCCCCCCAGCATAGATGGTTTAAACTGTCTGAGCAGAGGCCGGTTACATGCCCCACTGGAGACTCTCCTCCCCTAGCCAGCCCCGAATGAGCTGTCCAAGCTCCCCCCCAACCGCCCCCTGCTGGCTAGGTTGGGAACCTAGATTCAGCCGGTGAGTACCTGGAGCAGGTCTTCAGCCTAGAATTGGGGTCAGGAGGAGGACGGGAAGAGGGAGAGTGGGAGGGGGGCGAGCAGCTACACCATGGGCCTCTGGTTTGTACTTGCCCCCTGGGCCGAAAGTTGCCAGTCTGCCCTTGTCCACTAGCCCAACGTATACAATTGAAAATACTAACCACAACGTACAAGGCCATCTGT
Organism: Pelophylax lessonae; assembly: GCF_965119305.1. Taxonomy (NCBI): domain Eukaryota; kingdom Metazoa; phylum Chordata; class Amphibia; order Anura; family Ranidae; genus Pelophylax; species Pelophylax lessonae. Next base: position 37,386,525 of record NC_138768.1, read on the forward strand.
AAAACAGCCTCCAGCTACATCGCCAACCTCATCCCAACATTATGCTCAAATCGTCCACTATGCTCCTCCCAAGACCTATTTCTCTCTAGCTCTCTCATTGCCATGATAGCCTCCAGGACTTCTCCATGCAGAATCACTCCCATCCATTGGACTTCCCTACCCCAGTATGTCTGGATATCTCCTACCCTGTCTGTCTTTATGTGATCCCCAAAAACTCACTTTTTAAGGGAAGCCTAGCCCACCTCCAACTAAAAACGGTACTTCGGCCACCTCCATCAGATCATCTCCTATAACTATTACTTTTTGTACCACCTTCCCTTCCCTTTAAGTTGTAAGCTTCATGAGCAGGGCCTTCCTAACCCATCTATATTCAACTGTATTGTAATTGTACTGTCCCTTTTATATTGTAAAGAGCTGTGTAAACTGTTGGTGCTATATAAATCCTGTATTATAATATTAATAATAAACACAGATTTACACTTCACTCAACTTGCCTAATAATGGTATAATGGTTACGTTTTTTTCTTACTAGATGGGGGCAAAGGAAAACTAAACTCAATCTATCTGTCTGTCTGTCTGTCTGTCTGTCTGTCTGTCTGTCTGTCTGTCTATCTGTCTGTCTGTCTGTCTGTCTATCTGTCTGTCTGTCTGTCTGTCTGTCTGTCTGTCTGTCTGTCTGTCTGTCTGTCTATCTATCTATCTATCTATCTATCTATCTATCTATCTATCTATCTATCTATCTATCTATCTATCTAAAGAAAGGGAGATGGGGATACAGAGAGAGAGGGAGTAGGAGAGAAAATGTCTCCGTTTTATTTTAGAGCCATGTCATGGTTATTGCAAGTTGCCAAAGCAAAAGATTTTCGCATTGCTGCCCTTTCTCATATATATATATATACACGCACATACAATACACATACACTATATTGCCTAAAGTTTTGGGACGCCCGCCTTTGCATACACATGCACTTTAATGGCGTCTCTGTCTTAGTCTGTAGTGTTCAATATTGAGTTGGCCCACCCTTTGCAGCTATAACTCTTCTGGGAAGGCTGTCCACAAGGTTTAGGAGTGTGTCTATGGGAATGTTTGACCATTCTTCCAAAAGCACATTTGTGAAGTCAGGTATTGATATGGAAGAGAAGGCCTGGCTGGACGTCTCCGCTCTAATTTATCCCAAAGGTGTCAGGACTCTGTCAAGTTCCTCCACCCCAAACTCACTCATCTATGTCTTTATGGATGCCCCCCCCATTCTTTGATGCTCACCAGAGCCAGGACAAAGTGTTTGGGCTGGAGGGAAAGCTGGAGGAGCAAGGGGGCAAACAATAGATGCAGGGTAGTACACCTATTCTATGTCATATATCAACAGGGGGGGAGGAGGGTGCAGTTCTGGATCATTGCCCTAGGTGCTGAACGACCCTGTAACATTACTGATGCTCATCAGTCAACAAAGGCATACGTATTTCAGTGGCAGGGCATACCAAGACAGTGACTGTTAGTCACTTATAAGACAGTCAATATAGACAGTCAATATCTGGGTTCTAGAGATTCCAGGTCACTCTGGAAGGTGAAAAGAAGACTCTCCTGACACCTACTTTGAACCTGTTTACTGCTTGTAGGATATGAGAAGTTTTATTTAAAGGCTTAACCCTTCCACAGACCTTTTAGAACCAGAGCCTCTCCTTTTTCTTTTCCATCATGGAAAGTTAATATTTGAGCGCTTTGTTGTTCACTTCTATGGCATGGCACCGTATCATTAGACACAATGGAGAAATCTACTAGGACACAAAAGAGGCATAATTGCAGTTTTTGGGTCTTTTTCCACAGCATGATCCAATCGGCGCACACAAAGGAGAGAATTTTCTATCGCCCGTGCCCCGGCTGACTTTTCACATCAAATTAAAGTTGGTTCTTTCAAGGCCTCAGAAAGGGTAATTGAAACAGTTCTTCACAATTGGTCTGACTTACGTTCTATCTCCCTCATCTCGGTCTGTATCAGTGACGCTCACGAGCGCAGACAAGCGGCATAGGCAGACCTCGCTTAATATTAAAGTATGTGATTAAATGGGATTCGCCAAAAAGACAAAGCGCTGAAGACCTGCCAATTGTTAATCCCTTGTTCACTGTACTTAAAAATTCAATTTCTTCCTTTCAAGAGGGAAGAACAGAAGGACGAGTAGACTGAAGGGTGTCTCATCTTCAGGGTGTCTGATCGTATCCCCACGCTCTTAAAAACTTAAGTCCCTATTAATATGTATGTACATGACGCAAATCTCCATCCTCGGAAATTCAACCATTATTTTCTTTTTTTCTATTTTATAATCACGGATTATTGATGTCAGATACAGTTGAAGTGGTCTATTAAAAAAAGGGCATAATAGTCAGTCTGATGATTTTATTGTCCAGATCTAACCGCTCTGCAACTTGAGTTATTTCTAATCTCGTTGAGCGTTTGTTCTAACTCCTTCATATACCAAACCAAAATTCTGTTGTTTTCCTAACCATTTCTATTATATCCGTAGTATGTCACCAAGTACAACCAGACTTGTTCTGTAATGAGTAAATGTTCAGTTGTAATGAGTGCCAGGAACATACCCTAGCACTTATATCCACACAGGTAAATCAGTTTCCTTCTCCATGGACAAATTACATTTTTTAACTTTTTCATAAATGTGTTGGACCAGGGTAGTGTTGTGGACATAGCCCACCTTGATTTGAAAAAAACATTTGATATGGTTCCGCATAACAAGCTACGATTTAACTCCTGGGTGGTACAGTAGGGTCCTATCCTATTTAATTTGTATGTAAGGGACATAACTGAAGGTTTGGAGGGTAAAGTATGTCTTTTTGCGCATGACACAGTGGTGTGCAATAAGGTTGATATTCCTGAAGGTGTTTGTAATGTGACCTATGATTTTGCGTTTCTGGAAAATTGGTCAAAGCTGTGTAAACTGCAGTTGAATGTTTCTACATGCAAAGCAATGCATTTGGGAATACAATGTTGCCCAGAATTTCAAAGGAAAAGATTTGGGGTGCTTATTTCGGATAATTGCGAAATGAGCAAACAGTTGGAAAACTGTATAGAATTATGGGGTGCATCACTAGGGGGATCCTGAGCAGGAGGAAGGAGTTCCAATTACTCTATATGGATCTTTAGTTATCACCAGAGGAATCACCAGCAGAAGGAAGAAGGTCCTTTATGTAGATCTTTAGTTATCACTAGAGAGATCACCAGTTGGAGGAAGAAGTTTGAGGTTCCAACATATAGCTCTTTAGTTATCTCTAGAAGAATCACCTACAGGAAGAAAAGCAGCCCTGATTCCTTTATACCAGCCTTTCTCAACCTTTTCAACACAGAAGAAACCTTTAAATCATTTTCAGGTCTCAGGGAACCTCTGCTAAAAATTACTATATTTACAACTCATGATACATTAGTGGGATGGTCAGTGGGATGAATGCTCCTTACACTTGTGGACATTAAGAAGAATTACCTTCTTCTAGATGGCTAAAAAGTTCAATGGTGTCAGGAGAACTTATCTGAGAGGCAGAAATTGCTCAAGGAACTCCTAGCAACCTCTGGAGGAACCCTAGGGTTCCACGGAACCCTGGTTGAGAACCACTGCCTTATACAGATCGTTAGCTATCAATAGAAGGGTGCCCAGCACGACCGAGGAGCTGGCTCTCACCCAATGAACATATGCTCCATAATAGCCCACATACGTACTCACTGGGAAATGCAGACCAGACTCCCTAAACTGCGTGGGCGGGGTCCTGAATCTATCGCAATTTGACTGCTATGGCTCGCTCTAATTTGCGTGGGCCTGCACAGCACAATTTAAGCTGGCCCGCTCTCAGTGATTTCTGGCTCAGCGCGACCCACTCAAACGCAGCTCGCGACCCACCAGTGGGTCCCGACCCACAGTTTGGGAACTCCTGCTCTATAAAGATCTTTATAACCTCACTAGAGGGGTAACCAGCAGGAGGAAGGAGGTCATGATCCCTCTATATATACTGTATCTTCAGTTAATACCAGAGGGATCCCCAGCAGGAGGAAAGGGGTCCTGATGCTCCTTATATAGATATTTAGTTATTACCAGAGGGCTCACCAGCAGGAGGGAGGAGGTCCGGATTCCTCTCTCTTTATATCACTAGAGGGGTCATCATCAAGAGAAAGGAGGTCCTAGCCCCTATATATAGATATTTAGTTAATACCAGAGGGCTCACCATCGAGAGGTCCTTAATCCTCTACATAGATCTTTATATCACTAGAGGGGTCACCAGCAGGAGGAAGGAGGTCCTGATTCCTCTATATAGATCTTTATATCACTAGAGGGGTCACCAGCAGGAGGAAGGAGGTCCTAGCCCCTCTATATAGATCTTTAGTTATTACCCGGGGGTTCGTCATCAGGAGGAAGGAGATCCTTATTCATCTACATAGATCTTTATATCACTAGAGGGATCACCAGCAGGAGGAAGGAGGTCCTAGCCCCTCTATATACTGTAGATCTTTAGGTATTACCAGAGGGCTCACCATCAGGAGGAGGGAGATCCTTATTCATCTACATAGATCTTTATATCACTAGAGGGATCACCAGCATGAGGAAGGAGGTCCTAGCCCCTCTATATACTGTAGATCTTTAGGTATTACCAGAGGGCTCACCATCAGGAGGAGGGAGATCCTTATTCATCTACATAGATCTTTATATCACTAGAGGGATCACCAGCGGGAGGAAGGAAGTCCCGATTTCTCCATATAGACCTTTAGTTGGACCTCATGTAAAATACTGTGTCCAGTTCTGGAGACCTCACTTACAAAAAGATATTGTTAAAAAAAAATTAGTCCAGAGACACGTAACAAAAATGATAACAGGTCTGCGGGATAAAATATATCAGACTTCAGGAACTTAATACGTACAGTCTGGAGAAAAGAAGGTAAATTATAGATATCACATGACTGAAACCTTTAAACAAGGTGTGTGTAAGGTTTGGAGGGCAGTATTTTCAATATGAAGCTAAGATCAGGAACACAGAGACATGACCTCAAACTAGCAGGAGGAAAGTTCAACCCTAACCGTAAAAAGTATTATTTTACCAAACGTGTAGCTGATGCTTGGAACAACCTCCAGCAGAGGTAGTGAGCCAGTCAACAGTAGGTGCATTTAAACCTGCTTTGGACAAACATAGACCTACAGTATATGCAGACAAAAGAATAAAAAACCAAACAGCGGCAACAAGAACAAATTAAACTCATATAGGGACAGATTTGATTGACCAGTTGACCTTTTTCAGCCGTCACTCTTTCATGTTTCTATAGAATGTGTCAAGACTGATGTTGCTTGCCCAAGAACACGATGTGAGTTGTGAAACTCTGAAGGACCACCCTGTTTAAATTACATAATCGTGCTGGGGCTTTAGGGTTAGGTTTAGGGCAGGGGCAGACTGGCCACTTTCTGCCCAGGGGGCAAGTACAAACCACAGGCCCATGGTGCAGCGACATGGTCCCGCTCCCACTCTCCCTCTTCCCGTCCTCCTCCTGACCCTCATTCCAGGCTGAAGCTCCGCTCTCTGTACTCTCTACTTACCGACTGAATCCTGGTTCCCAACCTGGCCAGTAGGGGGCAGTTGGGGTGAGCTGGGACAGCTTGGTTGGGGCTGGCCGGGGGAGGAGAGTCTCCAGTGGGGCATTAAACCAGCCTCTGCTCAGACACAATTCAGGCCATCCATGCTGGGGTGGGGGGAGCCCTGCACTCTGTCCTTGTCTTCAATCTGCACTCTGTAGGTCAGCGATGGGGGCTTTTTACTTCTCTTCACCAGGAATCCTTTAGGCATGTCTGTAGAAGAAGTGGTGCAGCCTTTTTACGGGGCATCAGAGTGGCCCAGGGGGCAATCGCCCCCCTGCCCCCTGGCCCAGTCCTCCCCTGGTTTAGGGTTAGCATGCCTCTGTCAATGGGCTTTTCTTGATGGCATCAGTTTAGATCAGGATTTCTCAACTAGGGTCCCTCCTGAGGTTGCTAGGGGTTCCTTGAACAATAGGCAATTTCTGCCTCCTAGATAAATTACCAATGACACTATTGTAAGGGGGTAATTCTTGCCAATGATGACAAGAGTAAGGAGCATTCTTCCCAATGACTGTCACATTAATGTGTCTTAACCACTTAAGCCCCGGAAGATTTTACCCTCTTCCTGACCAGGGCCTTTTTTGCGATTCGGCACTGTGTGACTTTAACTGACAATTGCGCGGTCATGCGACGCTGTACCTAAACAAATTTGACGTCCTTTTTTTCCCACAAACAGAGCTTTCTTTTGGTGGTATTTGATCACCTGTGCGATTTTTATTTTTTGCGCTATAAACAAAAAAAGAGCGTAAATTTTGCAAAAATAACAATATTTTTCACATTTTTTTATATGAAATTCCCCCCCCCCCCCAAAAAAAATGTAAAAATCAAAATTTTTTAACATTTTTGGCCAATTTGTTTTCTGCTACATATGTTTGGTATAAAAAATCACAAAAAGCGTATTTTGATTGGTTTGCGCAAAAGTTATTGCGTTTACTAACTAAGGGAAAGATTTTTGTTATTTTTGGTATTTTTTTTTTAACGCGTAATGGCGGTGATCTGCGATTTTTTTTTTGCGGTACTGCGACATTGCGGCGTACAGATCGGACCCTTGACTGACATTTTTGACACTTTTGGGGTTACCAGTGACATTACTGCAGTAATCAGTGCTATACATATGCACTGTTACTGCAAAATGACACTGGCAGGGAAGGGGTTAACTTTATTGGGGAAGGAGGGGTTAAGTGTGTCCCTAGGGGCGTGCTTTTTACTGTGATTGGACATGGCTACTAGTGTAGGAACCGTGATCAACTTTACATCAGCCACCTGCCTTTCTCCGTTCACGGACGACGATCGCGAGTGACCGGCGGACATCGTGTCCGCCGGTCACACACACTGACCTCCCAGGGAACGAGCCGAGGGCGGGCGCGCGCTCGCCCGCTATTGGCTCACAAGGAAGTGACAGGCTAGTGACGTATATATACGTCACTTTGCCTGGCCGGCAACCGGTTAAGTTGTAGATTTTTAATTTTTAGCAGGGGTTCCCCGAGACCAGAAATGTATTGCAAAGGTTCCTCTGTGTTGAAAAGGTTGAGAACGTCTGGTTTAGATGCTTCTGAGATCATTCAGAATTAATTAACATCTATTAACTCCTTCTAAACCATTTCTGACCTGCTTCAAGTGGGTTTTGCATTTCAATAGACTTGTAAGGGAATGCTATACCAGCTTGAAGTGAACACAAGCCCTTTGACACAGGCAGCTATTTGCTGAATTCATAGATCTTAAAAAAGACTCGATTCTCATACAGAGAAATGCAAAAATTTCCTTTTATTTTTATATTTTTTTTCCACTTTTCAGGGTTTTTTAATTATTTTTACCCGTGTGAGTCTTCACAGACAAGAACACTGAAGGGTTTTGTGGGCAGACCGCTGGATACAGACATCCCGCTATCATGCCAATTCACACACTGTCAATGGTCCTGATGAAGGTAGATGCTTTCATTCAATCACGTCTTGCAGGAGACCTGACTGTAACACTATATTAGGCACCATTGTGAGATTCAATCACTGTCTCTTTCCCCATCAGTTTCATGGCTTGACACAGCCGGGAAGCCAAATGATTTAAGCTGGAAGTCCAACGCACACCTAAAAAGGCCTCGGTGTAGAAATAGTACTTGGTGGACATCTAAGTCCCGTTGCATCACATGAGGATTCGCTTAATTGATTTTCTCAAGAAGCGCAACATAATTAGATACCTTTTGAAATAACATCCAGGAGATGATTTGCACCAAATGGATCTACCTAACGTATCTACTCATATAGCTCTAACAGAGGACAGAAGTGCACTACAATCCCATCATTGCCTATTTACTAAACACAATTATAAAATACTTTCACTTTATATATACTGTATCTTTGGTATCAAAATTAGAAAACAAATTCCAAAATGATGTGAATAGATGATTACATTATGCAGCATTACAAAAAATAAATACAATTAAAAATGAAGGTGGTCAGTGTATAGGGAATTTTTAGCAGCATGGTACACTTTACTATCAAAAGTTTTGGGACGCCTGCCTTTACACAGACATGGACTTTAACCACTTGCCTACCGGGCACTTTCACCCCCTTCCTGCCCAGGCCAATTTTCAGCTTTCAGCGCTCTCACGCTTTGAATGACAATTGCGCGGTCATGCTACACTGTACCCATATGAAATTTTTTATAATTTTATTCACACAAATAGAGCTTTCTTTTGGTGGTATTTAATCAACTCTGGGTTTTTTATTTCTTACAAAAAAAAAAGAAAATTTAAAAAAAAAAAAGTTTTTATTATTTTCTGCGAGTAAATTTTGAAAACAAATAAATGTTTCTCCTTCACTGATGTGCGCTGATGAGGCGGCACTGATAGGCTGTACTGATGGGCACTGAGAGGTGGCACTGCTGGGCACTGAGAGGCAGCACTGACGGGCGGCACTGATGGGCACTGAGAGGCGGCACTGCTGGACACTGATGGGTGGCACTGATGGACATTGACGGGTGGCACTGATGAGCACTGATGGGCAGCACCATCAGTGCCCACACTCAGTGCCCATAGTGCTGCTAGTCAGTGCCCATCAGTGCCTAGATGAGCAGGCACTGATGGGCACTGACTGGCAGCGCTATGGGCACTGATTGTGGGCACTGATGGCGGGCACTGTGGGCACTGATGGTGGGCACTTGTGTTATTTTATTTACCTCTTTTGTAATCAGGGCACTGGTGATCAGTGCACTGATTACATTTTTCTTTGTCCCCTAAGCGCTGATCGGCTCTGCCCCTTCCTCACACACAGTCTCTGTGTGAGGAAGGAGAGCTGGCGATGAGAGATGATCTCATATGTTTACATATGAGATCAACTCTCATTGCATGGGCCGATCACGTGGTAAATGGCCACTGTGATTGGCCATTTACCACGATCTGTGATTGGCTGTGTCCAAGGCTGACACAGATTTTCCCTGATGCGCGCTCGCGGGAGCGCGCAGGGAGCCTGTCACTAGGAGGCCGTTTAAAGATGGCCTCCCGGAAATTAGAGCCCGTGCTGTAGCCGTCTTTCGGCTATAGCGCAGGCCGGAAGTAGTTAATGGCATCCCAGTCTTAGTCTGTAGGGTTCAATATTGAGTTGGCCCACCCTTTGCAGCTATAACAGCTTCAACTCTTCTGGGCAGGCTGTCTACAAGGGTTAGGAGTGTGTCTATGGGGATGTTTGACCATTCTTCCAGAAGTGCATTTGTGAGGTCAGGCACTTTTGGGGACGAGAAGGCCTGGCTCGCAGTCTCCACTCTAAGTCATCCAAAAGGTGTTCTATCAGGTTGAGGTCAGGACTTTGTGCAGGTCAGTCAATTTCCTCCAGTCAAGTTCCCAAACTCGCTCATCCATGTCTTTATGGACCTTGCTTTGTGCACTGGTACAAATCATTTGGTGGAGGGGAGATTATAATGTGGGGTTGTTTTGCAGGGGTTGGGCTTGGCCCCTTAGTTCCAGTGAAGGGAACTCTTAAGGTGTGGGCACACCAAGACATTTTGGACAATTTCATGCTCCCAACTTTGTGGGAACAGTTTGGAGATGGCCCCTTCCTGTTCCAACATGACTGCTCATCAGTGCACAAAGCAAGGACCACAAAGACTTGGATGAGCAAAGAGTTTGGAGTGGAGGAACTTGACCAGCCTGCACAGAGTCCTGACCCCAAACCGATAGAACACCTTTGGGATGAATTAGAGTGGAGACTGCAAGCCAGGCCTTCTCATCCACATCATTGCCTGAACTCACAAATGTGCTTCTGGAAGAATGGTCAAACATTCCCATAGACACACTCCTAAACTTTTTGGACAACCTTCCTAGAAGAGTTAAAGCTGTTATAGCTGTAGAGGGTGGGCCAACTCAATATTGAACCCTACGGACTAAGACTGGGATGCCATTAAAGTTCATGTGCGTGTATAGGCAGGCGTCCCAATGTAGTGTATATATATATATATATATATATATATATATTTTTTTTTTTTTTTTTGCTCAAATAATAGGGACATATGGAATTTTAATATTTGTTGTTCTACCTTTAAGTCAGCAGGAGGGGCTCTAGTCTCCTTTTTTACTTGTTCAATAGTTTATTAATCACAGCTTTGCTAAAAGAGGAATCTTGATTACCAAACTTGATAGATGAATATGAATGAGCCAAAGGTTTCAATCAGACAAAGAAGGTCTCAAAGCAAGCACTGTCTTTTCTCTTATCTTGAGATAACCCATAGTGCTTTGGGGGACTGAGCTGCTGAGTCACTGCTGGGAGGGGAGATTAGGGAGGGTGAAGATGCAGTCAATGCTGAGAAGGGGGAGCAGAGTGAGCTGAGCTGCTGGGTGACTGCAGGAAGGGGGGGGGGGGAGCAAGATATGAGCTAAAACCTCACTGCTGGGGGGGGGGGGGGGGGGAAGGCAGTGAGAGCTTAGCTGCTTAGTCACTGCCAAAAGGAAGGGGGGGCAGTTACAGTTGACCCGCGGTCACTGCTGCGATGTGGCAGAAGGGAAAGTTTAGCTGCTGAACCACTGCAGACAGGGAGAGCAAGGAAACTGAGCTGCAGAGTCACTGTTGGGAGGGGGAGCAAAATGAGGCTGAGCTGCTGAGTCACTGTTGGTAGGGGGAAAGGGGAGCTGAGCTGCCGAACAACTACAAGGAGGGGGAACAGGGGAACTGAGCTGCTTAATCACTGAAAGAAGGGGGAGCAGGGGAGCTGAGCTACAGTGTAACTGCTGGTAGGGGGAGCAGGGGGGTTGAGCTGCAGAATAACTGCTGGTGGGGGGAGCAGGGGAGCTGAGCTGTGGAGTCACTGCTGGGAGGGGGGATCAAAATAAGTTGAGCTTCTTTTTTTTTAATGACTATGCTGCTTTTAGGCTGAATTTACATATTTTCCTTTGCCCAGCAGTATAGAAGGGAATGCCAAGCAGTGCATAGATTGTAAACCTTTGCAAAATTGTATTCCTTCCAAGATATGGAAACAACATTTTTTTTCTTGGAAAACAAGAAACAAACACAAAACAAGTGTAAGATTTGATGCAACAGGTTTTCAACATACGAGCGCTAGAATCAACGACAATACTCACAAAACCCATCAAAAATCTACAATGATACGAATGTAACCATAACCTTGATATTTCCCAAAGGCTACATGCCCAATGCTAGCAATCCCAACAAAAATAAATAAATAATGATAAACACCGTGGAAAGGCAGTCACAGAAATCTGACCCAGACGCTGTTAATTCCTGATGCAAAACGACGCATTTCGCTCTCTCCCAGGCGAGCAAGCCGTTCTGCGGCCATTTTTCATGGTGTAACAGCGATGATAGGGCACCCCGGGGCCTTCGATGAAATGGTTCATTAAAACAGATTCTCGAGTTTCTGAAGTCGCGCGGTAACACTTTGTAAGGCTCCTGGTACCTTACAGCACCCCGGAGGCTGATCTCAATGAGCCGTGCCCAACCTCCCCATCGCTTCTTATCGCTTTGGAATGGATTCTTCTACTGATGAGCGCTGCGCCCATGCCGCAGCTCAATATTACGCTTCCACTGCTCCGTCTCTCTGCGCTCCCCAAGCACAGAGCTCATGATGGAGATGTCTGATTGGACGGAGCTGTGCACACAAAATAACAGCAATTTATTGTGGATAACAGCCACCTGTCCAGCGAACTCTACCGGTATGGTGCTGGCAAAAATGTGATGAATTCCCAGTATCCAAGCCACAGGGGAAAATAAAAGAAGGTTACAAAGTCCGCAATCATTTGAATATTAGGACTGAGTTGTTGAGCAGCAAATGGCATCATCAGCACACAAAAACATTTTTTTCTTGGATACACCAAGAGTTAAGCAGATGCATGTGAGCTGGGAGCTGTAGAGACCCTTGTGACTCCTCCAAGTAATCCTCTCCTTAGGTTTCTGATGCCCCACTTGCCAACAAGTGTTCAAACAAAGGCCAGTCAAGGCAAAAAAAAAGTTTAGTCAAAACTTTACAAGGATCTTGACCCTGGAGAAATTATCTTCCCGACACTCTTCCTAAAATATCCTGCTTGTGTGTAGATGTGATTCAGGTCTCTGCCAGGTACTTATTTAGGACCTGAAAAAGACCTGCCACATTGTCTGCACATGTGCAGGGGACTGCTGTGCATGCACACACATGCTGCTGGTTTTGAGTATATGAGACCTTTATACAGTGGTGGGATTCAAAAATTTTAGTAACTTGTTCCGACTTTCAATGCACAGTGACAAGCGTGCCCCCTTCAAAACAGTGACCAGCGTGCCCCCTTCAATGCACAGTGACCAGCATGCCCCCTTCAATGCACAGTGACCAGCGTGCCCCCTTTCAATGCACAGTGACCAGCGTGCCTCCTTTCAATGCACAGTGACCAGCGTGCCTCCTTTCAATGCACAGTGACCAGCGTGCCCCCTTCAATGCAGTGACCAGCGTGCCCCCTTCAATGCAGAGCCCAGCGTGCCCCCTTTCAATGCACAGTGACCAGCGTGCCTCCTTTCAATGCACAGTGACCAGCGTGCCCCCTTCAATGCAGTGACCAGTGTGCCCCCTTCAATGCAGAGCCCAGCGTGCCCCCTTTCAATGCACAGTGACCAGCGTGTCCCCTTTCAATGCAGAGACCAGCGTTCCCCCTTTCAATGCACAGTGACCAGCGTGCCCCCTTTCAATGCACAGAACCAGTGTGCCCCCTTTCAATGCAGAATGACCAGCGTGCCCCCATTCAATGCAGAATGACCAGTGTGCCCCCTTTCAATGCACAGTGACCAGCGTGCCTCCTTTCAATGCAGAGTGACCAGCGTGCCCCCCTTTAAATGCACAGTGACCAGTGTGCCCCCCTTTCAATGCAGAGAGACCAGCGTGCCCCCCTTTCATTGCACAGTGACCAGCGTGCCCCCCTTTCATTGCACAGTGACCAGCGTGCCCCCTTTCAATGCACAGAGACAAGCGTGCTCCCTTTCAATGCACAGATCATCGTGCTCCTGCCGTGCCCCCTTTCAATGTAGAGACCAGCATGCGGCGTGTCCCCTTCAATGCAGAGATCATCATTCGTGCCCCCTTCAATGCAGAGATCATCATTCGTGCCCCCTTCAATGCAGAGTTCATCATTTGTACCCCCTTTCAATGCGGTCTGCAGAGACCAGCGTGCTAAGTGCCCCCTTCAATGCAGAAATCATCGTGCCCCCTTCAATGCAGAGTTCATCATTCGTGCCCCCTTTCAATGCAGTCTGCAGAGACCAGCGTGCCCCCTTCAATGCAGAAATAATCGGATTTGTGCCCCCTTCAATGCAGAGTTCATCATTCGTGCCCCCTTTCAATGCAGTCTGCAGAGACCAGCGTGCTGCGTGACCCCTTCAATGCAGAAATCATTGTGCCTCCTTCAATGCAGAGTGAACAGCGTGCCAACTTGCCAAGCCCCCCCGACCAGTGCACTTGACTTACCTTACTAGCGGCTTCTTCTCTTCAGTCCCCGCGTCTCCTCAAGTCCTCTCCCGCGTCCCGCCTCCTCTTCAGCCAATGGCATTGGCCTGTCTGGGAGGCGGCGGCCTGAAGGAGAAGGGGTAACGTCACTGGTTGCTAGACACAAAGTGGCTCTAGCCTAGCAACCAGTGACTGTGTGTGGGCTCACACACCCTGCAGAGAGACAGTGCCGACAGAGAGCAGCAGCAGTCAGTGGATCAGGAGGACAGATTTTCAAACTCACAAGGTGCCGGTTCTGCGAACTTGCAGATATGTAGTAACTGGTTCTATGGAACTGGTGCGAACTGGCTGAATCCCACCACTGCCTTTATAGAAACTTGCTTCTTTTGTGTGCATGTGCTGGAATTCCCTGTGTGTGAGTTCTGACAGCAGTATGGGAGAGAGCTTCACAGGAGCGGGTACTCAGCCAAGTGAAAAAAATGAACACAAATCCTGGGTGTTATATTGTGCTAGTTAGGGGGTTATTGCGCTGATTGGGGGTATTGCTCTTGGGGTTATTGCTTTGGCTGAGGGTTAATGTGCTGGAAAATAATTGCTTGCCACAACACTTTTTGGGGTTATGGCCAGTGGTTATTGCTGGGGATTATCATTGCTGGTCCCAACACTTGCTGGGAGTTATTGCTGGGAGGGGTTACCCTTGCTGACCCTGACACTTGCTGGGGGTTTTTGCTGGGAGGGGTTACCCTTGCTGACCCTGACACTTGCTGGGAGTTATTGCTGGGAGGGGTTACCCTTGCTGACCCTGTTATTGATGGGTGTTATTGCTGGGAGGGGGTTACCCATGCTGATCCTGACACTTGCTGGGAGTTGTTGCTGGGAGGGGTTACCCTTGCTGACCCTGACACTTGCTGGGGGGTTATTGCTGGGAGGGGTTACCCTTGCTGACCCTGACACTTGCCTGGAGTTATTGCTGGGAGGGGTTACCCTTGCTGACCCTGACACTTGCTTGGGGTTATTGCTGGAGGTTACCCTTACTGACCCTGACACTTGCTGGGGGTTATTGATGGGGGTTACCCTTGCTGACCCTGACACTTGCTAGGGATTATTGCTGGTCCTAACACATGCTGGGGGTAATTACTACTGGCACTAACACCAACACTAGGGGTTTATTATTGCTGCCACTGACACCAACATTGGGGCTTATTGTACTCCCACAATCTCTTCAGTGTACCCCAGTTACTATTTTTTCTAAATCATGAAGCAACACTCACTTAAATGACCATTCACATTTTTGGCCACGGCAGCAGGCATATTAGTGATTTTTACTGGAGGTTATCATTCCTGGCCCTTACACTTGCTTTGGGTTATTGCTTGGGGTTATCTTTCCTGGCCCTGACACTTGCTGGAGGTTGTTGCTGGGGGTTATCATTGATGTCCCTGACACTTTCTGGGGGTTATTGTTGGGAGTTATCGTTGCTGGTCCTGATACTTGCTGGGGGTTTTAAGTTATTGCTTCGAGTTATCATTGCTGGCCCGGGCACATGCTGCGGTTCATTGCTGGGGGTTACTCTTGCTGACCCTGAAACTTGCTGGAAGTTATCCTGACACATGCTGGGGGTGACTGCTACTGGCACTAACACCAACACTGTTTATTATTGCTAACACTGACACCAACAGAGGGGCTTATTGTGCTCCAACAATCTCTTCAGTGCACCCCAGTCACTATTTTTTCTAAACCGCGAAGCAACACCTAAATGACCATTCACTTTTTTGGCAGCAGGCATATTGGTGATTTTTACTGGAGGTTATCATTGCTGGGCCTGACACTTGCTGTGGGTTACTGCTTGGGGTTATCGTTTCTGCTCTTGACACTTGCTGGAAGTTGTTGCTGGTGGTTATCATTGATGTCTCTGGCAGTTTCTGGGGTTATTGCTGGGAGTTATCATTGCTGGTCCTGATACTTGCTGGGGGTTATTGCTTCGGGTTATCATTGCTGGCCCTGACACTTGCTTTGGCTTACTGCTTGGGGTTATCTTTCCTGGCCCTGACACTTGCTGGAGGTTGTTGCTGGGGGTTATCATTGATGTCCCTGACACTTTCTGGAGGTTATTGCTGGAAGTTATCATTGCTGGTCCTGACACTTGCTGGGGGTTACTGCTTCAGGATATCATTGTTGGCCCTGACACATGCTGGAGGTTGTTGCTGGGGGTTATCATTGATGTCCCTGACACTTTCTGGGGGTTATTGCTGGGAGTTATCATTGCTGGTCCTGACACTTGCTGGAGGTTACTGCTTCAGGATATCATTGTTGGCCCTGACACATGCTGCAGTTTATTGCTGGGGGTTACTCTTGCTGACCCTGACACTTGCTGGGGGTTATAGCTGGGGGTTATCCTTGCTGACCCTGACACTTGCTGGGGGTTATTGCTGGGGGTTACCCTTGCTGACCCTGACACTTGCTGGGGGTTATTGCTGGGGGTTACCCTTGCTGACCCTGACACTTGCTGGGGGTTACCCTTGCTGACCCTGACACTTAATGGAAGTTATTGCTGGTCCTGACACATGCTGGGGGTGATTGCTACTGGCACTAACACCAACACTATGGGTTTATTATTGCTGACACTGACACCAACAGAGGGGATTATTGTGCTCCCACAATCTCTTCAGTGCACCCCAGTCACTATTTTTTTCTAAACCTCGAAGCAACACCTAAATGACCATTCACATTTTTGGCAGCAGACATATTGGTGATTTTTACTGGAGGTTATCATTGCTGGGCCTGACACTTGCTGTGGGTTACTGCTTGGGGTTATCATTTCTGGTCCTGACACTTGCTGGATGTTGTTGCTGTTGGTTATCATTGCTGGTCCTGACACTTGCTGAGGGTTATTTCTTCTGGTTATCATTGCTGGCCCGACACTTGCTGTGGGTTGATTCTGGCCCTGACACTTGCTGTGGGTTATTGCTGGCCCTGACATTTGCTGGGGGTTATTCCTGACCCTGACACATGCTGGTGTTTGTCATTACTGGCACTGACACCAATGCTGGGGGTTTACTATTGCTGTCACTGGCACCAAGAATGGGGCTCATATTACTCCCACAATCATGTCAGTGTACCCCCAGGCCTTATTTTGCCTAAACCATAGAAAAACAAAAGTGGAAGGGTGGCACACTACACTATGAAGCAACACACACTTGATTGATCTCTCCTACTTCTGGCAACAGCCACAGAAATGTGGTATGCTATGCACATCACATTTTTCTTCTCCATCCCTTTAAGGGGGGTGTCAGGCGACCCACGTTGCACCCCCACAGTTTTCTTCTCAATTCCTTCAAGGTGGCATGTTCAGATATTGGCAAATATGGTTTATTTTTACTCCCACTGACACTGATTATGGAACTGTTTTTAGCACTTGCTGACCAGCAGTGTAAGACTTCATGTACATTTGGCCATCATTTACGGCGGATGCAGAAAAATGCAAATTTGCCGCGTTTTGCGTTTTCCCGCTGCCTGCGTTCAGGAGAGGGAGGTTGAACCTCAACTAACCACAGCAGCTACTAAAATCTGCTAAATGCCTATGTGTAAATTGACAAATAGACTTTTATGGAGTTGAGTTAAGGAGCTTTGGCATAAAAAACACCTAAAGCTCCTAAACTCAAGTTTAGGAGCTACTAGTGTACATGAAGCTGAGAAGCAGATTTCCTTGGAGCAAGCTAAACTGAACTTTGCAATATTGGAGAATCTGCAATTGTCCATCTACAAAGATAACATAGATAGTTTTGAAGCTTTTGTATTCTTGAGGGTTTTTTTTTTCCAAAAACGATGTGGTTTTTCTGACGTGACATTGGCGTTCTGTTACCTGCCCCAATCAGCTGCAAAGAAACACTCCACCCTCCCCCACCATTGTTCGTTAATAGCATAAATCTTCAGATCAGAACTGAGACAGAACATTTTATTTGCTTTCGGCTGTAATCACAGCCTGTAAACAAAGCGATACATTTTCCGTCCAAAGCGGTCGCCTTCGCGGCAATGAATTGTGCCGTCCGGCGTCACCTCTGTCCCCTCCCAAATTGATAGGGAGTCAGGTGAAATGATGAAAAGAGAGAATAATGGAAGGTTCTCTGGCTGAAAACTTAATTATGGCTCCTCCCCCGGCTCGCCGCGCGGTTCTTTGTATTATGATCCTCCGTGCAGACTTTTCTCCCGCGCCCCGCAGGAAGGCCCCGTAATAAGTAAAAGTACAAAGTGTCAAAAGGAATTTTTCAGGCTTTGACAGCTCATACATTACAGTTCATCGGCTTCTTCTGGGGCTCTGCTTAAAATTAATAGGCAGTCAAATCTATATTTTCTCTCCTTTGTCTCTCGACGCCACGGCGTAGGGCTTAAGGGCTTCAGCGTAGCGAAGAATTGTGTATTATCTTCTGCACTGGCAATAATCTATAAGTGTCGCCCCGGCTGCTGCGAGGCTGCACACAGGGTCTGTTCACCGGGGTCTGGGGATTGGAATTCTGCGTTTGCCAGAGGATGTCCCTCAAACGTAAAGAATCAGTCCTCCTAAAATTAATGTTTCATATTTTTTCTTTTTCTGGTGTTGGAGAGTTGAATCGGTTACTAACATCTTTCATCTCTTATATATATTTTTAGATGTTTGGTCTTTAAAACAGGGAAAGAAGGGAAAACCATTTACTAAACTAAAAAAAAATGTGGGAGGAATAGTGCTCCATCATTGGTGTCAGTAGGAGGAATTGTGTCCCATCTTTGTTGTAAGTGGGAGGAAAAGTGTCCCATCATTGGTATTAGTAGGAGGAATAATGCCCCATCATTGGTATCAGTGGGAGGAATAGTGCCCCATCATTGGTATCAGTGGGAGGAATAGTGCCCCATCATTGGTGTCAGTGGGAGGAATAGTGCCCCATCATTGGTATTAGTGGGAGGAATAGTGCCTCAACATTGGTGTCAGTTAGGAGATTAGTGTCCCATTATTGGTGTAAGTGGGAGGAATAGTGCCCCATCAATGGTGTCAGTGGGAGGAATAGTGCCCCCTTGCTAGTTTCAGTGGGAGGAACCGTGTCCCATCATTGGTGTCAGTGGGAGGAATAGTGCCCCATTGTTGGTGTCAGTGGGAGGAATGGTTCCCCATCATTGGTGTCAGTGGTAGGAATAGTGCCCCATTATTGGTGTCAGTGGGGAGATTAGTGTCTCATTATTGGTGTAAGTGGGAGGAATAGTGCCCCCTCTTTAGTGTCAGTGGGAGGAATCATGACCCATCATTGGTGTCAGTAAGAGGAATAGTGCCCCATCGCTAGTGTCAGTGGGAGGAATAGTGCCCCCTCTTTAGTGTCAGTGGGAGGAATCATGACCCATCATTGGTGTCAGTAAGAGAAATAGTGCCCCATCATTGGTATCAGTGGGAGGAATAGTGCCCCATCATTGGTATCAGTGGGAGGAATAGTGCCCCATCATTGGTATCAGTGGGAGGAATAGTGCCCCATCATTGGTATCAGTGGGAGGAATAGTGCCTCAACATTGGTGTCAGTGGGGTGATTAGTATCCCATTATTGGTATTAGCGGGAGGAATAGTGTCTCAACATTGGTGTCAGTTAGGAGATTAGTGTCCTATTATTGGTGTCCTTGCTGTCAGGGGGACAGAACCAGGAGCTGTCACAGGCAACATTGTGGCGCTGGACCCGTGCAGCGGCTGCAGAGAGAAGGACCCCAGCTGCTGGATCAGCTGGTTAGATGAGTATCCTTACCGTGCAGAACACAGTATAAGGTAAGCAGGGGAAAAAATAGGGGTGGGGGGGGGGAGGCTGAAGTTCCTCTTTAAAATGTTACTAAACCCAGGAGCCTGCAGTCACTATATCTGGTCTACCACAGTACACAGAACATGGAAATGCAATTATTTTAGTAAATATAAACTGCTAAATACCTTTTCTCATCAGCAGTATATAACAGTTTTGTGACTTCTATCAGTGTCTGGTTAAAGCTTGTAGGAGGAGTTTTCATTCTCCCCTGATTGTCCTATGAGGCTGCAGGACCCCTGACCCTCTGTCTGGACAGTGCTAATTGGCCCTGTGCTGATCACACGCACTCTCTCAAGAAAAAGAAAAACTCTCTAGCAATATACACCAAACTGAGCATGTGCAGAGTGCTCCTAAGGCTCTGTTCTGTCAGGAGATTTGGGGACAGTGGAAGAAGGGGAGGATCAGAGAAAACAGGATCAAACAGCCTTTTTACACGACGCAGAGGATTAACCCCTTAGGTTCCACAGTGATTATAACAAGCATGCTTTACTGCATATACAGACTAATTTTACTGTTGTTGGTTTAGCAACACTTTAAGTAGATTGCTGGATATTTAGCTTTTTCTGATCAACTAGATAGTCTGTCTGCTAATACCCTGGATTTTCCTTTGTCTGACTTCTGTCTTGTCACCTCCTGGATTTTTCCTGGGAATTGTGTGCACTGTCTTGCCAGTGCTTATTAGGACCATCGGCCCATTATCCCTGCTATTGTCAGTCTGTGCTCTGTCTACCTGTCTGGCCTCTGCTTAGTATCAGTTTGTCTGTGCCTGACCTGACCATCAGCCTGCCACTGTCTGTTGGTTGCTCTGACAATCTGTCTGGGGACTTACACTGCTCTAGCGTCTATCCTGACTGTTAGTCCGCTGTCACCTCTCATGACGCATTAGGTTCACTGAAATCCATTACAAATCCACCATCACTTAAAGTAAATGTCATTTTCTTAGCACAATCATTTTGCTTTTGTCTCTTTACTTCTTGCTGAAATAGAGTTCTTAGTTTTGCCCTGTTGTGTCCGTAGAAAATGTTCACCATCAGTTGGGATTCTGCCTTTACAGTAGACCTTAAGGGGAAGTAAACCCATCGATTTAATAGTTTCAGAAAACATTTTCTTTCCCAGGCACATGCCGGGAATGTGACTGTCACATTGGTTGTTCTCCCAACCAAACTGTCAAACCATCCAATGGCTGGTATCAATAACCGATCACATGTGCAGCATCATGGTAGTTGAAGATTAAACAGAGGCCAAGATGGCAGCTTCCTTGGCTGAAAACGATAGGAGGGTTCACTTCCACTTTAGACAAACAAAAAGAGAGGGGCTTCTAAATGAAGACTGTAACCAGGGGCAGACTGGCAACCTCAGCCCAGGGGGCAAGTACAAACCAGAGGCCCATGGTGCAGTGGCTTGGCCTGCTCCCACTCTCCCTCTTCCCGTCCTCCTCCTGACCCTCATTCCAGGCTGAAGCCCTGCTCCAGGTACTCTCTACTCACCAACTAGACCTGGGTTCCCAACCTGGCCAGCAGGGGGCGGTTGGGGGAAGCTGGGACAGCTCAGCTGGGCTTGCCAGGGGAGGAGAGTCTCAAGTGGGGCATGGAACCGGCCTCTGCTCAGACACAATTTTTACCATCCCACACTTCTTCATCCCGCACTCAGTAGATCAGTGGCAAAGACTTTTTACTTCTCTTCACCAGGAATCCTTTAAGCATGTCTGTGGCAGAAGCAGTGCAGCCTTTTTACAGGACATCAGAGCGGCCCAGAGGGAAATTGCCCCCCTGCCCCCTGGCCCAGTCCTCCCCGGACTGTAACCTTTATTGCATAATGGAGCAATAGTACACTGGTGACCTCATCTAGCCACGCCGCCGGACCTCTGCTGTCCAAGCCTCGCTTTGGATCCCATCCACCATATGGCCGGCCCCACAGTGACCAGCGGGGAGTAGTTTGCATGGTGCTGCCATGACAGAGGACTACACATTCACCAGATGATCCTTCTAACTGAACTTCCACTCATCATGCTCATTTATACCAACTCCATGTGAGTTATTTATTGCTCCATTATGTAATAAAGGTTACAGTCTTCACTTAGAGGCGCCTCTCTTTTTGTTTACCTACAGCTAACTGGAACCTTGGCTTGTTCCTCCTTGATGGCAGCCCTAAGCCTCTGGACTTTTTACTTTTGCCATATTACAAATTCCCTCCCATATGGACCTTTAAATAGACTTTTCGTTTCAATGTTTTTATTGAAATTTTTTCCAACATAAAAAAAACAAATGAGCAATTTGAGCAGAAAATATGGTAAATGAACAGTAACAATCATATAACTAACTACTATCAGTAGCACTGAAGGAACATACTTGAGTGGGGTGGACTACAACCGAGGTAAATATCAGTAAACAATGCAAATAAGTCCCCTATTATCCCCAACCTGTAAACACTCAGAGTCCATTCAGACTAGCGCGACTTGTCAGGCGACTTGTCAGGCGACTTGTCAGGCGACTTGTCAGCCTGACAAGTCGCGGTCGGTCGCTCGCCATTGAGTAGTACAGGACCCGTTCTAATAGGAGCAACACAAGTCGCTCCGACTTAGAAAAAGGGTCCTGTACTACTTTGGGGCGACCTGGGAGCGACTTGCATAGACTTCCATTCTGTGAAGTCCCTGCAAGTTGCACAGAGGTTGCAGTGCACGCTGTGCACCGCGACTTCACAGGTCGCCCCTCGAAGTCGGATCGCGCCAGTCTGAATGGGCTGTAAGGCTTTTTCTCACATGTAGTCTGTAAAATGAAGTGAAACCCCTGAGGGAACCTCAAAGAAGTTGGGTTGGGAAAGACCAACCGAGAGAAAGAGAGAAAGAAAGGAAGGTAAAAGAAACAAAGAGAAGAGAAATATTGCAATAAAGTTTGAGATTGTTGAATGAGGAAAGGAAAAAGTACTTCAGGTCGGATATATATTATTAATAGACAAGCTCAAAAAAACGTGGTATATACGCGAGTACTATGGTTATGGGTATCCACGTCCCAATTATAATTAAATAAATAAAGAAAGGGAGCAGGGGGGCAGAAGGGACTTTTGAAGGGGTACCGTCATCCGACCAATAGATATAGATAAGACAATAATTATTAAAAGAATACATTTTATTGGATACTAACAAGATATATTAAAAATGTATTGTATTTATAATAATATAGATAACAATACTATGGTAGCCTTAAGAGAAAGACAAAAACAGGAGCAGCAAATCCAAAAGTGAAAACAGAAGTTGTAGATGCCCATGGGCATTTATGTTTACTACAATTTGAGTTGACCAGTCTCTAATATTGTCTGGTCAACAAGGGTTTGTTGTTGAAACTATCCCTACTTGTAGGAATACAACTTCTGTTTTCACTTATGGATTTGCTACTCCTGTTTTTGTCTTTCTTTTAAGGCTACCATAGTATTGTTATCTATATTGTTAGAAATGCAATACATTTTTAATATATCTTGTTAATATCCAATAAAATGTATTCTTTTAATAATTATTGTCTTATCTATATCTATTGGTCGGATGACGGTACCCCTTCAAAAGTCCCTTCTGCCCCCCTGCCCCCTTTCTTTATTTATTCAATTATAATTGGGACGTGGATACCCATAACCATAGTACTCATGTATATACCCCCTTTTTTTGAGCTTGTCTACTAATAATATATATCCGACCTGAAGTACTTTATCTTTTCCTCATTCAACAATCTCAAACTTTATTGCAATATTTCTCTTCTCTTTGTTTCTTTTAACTTCCTTTCTTTCTCTCTTTCTCTCGGTTGGTCTTTCCCAACCCAACTTCTTTGAGGTTCCCTTAGGGTTTCACTTCATTTTACAGACTACACGCGAGAAAAAGCCTTAGTGTTTACGGGTTGGGGATAATAGGGTACTTATTTGCATTGTTTACTGATATTTACCTTGGTTGTAGTCCACACATAGGTAGAGCATATGCAGCCAAGTATCGGTACCAACACGCTCAATGTAGGCTCACTGATGCGGCCTACAACTGTCCAGCTCGGGGGTCCCCCTCCAGATAAGCAATCCACGGGCTCCAAACCTTTTCAAAAAGTTGCACTTCCTCAGTAAGTATGGCCGAAAGGGGCTCGTTAATCATTATCCAGGATAATTTTGCCTTAAGCAATTCAAATGGTATGGCAGCTTACTTCCACGGCCTTGCAATCAATTTTAATAGACTTCTAATGGTCTTACCTGGGGCCTTCAGCCCATGCGCCTGTAAACTCTGTTGTTCACTTCCACTTTAACTGGAGGCACTAATGTAGACTTAAGTGAGCATTGTAGAGGAAGGCATGGATGTATGTGTGCATTGAATCAAACATCAGATTTTTTGGTCTCTCAGAAAGTCTACAGGTTAGACCAGGCCAAGCCAGATCAGGCAAAGCCAAGAGACTCAATGGGAGGAACATGACACCCTTATTTAGCTTTACAATGCCCATGACAACTGGGAATACATGTTGGCATATTACGCCACTAGAGGTTCCTAGAAACATACATGTATAGAATGTGAGAAACATACATATATAGTATGTGGTGATTTCCAACAAGCCAGCAACCAGTTGAACCTGATCAGTTTTGAGTGGATTTAATCTTTAAATTATTGGCAAACGTACGATACGAACCTGAATGATCCCTATTCTCTAATGGGCCTTTTGGTTCCTGGGTCACAAGGACATGAACTCAGGAAAAAGGATTTGTAAAACATATTTATATGATGATGTGTGTAGCTCAGGATCTGTGGTTAGATTACGCGGTAGCAGTGAAACACAGGACAAATATGTGAGTCTTTGGAGAGCGCGAACAATGGCGCATATTAAATGACTTGTTCATTAAGCCCTAATAACGCCAACTGGGCACCAGCAAGCGCACGCTCCAATCAAATGTTAATGAATACCTCCCCAATTCCTACTGCTGCTCTTCATTAAATATTTACATTA
This sequence comes from Pelophylax lessonae, assembly GCF_965119305.1. Taxonomy (NCBI): domain Eukaryota; kingdom Metazoa; phylum Chordata; class Amphibia; order Anura; family Ranidae; genus Pelophylax; species Pelophylax lessonae. Next base: position 37,410,812 of record NC_138768.1, read on the forward strand.
CAAGGCTGCATGTGCTTACATATTATTAAAATATGCATTGTTCATTGCCAGAGTGTTCGAGGAAAGTTTGTGCTAGAGAAAAAGTGCAGGCAGAATCGAGCATTTTGATTGGGCAAAAGATTAACATGTATTTTAAAGTGATACTGGTTTCCTATTGTGAAGTAGGCTACCTTCTAAAGTCACATAAAGCTGTTCCAGGGCCATTTATGATCAGATGGTGTCCCATGCTGGACTCTAATCCAGATACACTACCGCCCTCACCATTTCTGAATGGATGAGAGTCTGCTTTTATTATCAGCACCTGAGCAATCTCAGTGTGGTAACGAGAAAAGCTGCAGTGCCTGCATCCTTTTAGATGTGGGTGAACCTTAGAGAGTATCTCAAGACAAATGTAACTCCTATTGCAGGGGATGCCTCAAACTTGAATGCTAGCTCTGAGCAATTCCCCTCTGTTGCTTTTCGAGTGACAACGGTAACATTTTGGACTTTCCATCAGTTTTTAGTTTGGTGACAATGGTCAACAGTAAAAATAGAGAGGGTAACGTTTCCTTCCTGGACACAGCCAATAATAAAGCTCTACCTACTCCATTCAAAATTTGGACTTGACTATTGGTCTGGTGCTCTTGAAATATTTGAGTCCCATTTGGGGGATTTCCTTTCACTTCCATATTTACTGACACAACAAGTGAGAAGAAATCTCCCCAATCCTCCCTTGCATCACCAGAACAGCCATCCCTATTGAAATTCCCCTCTGTTGCTTTTCTAGTGACAACGGTAACATTTTGGATTTTCCATCAGTTTTTGGTTTAGTTTAGTTAACTTTAGTTTTGGGTTTAGTTGGTTTGGTTTAATTCAAAATTTGGACTTGCCTATTGGTCTGGTGCTTTTGAAGTTTTTGAGTCCCATTTGGGGGATTTCCTTTCCATTCTCACTGGCACAAGTGAGAAAACATCTCTCCAATTCTCCCTTGCATCACCAGAACAGCCACCCGCCTTGAAAAACAAAAATCTCCCCTCTGTTGTTTTTCTGGGGACAACTGTAACCTTTTTGACTTTCCATCAGTTTTTGGTTTAGTGACAGTAGCCAACAGTAAAAATAGAGAAGGTAATGTTTTTTCCAACAGGGACACATCATATAATAAACTCTATCTACTCCATTCAAAATGTGGACTTGCCTATTGGTCTGGTGCTCTTGAAATTTTTGAGTCCCATTTGGGGAATCTCCTTTCACTTCTATTCTCACTGACACAACCAGAGAGAAGAAATCTCTTCAATCCTCCTTTGCATTACCAGAACAGCCATTCCCATTGAAAAAAATCCAACCCCCCCCCCCCCCCCTGTTGCTTTTCTAGTGACAACGGTAACATTTTGGACTTTCCATCAGTTTTTAGTTTGGTGACAATGGTCAACAGTAAAAATAGAAAGGGTAACGTTTCCATATGGGGACACAGTCAATAATAAAACTGTACATACTCCATTCAAAATTTGGACTTGCCTATTGGTCTGGTGCTCTTGAAATTTTTGAGTCCCATTTGGGGAATCTCCTTTCACTTCTATTCTCACTGACACAACCCAGAGAGAAGAAATCTCCCCGATCCTCCCTTGCATCACCAGAACAGCCATCCCCATTGAAAGAATTCCCCTCTGTTGCTTTTTTAGTGACAACGGTAACATTTTGGACTTTCGACCAGTTTTTAGTTTGGTGACAATGGTCAACAGTAAAAATAGAGAGGGTAACGTTTCCCAAAGGGGGACACATCATATAATAAAACTCTACCTACTCCATTCAAAATGTGGACTTGACTATTGGTCTGGTGTTCTTGAAATATTTGAGTCCCATTTGGGGGATGTCCTTTCACTTCCATTCTCACTGACACAACCAGAGAGAAGAAATCTCTTCAATCCTCCCTTGCATTACCAGAACAGCCATCCCCATTGTTGCTTTTCTGGTGACAACAGTAAGATTTTGGAACTCCCATCAGTTTTTGGTTTGGTTACAATGGCCAACAGTACAGACAGAAAGGTTGACTTTTAAAAATTGGAGACAAAAATAGCAAAAAAAACTCTACCCACTCAATCCAAAATTGAAAAAAAAAATGGCTTTAGGTACACTTTAAAAATCAAAATGGCTTGACCAGCAATTATATATATATATATATACACACACATACATATATATATATATATATATATATATATATATATATATATATATATATATGTTCGTTTTTTTTTTTGTTGTTGTTGTTGTTGTAGCCATAGTGGAGGTTTTTTTTTCCTCAATGAACTATATTCCAGATACTGGATTGTGGATAGGCCCCTCCCACTGACGCATTTCACTCACAAAGACCTATTTGTACAGTGGAGGCTTTATTTAAAGCATTCTTGCATTTCTAGTAAAGGATGACTAAGAGATATTTTAGTTTAATCCCATACAACCGTACAGATATATCTGCAATGGCAATCAGCCCTTAACATTACATGACAAAGGATATTTGCGGCCACACCAGAGGCTCTTGTAGACTCAGCGCCCAGCCGCGCAGGGCGACTCTCCGATGCATAAATTTACCTGGTAATTCTGTCTTTGTATCAATGTATTCGCCACAGTGCCTCTCACACATCTGAGGCTCCGACTGCCTCGTGGAGTGAGAGAGTGCATAAAATGTCTCATTTTAGTAGCGTGTGACACATTTAAACCCATGCAATGGGTCATTGTGTGTCCTCGTACATGAGCTATTGAGCCGCACCTGAATATTCCCCCTATGGTGAATGGCTATTGAGAAAGCCCTGAGGCAGCAAAGCATTGTCAGATGACAGGCTGAGCCAAGCTTTTTACTGGCAAACCCAGAATTCATACACGTGCAATGTGCAAGGTTCAGCGCTCCCCCAGGGAACAGGGGCAGCCTGCAGGACCCCCAGCATTGCAGAACTACAAGTCCCAGAGTTTCCAGAGGGTACAGCCAAATAATGCAAGATGAAAATATTTGCTCTCATCTGGGTCTGATATTGTTACTTTTGTAATGTATTTCCTATGACTGCAATGCAGCTCCAAACAGTCTCTCTTTCAGGTCCAAATCCCTTCATCTCTCCTTTCTTCCTAAACTGTCCTCCTTTTCAGTCTCATGCATAAATGAATGAACTATTTATTGGCTAATAAGATTTATTGTTCTTCAAATGGAACTCCAGCAATATGGTTAAACATACACTATATTAACAAAAGTATTGGAACGTCTGCCTTTACATGCACGTGAACTTTAATGGCATCCCAGTCTAACTCCATAGGGTTCGATATTGAGTTGGCCCACCCTTTGCAGTTATAACAGCTTTGAGTCTTCTGGGAAGGCTGTCCACAAGGTTTAAGAGTGTGTCTATAGGAATGTTTGACCATTCTTCTAGAAGCTCATTTGTGAGGTCAGGCACTGATATTGGATGAGAAGGCCTGGCTCACAGTCTCCGCTCTAATTCATCCCAAAGGTGTTCTATCGGGTTGTGGTCAGGCGAGTCAAGTTTCTCCACCCCAAACTAATTCATGCATGCTGTTATAGACCTTGCTTTGAGCACTGGTGCGCAGTCATGTTGGAACAGGAAGGGGCCATCCCCAAACTGTTCCAACAAAGTTGAGAGCATGAAATTGTCCAAAATGTCTTGGTATGCTGACGCCTTAAGAGTTCCCTTCACTGGAACTAAGGGCCAGGCCCAACCTCTGAAAAACAACCCCACACCATAATCCCCCCTCCACCAAATTATTTGTACCAGTGCACAAAGCAAGGTCCATGAAGACATGAATGAGCGAGTAAAGGGGGGTGAATACAAATGCACGCCACACTTTTCACAAATTTAGTTGTAAAAAATGTTGAAAACAATTTATAATTTTCCTTCCACTTCGCAATTATGTGGTTATAAAGATACCTGTGACACATGTGGCCAGCATCCACAATTGTATATGTGGAAAAAAAAAGAAAAGTCGGACTGTGCGGGCCAGATAGAGGGATGTTCATGTTTCAATAAAATCCATGTTTTTATTATATCAAAAATAAAATAAAAACATTACAAAATGAAAAATATATAAAAACAACCCCTTGAGGGAAAGAAATATATGGTGATTGGTCTGATAAGTACTATATATTCTTTTAATATATAATCTAACTCTTCAGGGAGCTCCTCTTGTATTAAGACCTTTTCACATACACCTTGCCATATGTTTGTCTGGAGAAGGATAATAAAAGACTAACACCAGTAAGTCCATATTTGGTACGGCCCTATAGACCATCGAACATTTTGAGTAGTATAATAATTTTGTCTATTAACTTCTATAGGATGGTTGTCCTATAATATGGTCCCGGCACCCACCTAGGGAACATTCCTTGCATGTGTACTACCAGAGTTTAGTTTTTGCACTGCTATACAATATTTAAATATGGAATATGCATAAAATGTGTATGAATACATAAATTATGTTGTTTCTGTCTATAGATGAGTACTATATGGTCTTTGTAGCCCTGAGGAAGCGATTGGTGAAACGCGTCGACACTGAAGACCCACAATTATACAGTGTTTATCAGACCAGCCATCATATATTTATTTCCTTTAAGGGATTGTTTTAATATATTTGTCATTTTGTACTGTTTTTATTTTATTTTTGATATAATAAAAACATGGATTTTTATTGAATCATGAACATCCCTCTGTTTGGCTTAAACAGTCCGACTTTTCTTTTTCCACATATACAATTGTGGATGATGGCCACAAGTGTCACAGGTATCTTTATAACCACATACCGGTAATTGTGAAGTGGAAAGAAAGTGATACATTGTTTTGAACGTTTTTTACAAATAAATATGTGAAAAGTGTGGCGTGCATTTGTATTCAACCCCCTTTACTCGCTCATTCATGTCTCTATGGACCTTGCTTTGTGCACTGGTCCATATCATTTGGTGGAGGGGGGATTATGGTGTGGGGTTGTTTTTCAGAGGTCGGGCTTGGCCCCCTAGTTCCAGAGAAGGGAACTCTTAAGGCGTCAGCATACCAAGACATTTTGGACAATTTCTTACTTCCAACTTTGGGGGAACAGTTTGTGGATGGCCCCTTCCTGTTCCAACATGACTGCGCACCAGTGCACAAAGCAAGGTCCATAACAGCATGCATGAGTGAGTTTGGGGTGTAAAAACTTGACTTAAGTCCTGACCTCAACCTGATAGAACACCTTTGGGATTAATTAGAGCGGAGACTGGGAGCCAGACCTTCTCCATAACGGCATGCATGAGTGAGTTTGGGTCGGAGAAACTTGACTTGAGTCCTGACCTCAACCCGATAGAACACCTTTGGGATGAGGCCTTCTCATCCAACATTGGTGCCTGACCTCACAAATGCTCTTTTGGAGGAATGGTCAAACATTCCTATAGACACACTCCTAAACCTTGTGGACAGCCTTGCCAGAAGAGTTGAAGCTGTTATAGCTGCAAAGGGTGGGCCAACTCAATATTGAACCCTATGGAGTTAGACTGGGATGCCATTAAAGTTCTGATTGGCCTGTACAGTCCGACTTTTCTTTTTCTTTTTACACATTCACAATTGCCACTTTGTGTTGGTCTGTCACATAAAATCCCAATAAAATACATTTACGTTTTTGGCTGTAACATGACAAAATGTGAAAAGTTCCAAGGAATATAAATACTTTTCCAAGGCACTGCAGTATCACTTCAAAAAAGGACGATAATATTATCATGACAGATACTAACCGCATGCAGTTACCATAATACAATATTTTTTGCGGGCCTTTAATAAAATCCCAGGGAAAGCAAATGCCGAGGCGAATAGATGACGCCTCCAGGGGAATTGCGACAGAATCATGTGCGGGTGCGCTGCCTCACGGTGAAATGCGATGATCTCGCAGTAAAGAGAGAGGCGATGAGATATTTGCGGTGTCTACTTTAACTCTAACAAGAGGACCTTATGTCCGGCGGCCCTTTGTAAATTGAATTACTAGCTTTCTCTGCATAGTTGAAGCGGAGGGCAGGCCGTCGCCGTCAACTCGCTAGTTTCCCCTGTAAGAAACACAAAACCGCTCACAAAGCCCCTTTAATTCAATTAAATGGAAGCCTCAGGGTGTCAACTGAAGACTTCATACTAAAAAAGAAAAAAAATAAGATGAATCAGGAAAATAATTATTGCTGTAGGGGGGTCTGGGAACACATTACAAGGGTCATGTATCAGTGGCCATTGACTGCCACAGAAATGGGAATTATGGAATTCACACAACAGTCAATATTCTGTGACACCGAGCCGCGACACTCATATTCTGGATAAGTCAGGTGAAGGGAAAGGAAGACAGTCCCTGTGACAGGACTGCAGGTTAGAAAACGGTGGTTCAACTTTGAAGCGGGGGGTGGTGGGGAACCTCCAGCCTGTTAAACGTTTTTTTTGATGCTCATGAAAAAGATCATGAAATAGAAATCTAATCAAATAGTCTTAAAAGCCTTGGGTGGTGTGATTTATACCATATACATTTGTACATGGATTAGCTATGTTCTTTATTACATAGGCAGCCTCTGCTTCCACCGGATCCTCTTCTTCCACTGATATCGTCTACCTGGTTGAAAACAAAATGTTCTCTGCCATCTCTTATAAGGTTGATGTATCTAGTTAGCCAGAAATCGGGAAGCCATATTTCCTCATTACATAGGCATGTTCTGCTTCCTTCTTAGGAGAATATCTCATTGGTAAAGACTTCCTGGCTGAAAACAAGGCCTTATCCAGTGGCGGCTGGTGCTCCATGGGCCAGGGGGGGGGGCGGCAGATGTACCTGACCACAGACCACACCAGCTCCAGCCCGCACCCCATACCCCCCCCCCAGTCGCAAGCTCACTCACCCTGTGCTGCCCCTGGACTAACATGCGGAGGCGGCGGCTTCCCCCTCAGTCTCCTCCATGTCCCCCTTCGTTGGTCGGGCTTCCCCTGCATCTCTTCCATCATCCTCCTTTGCCAAAAGAATGGTTTCTCCTTTCGGCCAATCGGGAAACGGGGCTGCTGCTGCCTGCCCTCCCTCCACATGTCCAGGCAGGGTGATTGAGCCAGCGACGGGGGGGCGGGGGGACGGGGGGGTGTGGTTGGGTATGGTGGGGGGGGGGGGGGTATGGTGTGGTCCGTCTGCCGCCACACCCACCCACCCCCCCGACCCATGGAGCCACCACTGGCTCATATAGTTGGTAGTTGGAGATCTTCTTAATAAATTACTATATTAGTGAATATTTACCCAATTGTGGAAGCCAAGTGAGAATCTCCCACTCCTCATTCCTGATCCTGATATCCCCATTCCCTTCTCTGATAATGGTAGTTAGGAACATTTGGAGAGCTATGGCCTTACCCTTCTGGGTGGAATATTAATCCACCCCTCTCCAAAACAAAAAATAAAACATCTTAGTATACTCTTCCGGATCACCCCATAACAGTTCAATGGTAATCAATCCTCAGCAGTCTCTAGTGGAAGTCAAGATATCGGAATATTGAGCGGCTTGTCAATCCTTCTTTCCCCCATCCACCAACAACCTTCATTGATTATTGCAGGTTGGAGAACATGCTCAACGTGCAAATGAGACTCAGGTATGCAGAAATATCTGCCTGACTGATGAATTTTTTTTTTTTTTTTTATCCGCAGTGTTGCTAATTCTGAAACAAAAAAAGGTGCATGTGAACGCACAAACAAAAAAGTGCACTTAGGGGTGTGCTCTGTCCACCCCCTCAAAGGCGTAGGACCTCTGCTCTGATCCCCGGGGTTCAAGGCTACTGACAGGGACAAAGGGTTTCCAAAGGCCTGCCTAGCCAGAAGGCCTGGCAGACCCCCGTCTTCTAGGTCAGCCGAAGCGGACTATCGAATACTTGGTCAAGGAGCTCTCCCAAAGAGAGTGTCAGTGGGGGGGAATAGTGCACCATCATTGGTGGTAATGGGAGGAATAGTGTCCCATAACTGGTGTCAATGGCAATAATAGTGCCCCATCGTTGGTGTCATTGGGAGGAATAGTGTACCATCATTGGTATCAGATGGAGGAATAGTGCCCCATCATTGGTGTCAGTGGGAGGAATAGTGCCCCATCATTGGTATCAGATGGAGGAATAGTGCCCCATTGTTTGTGTCAGTGGGAGGAATAGTGCCCCATCATTGGTGTCAATGGGAGGAATAATGCCCCATTATTGGTGTCAGTGGGAGGAATAATGCCCCATCATAGGTGTGGGTGGGAGGAATAGTGCCCCATTGTTTGCGTCAGTGGGAGAATTAGTGCCGATCTTTAGTGCAAGTGGGAGGAATAGTGCCCCATGATTGATGTCATTGGGAGGAATAGCGTCCCATCATTGATGTCATGAGATGGAATAGTTCCTCATTGTTGGTATCAGTGGGAGGCATAGTGCCCCATTACTGGTGTCATAGGATTGAATAGTTCCTCATCATTGGTGTCCCATGAGTAGTGTTAGTGGTAGAAATACTACCCCATGATTGGTGTCAGTGGGGGGAATAGTGTCCCATCACTGGTGCCAGTGGGAGGAATAGTGCCCCATTGTTTATGTCAGTGGGAGGAATAGTGCCCCATGATTGGTGTCAGTGGGAGGATTAATGCCCCATGAGTGCTGTCACTGGGAGGAATAGTGTCCCATCACTGGTGTCGGTGGATCGATTAATGCCCCATGATTGGTGTCAGTAGGAGGAATAGTTCCCTCTGTCGGTGTCAGTGGCAGGAATTTTGCCCCATTGGTAATGTCAGTGGGAAAAATAGTTCCCCAATTGTTAGATAGAGGCAAGCAAAGGGCCACATCTGGCTGCAGGGCTGCAGCTTAGAGACCACTGGCATAGAGAAGCACAGAGACCCAGTGATGATATTATTGGATCTAAAATAAGGTATGTAACAAAAAAGGAATAATATAATTAGCATGTTTATGAGGAGGGCGAACCAGGGAAGGAAAATTATAAGCAGATTAAACATCAGCATTGACCGATCTAATCATCCTTCACTCACATTCTTGGGATTTAGATTTGATACCGTCCCTCCTAGTATCCCAGTAAAGAAATGGAGGTACAAGGACTGAGGGACTGGATAGGAACTGGTTAAAAGATACCTAGCAAAAGGTCATTGTAAATGGAACCTATAGTGAAAGTCTGCTAGTTAACAATGGATCAGGGATGACACCTAGGCTTAGTCCTCATCAGTCCTGACAAATGAGCTGATTGCATGGAAAGCCATGCGGCCTCTTCTGCTGATGGCACAGAATGATGTAGAATTATCACAATCAGCAGCATAGTGAAATATTACATAAAGGTCTCAATAAAATGGCAACACGTTAACTAAATGGCACATGAGATTCAATGCAGACAAACGTAGGATCATTTATTATAGCTGTGAGAGCATTGTCCCCCGTACATTAAATAGGATCTAAGCCCTGTGAATAACATCTCATTTATTATATATATATATATAAATAAATATAAATATAATTTATATATTATTTTTGTATATTATTTATTTTATATATATATATATATATATATATATATATATATATATATATATATATATATATATATATATATTAACGTATAAAAAAGAAAACTTTCAATATTTTTAAATCTGCAGCTTTCATTAAATTAATATTTAGTGATCCTGCCATGAAAGTCCATACTAGTATTTATTACCTCCCACAGGGATCTCATTACTCCCCATAAAGGTGGGCACCGTCTTTGTTCAGGCATCATCCAGGTCCCCCCATCTATTTATTGGGCTGAGGAGCCAGCTCAGAGGTGACACAATCATATAAATAATGGTGCCTGTGTTCACAAATATCTGACACAGATAAGCCTCTGCTGCAGCCTCTCGTCTGATCACTGGGTGGAAAGGAGACTGAGGAAATGTTTCCTCCTGCCTGCAGCAAACTGATGACATCATCTCAGCCTAAAGCAAAGTCTGTTGGCTAAAGCACAGGGATGGCTTTTAAGGCTCCTGTGCGATCTGGTCTGGATGTCTGTTTTTCAGCAGCATCCAATTTGATCCTCTATTGTCCCTCTATTGACCCTTTATTGACCCTTCATTCTCCTTTATGAGCATTGGTCCGTTTACGCCTGGCTACTTCCGATATGAACAGATCAGGCAAAAAAAAAAACAGAAGGGTCTGGCGTCTAGGATCAGAGGGCAATCAGGTTACCGGCCTGTTTATATCCCGCTGCCCATAAAGGAGAGCGGGCAGCATAGGTGGTGGTGATATGGACCTGTCATCATATATATATATATACATACATTTTTTTAATTGTTAAACTATATATGTATAATTTATACAATAAAAAAATAATATATATATATATAATTTGTTTATTTTTATTATTATTATATTTAATATATATGTATGAACAGGTGATATTACTGTAGTACTGACTTTTTACATCATTTTGTTAGAATGCCTCTTGGATACAGAGCAGAAGTTCTACAATGCATTGTATAAAGGACAGAGGAAATTTGGAGAGGGAGGATGAGAGGGTTGAAAAGGCAGGCAAGTAAATTAATAATGGGTATGGGGGGCAGCTGACTTCTAATGAAACATTGAAAAATCTTGCCTTGTTTAGGCTGGAGGAAGGACGACTCAGAGCTGATCTCATTAATACATTATATCCAAGGTCAACATACAGATTTAGCAAATTAACTTTTTCTTTATTCCAAGGACTGTTCAAAGGACAGGGAGACATCTGTTTTGTATGGTTTTCCTGTTATGGTAAATTATATTATTATTCAGATCCTACAGGTGTCAATTAAGAACGCTGATCTCGTCCGTTTGTGGTTGGCTTATGACCGGCTAACGCGCTGCAGATACTTTTAATCAGTTAAATGAAGAAGAGGATTTTATTCCAAGGACTGTACAAATCAGAAGAGGATACGGAGTCAGAGCAGAACTTAAGTCTGTTATTCTAACTTCTCCTCTAGCACTGCGCCATCGTCCTCTGTGCTGACATCTGTGCCCGGTCATATTTCTGTTTCGGCATTCTTGGCCATTTTGATTGGCCGGCCGAGGATGACATAATTGCTGTGCAGTGTTGGGGTAGTTACTCAAAAAATTTAACTAGTTACTAGTTACTTCTGTAAATTGTAATGAGATTACTTTACCAGTTACTGCATTTGAAAAGTAACTTCACTACTTATTACTTTACTTTCCTCTTTCTTAATTGACCGTGTAGAAGAAGATACATGACACTCTTTCTGCATAGAGTTTATTGTATAAACACAGGCTTTGGGAAACATGAGAACAAAACCTGAAAAAACAGAATAAAACATAAAGTGCAACAAAAAGTCATAAACTTCATCCCTCTCTATTCTTCGAAATAACGATTGTATCGCACGGCTTGGGTAACGCAGGAAAGCGCGTTCCTATAGCCTAGTAAAGTAGTGTAGTTACCTCCTATAGCCTAGTAAAGTAGTGTAGTTACCTCCTATAGCCTAGTAAAGTAGTGTAGTTACCTCCTATAGCAGGGGCTGACTGGCAACTTTCGGCCCAGAGGGCAAGTACAAACTAGAGGTGCATGGTGCAGCAACTCGGCCCCCTCCCACTCTCCCTCTTCCCCGCCTCCTCTTGACCCCCATTCATGGCTCAATCTCCGCTCCAGGTGCTCTCTACTCACCGGCTGAGTCCAGGTTCCCGACCTTGCCAGCAGGGGGCAGATGGGTGGGGGGATGCTGGGACAACTTGGTCAGGGCTGCCTGGGGGAGGAGAGTCTCCAGTGGGGCATGGAACCGGCCTCTGCTCAGACACAGTTTACACCATCCATGCTGGTGGGGAGGCCTGCGCTCTGTCCTTTTCTTCATCCCGCACTCAGTAGGTCAGCAGTGGGGACTTTATACTTCACCAGGAACCCTTTAGACATGTCAGTGGCAGAAGCGGTGCAGCCTTTTTGCATGGCATCAGAGCAGCCCGGGGGGCAATTTCCCCCCTGCCCCCTGGCCCAGTCCTCCCCTGTCCTATAGCCTAGTAAAGTAGTGTAGTTACCAATATTAGTATTGTAACTAGTTACGTTACTTCGTTACCAGAAAAAGTAATGTAGTTACTGTAATCCGTTACTTTGTAACTTGTTACCCCCAACACTGCTGCTGTGCATTGACAGCCCATTCAAAACCAATAGGTTCCCTTTTCTTAAAGAGTATCTAAAGGCAATTTTTTTTTCTATTTTCACATTAATGAGAGATTTTGTTTCACTTCGTGTTGGGTCAAGAAGACAGGAAGTGAAGAGAAATCTCCCAAATGAGACACAGGTGGCAAAACAGTTTTGGCTTCAAATATACTTCAATGCATGCTAACGCATGGCAGTAAAGCATTGCAACAGTGTGATTCCAGCCATAGCAAGATGCCACAGGAACAGGTGTCCCCACTGGAAGAATTTTCTCTTTTCCTTTTCTGGAGACAACTTAAGATTTAGAATTTTTTTTTTTTTATCACATTTTGTGATAATAGTCAGCCAACGGGGACAAAGACAACAGTAAAAATCTGGCAGGGGTTGCTGAATGACTCCATGTAAAGGCCGGGCAGAGCTCTTCAGCACATCTGTAAATGCGCCATAAAAACAAAACAAAAAAAAGCTGTACCGGGGGGTGAAGCCAAATGAGAAGGCACTGCAGTTCCTGGCATCAGGAGATTGGAACATACAGATCAACTTTTAATAAACATTTCTTTGCTCTCATAGATCTATGGCTGAAAATGCATCTTGTTTTGTCTCTAATTTTGCTATAGAATGACAAATGAATTCACTGTCACTGTGTAACAGGGCTTTGTTTATAAACAAAGCTATATGGCAGCTTGAAACTGTTTAAACCTGGCCATACATTATACAATGTTCTTTTACAATTTTCCTTTAGATTTACCAAAACCATATAATAGGAGGTCAAACCTTAACACTTTCAATTTGTATGCATTCGGGCAGGCCCTTGCACTACATAGTTGAAGGTAATTCTAAAGGAAATTGAATAGGTAAATTGTATAATCTATGGTAAGCTTAACGTGGTTTTGTTTGTAAACAAAGATAAAGAGCACCTCAAAACTGTGCACAATGGCTTTACTCATAAACAAAGCTATGCTTAAAACAGTGTGGCATGGCTTTGCTCATAAGCAAAGCTGTATAGCACATTGAAACAGTGTAACATGGCTTTGTTTATAAACAAAGATAAAGAGCACCTTAAAAAAAAGGTAAATGGCTTTACTCATAAGCAAAGCTATATATCACCTTGAAACAGTGTAATGTGGCTTTGTTTATAAACAAAGTCAAAGCGTGCCTTGAACTGTGTTATGGCCCGTACACATGATCCGAAAATCAGACGAAAAATAACGATTGTGAAAAGATCGGACGATAATCTGATCGTTAGTACACAGCTTACGAGAGGCGATCACGACAGTTCGCCCGATATTATCCGGTCATGTAAGCATAAAAATTTTAATCGTATTATAGCACATCGTACGATAATCAGTATGTTGTTCGTCCGAAAAAAATGGTGAGCAGTAGACATCATTTCCCCTCACACGCTACAACGTGGTTACGCATACCGGAAGCTTTTGAATCATCGTCCGAGAAAATTCGTATGGTAAGTAACCTCTCCCATTTGCGAATATAATTGAGAGTTCCTAGCAAACAAACAAAAACAGACGGAACGTCGTCCAATTTTCGGATCGTGTGTACTGGGCATAACATGGTTTTGTTTATAAACAAAGCTATACAGTGTGACATGGCTTTGTTTATAAACAAAGCTATAAAGCACCTTGAGTGGCGGTTCACACTTCTGCGAGTGCCGGGTTCGCATGTAATATCGGAGGGCACTGCTCCGACATTACATGCGATCGGCTGTGCGGTGCGAGTTTAGCCATACAGTTTGTATGGCTAAATTCGCATCGCACCCGCAGCAAACACGCACAGGAGGCATTTTTGCAGCCGCATCAGGATCGGATCGCACAGCGGTTCACACTTGTGCGATCCGATCTTGTGCGAACTGCACAATCGCACTGTGATATGCGATCAAACTGGGGGTGTCGTTAACATTACATTGACACCCCCAGCGTATCGCATATGGCAGTGTGAACTGCCGGGGGTGCGTGTGCGATGCGGGAACAGGCTGCGAATTCGCAGCCTTCCCGCATCGCATAAGTGTGAACCGGCACTGAGGCTACATTCACATCTTGGCGTTGCTATTTACAGGCGGTTTTTCAGGTGTTTTTATGGGCATTTTTTCAGGCGTTTTACAGGTGTTTTTACAGGCATTTTTGTGCAGGCGTTTTTTAGGTTGACAAGTGACCAATGGAAAAAAATAAAAATGCCTGTAATCTGCCCAAAAAAGAAGCTCATGTACTTTTTTGAGCGTTGGGCGTTTTGCTTAAAATGTCAAAACGCTCAGATGTGAACAGGGGCCATTGAAATGAATAGGATTTGTCTTGTTGGGCGCTTTTTGAGCTGATCCTAGAGCAAAAAAAAAACGCCCCAAAACCCCTACTTGTGAACTTAGCCTGAAAATGTGTAACATGACTTTGTTTATAAACAAAGCTATACAGCACTAGGGTTGAGCGAACACCTAGATGTCCGTGTTCGACGGGTTCGGCCGAACTTTAAAAAAAAGTCCGGGTCCGTGTCCCGGACTTTTACCGAACTTTTCCCGGACACCGAACCCCATTGAAGTCAATGGGGACCCGAACTTTAAGGCACTAAAATGGCTCTAAAACACCAAAGGAAAGGGCTAGAGTGCTGCAAATGGCAGCAAAACGTAATTAAGAGCATGGCAAGTGCTCTGCAAACAAATGTGGATAGGGAAATAACTTAAAACAACAAAAAAAAACAGAAAAATAAAACAATGTTCTTCTTCATCTCTGAAGGACGAGGCCCATATGGAGTAGGAGGGAGGTTAAGGTGGTGGTGGATGTGGCGGTGACATAGGCGTGCGCACAGGGTGTGCTGGGTGTGCCTGGGCACACCCTAATCACCTAGGGCACATAGCATTGCCAGTGAGGAGATGGGAAAGATCTCCCTGGGACCTGCTCTGCTCTATTTCTCCTTGCCTACAGGTACATGGCCCCGATACATTACTCTCCCTGCTGGCAAACACATGCATGTGTATTTCAACTTTGGGGTGCACACCTTAATGCAATAGGCTGCGCACACCTATGGGCGGTGTAGGTGGAAGCGGCGGTGGAGGAGGACCAGGGCCGGATTAACAGCATCATGGGCTTGGTGCTGAGGATTTTGAAGGGCCTTAGGGCCGTGCCTTGCCATGCACCCAGAGGAGGAAGGGTGCAGCCATGCATGCCTAATTCAACATGGGATGCTGTCTCTGAAGCCCATAAACACATCCATGCATCGCCAACTGTCCCTCCTTGTCCGGCCTTCACGCTGTGTGGGGAGGTTCTGAGGGTGCTGCCTGGGGAAGCGAGCATAGAAGCCAGACTTCTGTGTTTACAAGTGACAGAAGAGCGGTAACAGTGAATATGGCCAACCCGGGGCCTATATAAAAGGTAGGGGCCTGGAGCTGCAGCTCCAATAGCCCCTACATTAATCTGGCCCTGAGGAGGAGGACGAGGTAGCCAACACTGCTTCTTTTCACAAATTTTAAATGAGGGTACACCCCAAAAGAGTGAGAAAGAGCAAAAATGGAACAATGGGTGGGTAAGGTCGGTATCCATTGCTATTCTGCATAAGGTACGGAAAAGTCCCGTGGGATCCATGCCTGGTTCATTTTAATGAACGTGAGCTTGTCCACATTGTCTCTGGACAGGCGGCTGCGCTTGTCTGTTATAACGCCCCCAGCCGTGCTAAATACCCGTTCAGATAATACACTGGCTGCAGGGCACGCCAGCACCTCCAAGGCGTAAAGGGCAAGCTCAGGCCATGTGCCCAATTTGGAGACCCAGAAGTTGAAGGGGGCAGACCCGTCATTCACTACATGTAGGCGTGTGCACACATACTGCTCCACCATGTTGGTAAAATGCTGCCTCCTGCTAAGACGTTCCATCTGAGCTGCTGGTGCTGCTGTTTGTTGTGGCGTGCTGACAAAGCTTTTCCACATTTCGGCCATGCTAACCCTGCCTTCTGAGGTGCTGGCGGTGCCCTGGTTGCGTTGGCGACCTCCTCCTCCTCCTCCTCTGCCTTGTGCTTCCACTGTGGCCCCGCTGTCAGATGGGAATGCCAGCAGCATGGCGTCTACCAGCGTGCGCTTGTACTCGCGCATCTTGCGATCGCGCTCCAGTGAGTGAATTAAGGACGGTACGTTGTCCTTGTAACGGGGATCCAGCAGCGTGGCCACCCAGTAATCAGCACAAGTTAGAATGTGGGCAACTCGGCGGTCGTTGTGGAGACACTGCAGCATGTAATCGCTCATGTGTGCCAGGCTGCCCAGAGGCAACGAAAGGCTGTCCTCTGTGGGAGGTGTATGGTCCGTGTCCTCTGTATCCCCCCAGCCACGCACCAGTGATGGCCATGAGCTGGCCTGGGTGCCACCCTGCTGTGAACATGGTTCCATCTCCTCCTCCAGCTCCTCCTCCTCCTCATCCTCCTCATCCTCCAGAACTGTGCCCCTGCTGGACAATTGCGTCCCTGGCGTTTGCGTGTGCAGGAACCCACCCTCGGAGCCCCTTGCGAATGACTGCCCTGAAAGCCTTGGAAATGTTACCTCTTCATCCTCCTCCTCCTCCTCATCCTGTGCCACATCCTCTTCCATCATCGCCCGAATTGTTTTTTCAAGGAGGCATAGAAGTGGGATAGTTAAGGTGAGAACGGCGTCATTGCCACTGGCCATGTTGGTGGAGTACTCAAAACAGCGCAACAAGGCACACAGGTCTCGCATGGAGGCCCAGTTAAATTAAATAGCGGAATAGAAAATATGATCCAAAAAAAGTGTATGTATATCACACGTACACAACCACACTAGGCCCCAATTACTATTGTTTGTACCCCTAAAAGGCTAGATGAGGAGTAGGGGGAGTATGGAACAGGCAGCACCCTCAAACCTTCAGAAGTATGAGATGAACCCCAACAACTTGGAAAGGTGGATCTCTCTCACACGTACCGACACAGACTATCCCGCAATTCAATTGATCCTCAAAGGTTTTTATTGAATAGCGGAATAGGAAATATGATCAAAAAAAGTGTATGTATCTCGCACGTACACAACCACACTAGGCCCCAATTACTATTGTTTGTACCCCTAAAAGGCTAGATGAGGAGTAGGGGGGGTATGGAACAGGCAGCACCCTCAAACCTTCAGAAGTATGAGATGAACCCCAACAACTTGGAAAGGTGGATCTCTCTCACACGTACCGACACAGACTATCCCGCAATTCAATTGATCCTCAAAGGTTTTTATTGAATAGCGGAATAGGAAATATGATCAAAAAAAGTGTATGTATCTCGCACGTACACAACCACACTAGGCCCCAATTACTATTGTTTGTACCCCTAAAAGGCTAGATGAGGAGTAGGGGGGGTATGGAACAGGCAGCACCCTCAAACCTTCAGAAGTATGAGATGAACCCCAACAACTTGGAAAGGTGGATCTCTCTCACACGTACCGACACAGACTATCCCGCAATTCAATTGATCCTCAAAGGTTTTTATTGAATAGCGGAATAGGAAATATGATCAAAAAAAGTGTATGTATCTCGCACGTACACAACCACACTAGGCCCCAATTACTATTGTTTGTACCCCTAAAAGGCTAGATGAGGAGTAGGGGGGGTATGGAACAGGCAGCACCCTCAAACCTTCAGAAGTATGAGATGAACCCCAACAACTTGGAAAGGTGGATCTCTCTCACACGTACCGACACAGACTATCCCGCAATTCAATTGATCCTCAAAGGTTTTTATTGAATAGCGGAATAGGAAATATGATCAAAAAAAGTGTATGTATCTCGCACGTACACAACCACACTAGGCCCCAATTACTATTGTTTGTACCCCTAAAAGGCTAGATGAGGAGTAGGGGGGGTATGGAACAGGCAGCACCCTCAAACCTTCAGAAGTATGAGATGAACCCCAACAACTTGGAAAGGTGGATCTCTCTCACACGTACCGACACAGACTATCCCGCAATTCAATTGATCCTCAAAGGTTTTTATTGAATAGCGGAATAGGAAATATGATCAAAAAAAGTGTATGTATCTCGCACGTACACAACCACACTAGGCCCCAATTACTATTGTTTGTACCCCTAAAAGGCTAGATGAGGAGTAGGGGGGGTATGGAACAGGCAGCACCCTCAAACCTTCAGAAGTATGAGATGAACCCCAACAACTTGGAAAGGTGGATCTCTCTCACACGTACCGACACAGACTATCCCGCAATTCAATTGATCCTCAAAGGTTTTTATTGAATAGCGGAATAGGAAATATGATCAAAAAAAGTGTATGTATCTCGCACGTACACAACCACACTAGGCCCCAATTACTATTGTTTGTACCCCTAAAAGGCTAGATGAGGAGTAGGGGGGGTATGGAACAGGCAGCACCCTCAAACCTTCAGAAGTATGAGATGAACCCCAACAACTTGGAAAGGTGGATCTCTCTCACACGTACCGACACAGACTATCCCGCAATTCAATTGATCCTCAAAGGTTTTTATTGAATAGCGGAATAGGAAATATGATCAAAAAAAGTGTATGTATCTCGCACGTACACAACCACACTAGGCCCCAATTACTATTGTTTGTACCCCTAAAAGGCTAGATGAGGAGTAGGGGGGGTATGGAACAGGCAGCACCCTCAAACCTTCAGAAGTATGAGATGAACCCCAACAACTTGGAAAGGTGGATCTCTCTCACACGTACCAACACAGACTATCCCCCAATTTAACTGATCCCCAAAGGTTTTTGATTAAATAGCGGAATAGAAAATATGATCCCAAAAAAGTGTATGTATATCACACGTACACAACCACACTAGGCCCCAATTACTATTGTTTGTACCCCTAAAAGGCTAGGAGTAGGGGGAGTATGGAACAGGCAGCACCCTCAAACCTTCAGAAGTATGAGATGAACCCCAACAACTTGGAAAGGTGGATCTCTCTCACACGTACCAACACAGACTATCCCCCAATTTAACTGATCCCCAAAGGTTTTTGATTAAATAGCGGAATAGAAAATATGATCCCAAAAAAGTGTATGTATATCACACGTACACAACCACACTAGGCCCCAATTACTATTGTTTGTACCCCTAAAAGGCTAGGAGTAGGGGGAGTATGGAACAGGCAGCACCCTCAAACCTTCAGAAGTATGAGATGAACCCCAACAACTTGGAAAGGTGGATCTCTCTCACACGTACCAACACAGACTATCCCCCAATTTAACTGATCCCCAAAGGTTTTTGATTAAATAGCGGAATAGAAAATATGATCCCAAAAAAGTGTATGTATATCACACGTACACAACCACACTAGGCCCCAATTACTATTGTTTGTACCCCTAAAAGGCTAGGAGTAGGGGGAGTATGGAACAGGCAGCACCCTCAAACCTTCAGAAGTATGAGATGAACCTCAACAACTTGGAAAGGTGGATCTCTCTCACACGTACCAACACAGACTATCCCCCAATTTAACTGATCCCCAAAGGTTTTTGATTAAATAGCGGAATAGAAAATATGATCCCAAAAAAGTGTATGTATATCACACGTACACAACCACACTAGGCCCCAATTACTATTGTTTGTACCCCTAAAAGGCTAGGAGTAGGGGGAGTATGGAACAGGCAGCACCCTCAAACCTTCAGAAGTATGAGATGAACCCCAACAACTTGGAAAGGTGGATCTCTCTCACACGTACCAACACAGACTATCCCCCAATTTAACTGATCCCCAAAGGTTTTTGATTAAATAGCGGAATAGAAAATATGATCCCAAAAAAGTGTATGTATATCACACGTACACAACCACACTAGGCCCCAATTACTATTGTTTGTACCCCTAAAAGGCTAGGAGTAGGGGGAGTATGGAACAGGCAGCACCCTCAAACCTTCAGAAGTATGAGATGAACCTCAACAACTTGGAAAGGTGGATCTCTCTCACACGTACCAACACAGACTATCCCCCAATTTAACTGATCCCCAAAGGTTTTTGATTAAATAGCGGAATAGAAAATATGATCCCAAAAAAGTGTATGTATATCACACGTACACAACCACACTAGGCCCCAATTACTATTGTTTGTTACCCCTAAAAGGCTAGGAGTAGGGGGAGTATGTAACAGGCAGCACCCTCAAACCTTCAGAAGTATGAGATGAACCCCAACAACTTGGAAAGGTGGATCTCTCTCACACGTACCAACACAGACTATCCCCCAATTTAACTGATCCCCAAAGGTTTTTGATTAAATAGCGGAATAGAAAATATGATCCCAAAAAAGTGTATGTATATCACACGTACACAACCACACTAGGCCCCAATTACTATTGTTTGTACCCCTAAAAGGCTAGGAGTAGGGGGAGTATGGAACAGGCAGCACCCTCAAACCTTCAGAAGTATGAGATGAACCCCAACAACTTGGAAAGGTGGATCTCTCTCACACGTACCAACACAGACTATCCCCCAATTTAACTGATCCCCAGAGGTTTTTGATTAAATAGCGGAATAGAAAATATGATCCCAAAAAAGTGTATGTATATCACACGTACACAACCACACTAGGCCCCAATTACTATTGTTTGTACCCCTAAAAGGCTAGGAGTAGGGGGGGTATGGAACAGGCAGCACCCTCAAACCTTCAGAAGTATGAGATGAACCCCAACAACTTGGAAAGGTGGATCTCTCTCACACGTACCAACACAGACTATCCCCCAATTTAACTGATCCCCAGAGGTTTTTGATTAAATAGCGGAATAGAAAATATGATCCCAAAAAAGTGTATGTATATCACACGTACACAACCACACTAGGCCCCAATTACTATTGTTTGTACCCCTAAAAGGCTAGGAGTAGGGGGGGTATGGAACAGGCAGCACCCTCAAACCTTCAGAAGTATGAGATGAACCCCAACAACTTGGAAAGGTGGATCTCTCTCACACGTACCAACACAGACTATCCCCCAATTTAACTGATCCCCAAAGGTTTTTGATTAAATAGCGGAATAGAAAATATGATCCCAAAAAAGTGTATGTATATCACACGTACACAACCACACTAGGCCCCAATTACTATTGTTTGTACCCCTAAAAGGCTAGATGAGGAGTAGGGGGAGTATGGAACAGGCAGCACCCTCAAACCTTCAGTATGAGATTGTGTTCACTGTACCCCACAAAGATTGAGTTCACTGCACCCCACAATGATTGTGTTCACTGCACCCCACAAAGATTGTGTTCACTGCACCTCACAAAGATTGTGTTCACTGTACCCCCCAAAGATTGTGTTCACTGCACCCCACAAAGATTCTGTTCACTGTACCCCACAAAGATTGTGTTCACTGCACCCCAAAAAGATTGTGTTCACTGCACCCCAAAAAGGATGTTGTTCACTGCACCCCAAAAAGGATGTTGTTCACTCCACCCCAAAAAGATTGTGTTCACTGCACCCCACAAAGATTGTGTTCACTGCACCCCAAAAAGATTGTGTTCACTGCACCCCAAAAATGATTTTGTTCACTGCACCCCAAAAAGGATTTTGTTCACTGCACCCCAAAAAGGATGTTGTTCATTCCACCCCAAAAAGATTGTGTTCACTGCACCCCAAAAAGATTGTGTTCACTGCACCCCACAAAGGATTTTGTTCACTGCACCCCAAAAAGATTGTGTTCACTGCACCCCAAAAAGGATGTTGTTCACTGCTCCCCAAAAAGGATTTTGTTCACTGCACCCCAAAAAGATTGTGTTCACTGCACCCCACAAAGGATTTTGTTCACTGCACCCCACAAAGATTGTGTTCACTGCACACCAAAAAGGATTGTGTTCACTGCACCCCAAAAAGATTTTGTTCACTGCACCCCAAAAAGATTGTGTTCACTGCAGCCCAAAAAGATTGTGTTCACTGCAGCCCAAAAAGATTGTGTTCACTGCAGCCCAAAAAGATTGTGTTCACTGCAGCTCACACACAGAAAAATGGATGTGGATCACTGACACCTGCCTATCTCCAATCCCACACCACACAGCAATATCGATTGTAGTTTGTAGAACACAGTTTCCCTAAAATTCAGCAGACTCTGTCCCTAACAGGATTGAGAAGAGATCGTAGATCAGGATTGAGTGCAGACCCCACCCCCCACACAGCAATATCGATTGTAGTTTGTAGAAGACACTGACCCTATATAATTCAGCAGACTCTATCCCTAAAATGCCTACAACTCGCCCTGCCTAAACACTCCGACCTGTCCCTCAATTCTATCCGGACACAAATGGTTTTTTCCTGCCTATCTTTCCCTAATCAGCAGCCAGCACGTTGATGTGTGCTCTGTCCCTGAATCTAAGCAGCATAATGACGCCGCTGCGGCTGCCTCGAACTTATAAAGACTTGGTCACATGCTTCAGACGGCCAATCACAGCTACTGAGACATTTGCAGGCATGGCTGGGATGGCTTAAGGCACACCAGTTAAACGATTGTTGATTGGCTGTTGAAAGCCCGCCATGAAAAGAGCGCCAAAGCATGCAAAACCCGGAAATAAAACGACCGAACACGGATTTTTACCCGAACATACAGTAAAGTGTCCGTGTCCGTGTTCGGGTACAAAAAATCCAATTATTCGGTACGAACACGAATAATACAGTCCGTGTTCGCTCAACACTATACAGCACCTAAACCTAAACTGTATACCATGGGTTTGTTGATAAACAAGACCATGGCACTACCAGAGCTGGGGAAGTAAAATCAGTCCCCTTATAATGTATTTGTTGCTTTGGGAAGTTTGGAAAGCACAAGGTTAGCTTTCATTAAACATTTCTTGGCTCACTAAGCGAGGCCTGACAGCGTGCCAAGCTGATGCTTTTTCAGAAGCAGATACTGTTCCTGTGTTTCCAGCATCTCTTTTCTATTCTCTGGTGTAGAAATACCAACCGCAGCACCCTGCACCCGCCACCTGGCACCCTACACCCTGCACCCGGAACCCGGCACCCTACACCCTGCACCCGGAACCCGGCACCCTACACCCTGCACCCAGCACCCTACATCCAGCACCCTGCACCCTGCATCCGCCACCCTGCATCCAGCACCCTACACCCAGCACCCTGCTCCCTGCACCCTGCTGCCGCTGTTCCAGGATCGAGGAGCGATTGCCGCAGCTTTTTCCTCTGCAACCTAAGGGCAGAAGAGACTGTAATGAAGCCAAGGACTGCTCTCTCTGCTTGGGATCATTAGGGATGACACAGCTGATGCCTTCGATGAGATGCGTGTTGACATCTGTCAGAATGGATACAACGCAGCCAGCCCCTGTGTGCTCGTGCAGGTGTATTCTGGGGAGGCCAAGAGACATGGAGAGAAGCCTTGTAACATTTTGCTAAATGCCATTTAAACAAAAATAAAAGGACTGTATGGAGGCGGCTAATGAGCGGCGACAGCTTAACAAAATTGTGTTGCCAGGATTCCTTTACCGTTATCATCATGTTGTAAAACGGTGCAGTTCATTGTGTCTGCGTGTATCCCCACTGCACAGAAGCTTCATTCATTGTGAAGGCGCCCTGTACCGGGTCACCTCTCCCCGTCTGGGAGACGAAACACTGCAAGGGTGGATTCATCTGTCTGTCTGTCTGTCTATCTATCTATCTATCTATCTATCTATCTATCTATCTATCTATCTATCTATCTATCTATCTATCTATCTATCTATCTATCTATCTATCTATCTATCTATCTATCTATCTATCTATCTATCTATCTAATTATGAATGAACAGGGTTGTCACCCTAGGACTACAGAACACCTCCCATTCTCATCTTTCCCCACAACATAGAGGGAAATGGTTTTGTAGCCCTTAAACAATGTTAACAGTCAGAACAAAATCTAGATGTCTGTTAATTCCATTCATCCATCCACCCATTAATCCGTCCATCCATCCATCCGTACTGTATCTAGGAATACATAGTTCTGTAATCCTCAGAAATAGCTGGGAGCAGTGCTAACAGCCAGTACAGGGCAAATAGCTTAAATCTTGAGGTCTGACCAATCCTCCCTCCATCCATCTGTACTGAGCATGGTGGTCACCATAGGACTATAGAACACCTCCTCTTCCCCAAAACATAGAGGGAAATGGTTTTGTAGTCCTTGAAACAATGCTAACAGTCAGAACAGAATCTAGATACTGATAATTCCATTCATCCATCCACCCATTAATCCATCCATCCATCCATCTGTACTGTAATTAGGAATACGTAGTCCTGTAGTCCTCAGTAATAGCTGGGAACAGTGCTAACAGCCAGTACAGGGCAAAGAGCTTGAAACTTGAGGTCTGACCAATGCTCCCCCCATCCATCTGTACTGAGCGTGGTGGTCACCATAGGTCTGCTCAATGTGCACAGTGTGTGATTCATTAGGTCTTGGGGAGTGTCCCCACTGATACAATAGGGAGGCATATTGGACAGTGGAGGAAACCTGGCCAATGAGTACACAGGCTTTGATACAGCCCCCGTGGTTGGCACAGACTGGTTGTCTCGGTGCATTGTGGGGTGTGGTATAAAAGCCAGGAGAACATGTGCTGCAAGGCCTTTGGCTGGTTAGCAGAGTCCCGGAAGGAGGGTGGCGGCTGCCTCCTCTTTTGAAGCAGTTGGTGTATGGTCACAGGCAGTCGGCCTGGTGAGCCAGATTGCAAGAGCTGAACCCAGAGGTCCAGAAGAGCTGACTAAGAGGAGTTGAGAGACACTGGAGAACCTGGAAAAACAGTATTGTGAGTACAGGGGATCGTGTCTAAGGGCCTGACCAGGAAGGGGGCCACTCCGAAGTAGAGTATTCAGAGGACGGGTGCCAGCTGGTGGAGTGAAAGGGGGTGCTAGGCGAGTACCCTGAAGATAAGCGCTAAGCAAGTGCTTATTCAGGAACTTTACCTCAAATTCATCTCGTGGCAAAGTGAAACTGCGGCCTAGCCGCATCCTCAGATAGAAGTCCTCAGCATTGTGAATAGTTCAAGTTCTGGAGTATCCCACTCACCCCTTATCCCATCCCTATTAATAATAAAACAACAAAAACAACCAAAACCCCTAGACTGTTCATTGACTGCGAGTAAAGTGTTACGATTCTGCATGCAGTTGCTACCGGTAACCCAGGGGGACCCGAAAAAGTGAAAAATCCAGCAGCCCTCAAAGGGGGGGGGGGGGGGGGCAGTGCTACAGAAGCAAATAAGAGAGTTCATTGCAGGGGCACACATACACAAGCTTGCTGATCTTCTCTTGTTATGCTCCTCCACCATTTTGACCAGCCACCCCAGAATCCGGTATTTGAAGTCCTTTGTAAGCAACAGCTCTTAAAAAGTCAACCTGCTATTTGCCCCAGTATGGCTAACCTACAGGTTCTCTTTGGTTTCATGTTTTGTTGGCTTTCTATTGTGATCATGGATTAAACCGCAGCATTCAACGCATCTGTCCCATCGCATAATATCCCCAAGCCGTCCTTCCACCCCAGAACCACCTCTGAGAATTTAATGGAACGACATTCACTCCCCACCACTCAGCAATCCACAAGAATCAATTATTTTTTTTTTTCTCTCTTCCCAGCGGCTGGTTACCAAGTTATTTTCTATAATTTCTGATGTGCACAGTCTAAATTAGCTCCTCGATCCGAGCCGGCCGGCCCATCGTTCTTATTTTTAATCACGGCCAGCGTAAATGCTCCTGCGCTGGATAAGATAGGTTTGATGGTAGGTGATCGGGGTCACATCTATACAGAGACTCTGAAAGAGTTGATGATTGCAATTACCAGCCGGCGCTTTGACACCATGCACAATGAAAGGCCTGAAATTAAACAGCTATTACTCCTAGGCGCCAATATCAAGAGGCCTATCAAAATTCAGTTTTGTATCGTCAGCGTATTATTCACACTGGATGTCCACATGGCAGAAGGAAGACTGAGAGCAAGCACAAAGTCACACTCCATCGAGAAAAAATAATGATAATGTCTTGGTTGTTATATTTAGCTAGCGGTAATTTTCAAAGAAACGTGGAGTTCCATCTAATTGTAGAGTTCACGTTAATTTTTTTTTTTCTGTAAGTCTAGATCTAATCATAAGAAATGTGATATATTTTGGTCAAGAGGTTACGTTTCTGAAACACAGGGTTTTCTTGTTCCAGTTTAACCACTTTACCACCGGAGGATTTTGCTGTCTTACGTCTGGGCCACTTTTTGCGATTCGGCACTGTGCAAATTTAACTGACAATTGCGCGGTCATGCAACGCCGTACCCAAACGAAATTGACGTCCTTTTTTTCCCACAAACAGAGCTTTCTTTTGGTGGTATTTGATCACCTGTGCGATTTTTACTTTTTGCTCTATAAACAAAAAAACAGCGACAATTTTGAAAAAATAACAATATTTTTCACATTTTTTTATATGAAATTCCCCCCCAAAAAAATGCAAAAATCAAATTTTTTTTATCATTTTAGGCCAATTAGTTTTCTTCTACATATTTTTGGTAAAAAAAAATTGCAATAAGCGTATTTTTATTGTTTTGCGCAAAAGTTATTGTGTTTACTAACTAAGGGAAATATTTCTGTCGTTTTTGGTGTTTTTTTTTTAACGAGTAATGGCGGCGATCTGCAATTTTTTTTGCGGGACTGCGACATTGCGGCGGACAGATCGGACCCTTGACTGACATTTTTGACACTTTTGGGGTTACCAGTGACATTACTACAGTAATCAGTGCTATAAATATGCACTGTTACTGTAAAAATTACACTGGCAGAGAAGGGGTTAATTTTATTGGAGAGGGAGAGGTTAATGTATGCCTGGTGCTTACTGACATGTGTGGGGGGAGGTGACTGAGTGACACAGGGACAGATCGCATGTTCAGCTATGCTAAACATTGCAATCTGACCCTGCCTGTCACTTAGGAGCGGACGGATCTCCAGACTCGATTCTCAGACGATCGGGGAAGAGCAGCGGCGACCGACGCTGCTCCTCCCCTGGTCCGACTCCCACTGTGACTGAATACAGCGGGAGCGAGCCTCCGGCGGCGCGCGCACGCCGCCGAGAAGGGGGAGTGTCTGGCAACGTAGATCTACGTTGCCAGACGATAACGAACCACTTTGCCGCAGTAGAGCTCTAGTGAGCAGACGGCAAAGTGGTTAAGGAACCAGGAGAGGGGTTGGGATAGGTTAGTGTTAGGGACAGGGGTAGGGGTTAAATAAACCATGTCAGGTGAGGCACTGGATATGGATCTTCTACCAATAGAAGTTCTTTTTAGAGCCAAATGGCTTGGGTTTGGCAGCTGTCCACAAAGTTGTGACCCTTCGAAAATGGGGGTCACCCAAATTGCATCTATATACAGTTGCACAAAAAAGGTATTGGTCCATCTGTGAATATCACCTGTGATCCTCCACCAACACACCAGGAAACTCATTGACTTGCCATGACCTTCTAAATCAGATAAGTCATGATACGCTTATATTATATTATATTATAGATTTCACCAGGGCCGGCCCTACCATGGGTCCCGCTGGGTCCATTGGACCCAGGCAGAACTTTGAGAGGGGCAGCAAACTAACACCCAAGATTGTTTTTCCAGCAGTTTTTTGTGTGACAACTGCCCCCTGGGCTGCTCCACTGCCCTGTTAAAAGGCCACCCTGCTGTCCTCAACACACATACTCATAGTTGCCGGGCGCGAGGGTGCTCACACACAGTCCAACAGTGGTTGTTAAACACCCGAGCACACATGAAGAGCTCAGGTTTGTGTACTGCTGGGGTACCCACGGGAGACAAAGAGCAAAGATTCCTTTCCCACCAACTCCGCCAGCAGCCAATGTTCGGGCGCAGCTTGCATTTCTATTGGATGGAACTGGAGGAGTAGATGCAGCTGGCCTCGTGCCCGGGCCCGCCTTCTTTTGCGCTTCTGCTCACACCCTTTGATGGGCGTGATTTTTTTTTGGGGGGGGGGGCAGCATTTCATTCTTGGACCCAGGCAGCACAATGTCTTGGGCCAGCCCTGGATTTCACCTTCCGGAACCACTCTCAAGCCAGGACCATCTTCACTTCTCTCACCATTATGCCTCCATACATACATATGAGAAACAACCATTGAGAAAACAAGGAAAGCCTCTATAGTGTAACACTTTTTTACAATTTATTTAAAACTGCCCATTAAAACATATAAAATGCCCACTCACATAATACAGTGCTTTCTCCTGCACATAGGTTCAATTCTCACCACAATTGTGTTTTGTGGGATACCAGCTCCATAGGCCATCTGTGCGAGCTTTTCCCTTATTCAGATCTGACTTCCGGGTGTAGATACGTCATTTCTGGGAGTACTGTGTGCGATGAGAGCACTTTCTGCTTCACTGACGCGTTTCATCATCCTGACATTTTCAAGAGACGTGCTTTATATTATGCCTCTTGAAAACGTCAAGGCGAAGGAGGACACGTTCCATAAGTGACAAATTTGAAAAGTCTAACAGAAACCTCATTACTCAAACAAATGGAAGGTAGAAGCCAAGGGCCGTTGGAGAGGTAAGTACACTACATTTTCTATTCAGGGAAACAGCCTTTTCATTTATTTAGAGACCTTTCTGTTGGTTCCTACTACTCTGGTGGGAATCTTAACGCCGGTGGCATTACCTGGGCTTTCTGATAATGTCACCGCTGATCTTCTAGTTCCCAGTCGTAAACAGCAATCGAACATAAACAAATATGTGGTGGCACGGCATAAAGCCCATCATTGTGCCACACTGCCCATATGTGTTTAAGAAATTAATCTGAACACCAGAAAATCGTTAAAATGTTTCACTTTGTTTCTAAAAGTTAGAGTTCCTTGATTTTAGAAAGAAGTCCTGTCCAACTACCCCCCCCCCACATTCAAAAACAATTCCTAGGAGGCTAATAATGGGACTCTAAGGGCGCTTTTCCACTGCATGGAACCGAACGGTTCGGCTCGCTTTTGTGCTTTTCCACTGCTGGTACCATATGGTACGGTGTAGGGACGGTTCGGTACGGTACGGTAGGGTTTGCTTTTCCACTAAAGTAGTATTAAAGTTAAGTGGGTGGGATAACACCGATTCTCTGACCAATCAGTGGCTAGTAGTGACTGCATGCAAAGGATTGTGGGATATGGCACCGGTATGGTACCTCTTGGAACCACAATCGAGGTGGTACTGTTTTAGAGAGCCGTACCGTCCGGTTCCATGCAGTGGAAAAGCGCCGCCGTACCGTACCGAACTGTTCCTACACCGTACCATGCAAAAAGCCAAGCAGGGCCGAGCAGAGCCGAGCCGGTACTTGCAGTGGAAAAGTGCCATAATTGGACAGGAGGATAGTGGGTGGAGTGATACCAGTTGTAGGTGGAGGCACAGAGTAGGGTTTTCTGTCTGCTAAAGGTATTAGCAACCATTTTCTAAGACAGATCTTATACATTTGAATGGTTAAAGTCAATCTAAACCCAACCACTAAAATTTTAATCAACTTCAACATGGTACTTCTGTGGAGTAGGGCTTGGAACCCAATGAATTAAGGACACTGATTCAGTTAGAGAGCTTTTTGGTTCCTTTCAGTCTCTTGCCATCACAACCTGTATGGTTACATACTCTACTTGGGTCCAAAGCCCTACTACGTACAAGCCATGGTTTCCATCACTCCACTGACGATGGGCAAATATTCTGAATCAACTGTTTGAAATAAATGGCTCTATGAAATTTTGCTATATTGGCACTATTCACCGGTGGGTTCTGGCTGATGGGTCATAAAGGAATGATTTGCATGGATCAACCCACTGTCCCGAAATGGGGAATAATTCTCTTATTTTTGGGATATGTGATGGAATGAGACATGTGAATGCCTTCTGTTCTAAGAAGGCTTTATTGTCCCATGCACTGATTTGGTTGGAGGGCTTTTTGATTTCTTTAGTTCCTTCTCACCATTACCTGTATGGTTAATCAGTCTTGTATATAATAACTGGGAGAGTAAGGATGTATCAAAGCAACCATGTTTGCCTTTCATAGCATTACACTGTGTTTGGGGACTGTGGAATTTGGCGACAAAGGTTAATAGGCAACATGGCAGGGAATGTTACTTGTGATTGATGACCTTGAACTTCTTCCTGTTCCAGTGTGTGTGCATTCTTCCAGAGTGCACATAAATATTCCCTTCTTTTATGTTCTCTGAGTACGGCACGCTTTGTTCCTGTTCTGTGCTCTTCACTCATTCCTACAGAATCAGCCTTCCAATGTCTTTCCTGTTTTATAATACTGAGAAGGTTATCCTTTGAATTCCGCCTGGTCCACTGAGCCTTTCCCCATTCAAACTGCATGAAATAAATTTCTGCTTTGAGGAATTTTTTTGGAGCTGTCCAAGGACCCACATTGTTATGTAAGAAAATTTCAATAAAAAATATTAATGCTTTTACTGTATATTTATATTTAAAAAAAATGCTTGTGGAATCAATTAAAAAGGTTTGAATTCTCAATTATTATTTTTTTATAATTCTTTATTCAAATATTTATAAATTCTTAATAATTATAATAATAATGATAATGGTGATAATAATAATAATAATAAAATAATTTATTTAAATATTTATAAATTCTTAATAATTATAATATTAATGATAATGGTGATAATAATAATATTATTATTATTATTAATAATAATAATAATAATAATAAAATTATGTATTTAAATATTTATAAATTCTTAATAATTATAATATTAACGATAACGGTGAAAATAATATTAATAATACTAATACTACTACTACTACTACTACTACTACTACTACTACTACTAATAATAATAATAATAATAAAATAGTTCTTTATTTAAATATTTATAAATTCTTAATAATTATAATATTAATGATAATGGTGATAATAATAATAATAATAATAATAATAATAATAATAATACAAATAATAATATGTATAGGTAAAATTTTCAGATGTATTCTTTTATTTATTTTTTTAACTTTGGATAAAATAGAGAGGAGATGCTTTTTACTTGTAACCCCACCGGGGAAATTCCTTCTCACTTCCTGTATTGACAGGAAGTGATGGGAAAACGATCTCATTGAGGCAACAATACACTTTTTTTCTTTATTTTATTTTTTTAAAGAAAATGTTAGAAACTTTATCAGGTTATTATTACTATACATGCCTTCCTGCTCCAGTGACAACCTCTTCCCTTTGCTTGTCCTGTTGTCACAGGTTGCCAGAGACAGGAAGTGAGGTGAAAGCTCAAGAGAGCCAGAGCTAGAAATAAAAACTTGATATATGTAGGGCTATCTTTAATATTGATTGGACCCTGGGCAAATATTTTCTTGGGCCCGCCAAAATCCACTTGTTACCTATTTTCAGGCATTGCGGGCTCAAGGGGCAGCTGCTTTGGGCCCCACAACAATGTCTGGGCCCAGGGCAGCTGCCCCTTTTGCCCTGTGTTAATGATGGCCCTGGATATATGTACCTACAGTTCTCAATTCCATAAAAAAAAAACTATTAAAGGATTCCTATATATTTACTATATGTTTTCAGAAGGGAATGGATAAGGTAAGGTTTTTTTCTCCCCATCACTCTGCTCCCTGCTCCTATCAGCATGCCCCTTACTACTCTATCCAAAAATGTTTTGCTTTAGATATTCTTTGATATTCACTTATAAAAAAAATAGCATAGAAAGGTTAAAGAAAGAAGTGTAGAATACTTAAAATGTAGAAAAAAATAAAAAAAATGGGCGTGTTTATAAAAAAATGTTTATAGTTGTTCGTCCATAAAAACTGCAGGTAAATTCTTTCTGGGGCAAAATTTATTGTTCTCAGGCTATATTCTCTGCAGATCGAATATGAATGGGGCAAATGCTGCACTATAGCTGCTGGATGGAGCTGAGGAGCATATGTTTGCGCCATCTAGTGGCCATAATGTGGTATTTTCCCTATTCTTACATTTAATCTGCAGAGAATATAGCCTGAGAATATTCAATTTTGCCTAAAAATGAATTTCCATGCAGTTTTCGATGGACACCAGCTATGCACATTTTTTATAGACACACCCCCTTTAATTCAAGTACGTTGGTTGTTTTTTCTTCCCCTTCATATTTTACTGGTTGTCAGGGGTGGTCTGTGCCCACAGGAAGCCTCAGGAACCCCTTCATGTTAGCGGTATATGAAAGAAAGTGGTCATTTTTTTTAAATGAAGCCCTGCCCACACAATGCTGGAATCAGTAATATGACAGTTAAATAATTGCATCTTAAAATGTATGATTATTATAATTTTTAGGGAAAAAATGTATTTTATTTTATTTTTTTATTTATTTTGTGGGGTTGCACAAAGTTTTTGTCTGCGCGTGATTCTCGTAAGGACTAAGAGTGTTATTTAAGCCTTCAATATGCAGATTTTAATAAACAGAATGAATCACGGTTTAGGACTTGATTGCGGCGCCGCGGTTGCAGCGCGAGCCTCTCCTGTTCGCCGACGGGAGGTGCGGCGACCGCGAAGAGCAAATAAGTGTCAGAAAAGCAGGAGGAAGGGGAATGGAAATGAATTCCTTAAATTATGCAAGAAAGCCTCCTGTTTCCTAGTCCTCTCCATGCAATGAATTTGAACTCTGATGTCAGCTGCGACTTTTCATGAATTCCATTTAGAACGCAGAGAAGGATGCTTTAAAGTGATATAGATCCTCTACAATCGGCCTGATTTAAAGCTGAACAGGGAACAGCTAAACACACAGACGAAATACATCAAAAGTTCAGACTGGCAGTACAGGAGACCTGATTTCTCTCTGTCAAAGTTCAGTAACACTTACAGGTCTTGTCCCTCCCTCCAACCTGTTACCAGCATGGCTTTTTTCTCAGAAAATAGGTGCAGGAACTCAACCACGACGACACCCAAGCCCATCCCCCCCCCCCCCCACACACACACCCGCAAAGCCACATCAACTAGTGGCTGTGGTAAAATTTCACGAATAGTGGGAGGGTCCTGAATGGGCATTAAATACCAGGAGTGCATTACATACAGAGTGCAGAGTTCAGGGGTGCACTACGTGCAGAGTGCAGAGTTCAGGGGTTCGCTACATACAGAATGCAGAGTTCAGGGGTGCACTACATGCAGACTTTAGGGATGCATTATGTACAGAGTGCAGAGTTCAGGGGTTCGCTGCATACAGAATACAGAGTTCAGGGGTTCATTGCATACAGAATACCGTGTTCAGGGGTGCACTACGTGCAGAGTTCAGGGATGCATAATGTACAGCGTGCAGAGTTCAGGGGTTTGCTGCATACAGAATGAAAAGTTCAGGGGTGCACTACATGCAGAGTTCAAGGATGCATTATGTACAGAGTGCAGAGATCTGGGGTTCGCTGCATACAGAATGCAGTTTTCAAGGGTGCAGTATGTGCAGAGTTTGGGGATGCATTATGTACAGAGTACAGAGTTTAGGGGTTCGCTGCATACAGAATGCAGAGTTCAGGGGTGCCCTACAAGCAGAGTTTGGGAATGCATTATGTACAGAGTGCAGAGATCTGGGGTTCGCTGCATACAGAATGCAGAGCTCAGGGGTGCACTACATGCAGAGTTCAGGGATGCATTATGTACAGAGTGCAGAGTTCAGGGGTTTGCTGCATACAGAATGCAGAGTTCAGGGGTGCCCTACATGCAGAGTTTGGGGATGCATTATGTACAGAGTGCAGAGATCTGGGGTTCGCTGCATACAGAATGCAGAGTT
Organism: Pelophylax lessonae; assembly: GCF_965119305.1. Classification (NCBI taxonomy): domain Eukaryota; kingdom Metazoa; phylum Chordata; class Amphibia; order Anura; family Ranidae; genus Pelophylax; species Pelophylax lessonae. The sequence goes on from NC_138768.1 coordinate 37,444,612, forward strand.
CAGGGGTGCACTACATGCAGAGTTCGGGGATGCATTATGTACATAGTGCAGAGATCTGGGTTCGCTGCATACAGAATGTAGAGTTCAGTGGTGCACTACGTGCAGAGTTCGGGGATGCATTATGTACAAAGTGCAGAGTTCAGGGGTTCGCAGCATACAGAATGCAGAGTTCAGAAGTGCACTATGTGCAGAGCTTGGGGAAGCATTATGTACAAAGTGCAGAGTTCAGGGGTTTGCTGAATACAGAATGCAGAGTTCAGGGGTGCACTGCATGCAGAGTTTGGGATGCATTATGTACAGAGTGCAGAGATGAGGGGTTTGCTACACACAGAATGCAGAGTTCAGGGGTGATCTACACACAGAGTGCAGAGTTCAGCCTTCTTCCACAGCTGATTGCCTCTGCATTCCCTAACCACATCTCACTTTCACCCCTCATCAGCTCTGACCTCTGCATGCAACCCCTCTCCACTGCCCCTATATCCCCCCCCCACCCCCTCTCCTTAAAAGCTCCACCATCTTCCACCTTACGTTTCTTGTTGCATTAAGCTGAAGCACCCAGATGACTCTTGTACCTCCCTGCAGACTGTAGGAGGCTCCACCTCTCTCACTTGCAGTACAGGCAAGGGAAGGGTCAGAGCACAACTACATGCCATGATTTGTATACATTGTTGCCGTCTAGAGGTAAATGGTTTTATAAAGGGGGAAAAGCATAGGTTTGTTTTACGCCAAAGAAAGTTCATAGAGAGGGGAAAAGGGAGTGGGAAGTAGCAGGCAGAATTTATTGAAGTCATTGCATGTCAGTATGACAGCCAGGCAACTGGCACTTTCAGAAGAGGCAAAGCATTTTTTTGGGTCACCAAAATCCTAAACCTAAAAGGTCAAGTCCCCCAAAGAGAGCTTCTTCTATGTCTTGGATACTCAAACAGTGTGATCTCCACACCATAATTTCCAGAGGTGTTCCTGTCCAGCTGGGAGTTCTCTTTTCTTTTCTTTCTCCCCGCTTTCCTCTATCTTTCTTTGTTTATTTCATAATACAGACACACAATCTGTCATTCCTGGATCTACAGTATCCTGCGAGTCTAGGGTTACATTTAGGTTTTCAGTTGGGTTTGCATTAGGGTTAGGTTTAAGAAATCAGTTGGGTTTGGGTTAGTGTTAAATTTAGGATTTCAATTGGGTTTGGATTAGGGTTAAATTTGAGATATTAATTGGATTTGAATTAAGATTTGAGATTTGGATTGGGTATGGATTAGGGTTTATTTCAGGATTTTGGATGGGTTTGGATTAGGGCTGAGTTTATGATTGTAGTTGGGTTAGGATTAAATGTAAGATTTCTGTTGGGTTTGGATTAGGGTTACGTTTAGGATTTCAGTTGGGTTTGGATTAGGGTTAAATTTAGGATTTCAGTTGGGTTTGGGTTAGGATTAAATTCAGGATTTCTATTGGGTTTGGTTTCAGATTAATTTTCAGATTTTGGCTGGGTTTGCGTTAGAGGTAAATTGAGGATTTTGGTTGGGTTTGCGTTAGGGGTAAATTGAGGATTTTGGTTGGGTTGGGATTAGGGTTGAATTTAGGATCTTGGCTGAGTTTGTGTTAGAATTAAGT